>NC_079212.1:15657355-16008764 GCF_029633865.1 Lampris incognitus | reverse complement strand
CTAAAATGACCTCTTCACTTATAAATACACTCAGACCACAGTGAAAAAACTACGGAAACAAACTAAAAATCCAATTGTAAAACACACGATAAAGATAGGTATGATGTAAGAAAAATATCTGCAAGCACCACATTCATTATTCCAGTTTAGTCCCATATGGTGTAATCCGTTCTGCTTACCAGGAAAAGCAGATGCAACATTTAAATGATGGGACTCCCAAGACCTTTATTTGCCAGACCTTTATTTGCCAGACTCAGATATTATCATGTCTTTTGATGAGCTAAGGTCTAATTTCAACCTTACAAGAAAACATTTCTTTAAGCACCTCCAGCTAGAAGCTTTATTAAAGTATATCAAAATAATGCACTTAGCAGACCCCTGCACTCACCTTTGGAAAAAGTGATGATACAGGACGGTGTGAGGAAGGCTAGTATATCAGAGTTTTACAATTCACTGCGATCTTACTCATCCAAAAATTCACAGTGTAGTAAGCTGAAAGCCTGGAAGGAAAACTTGCAATCTGAAATTTCAGAGGAAGCTTGGAAAGCAGCCTGCTCTGCAGCTTATACTGAGTCTATAAATACAATTATAACTGAGAAGATTATTTCAAAACATATCTTACTGGACCCTTAGCCTTTTCTGCGGGATTTAGATCCAGAGAAATGTAATTACAGCAAAAATGAACGAGCATTTATAGACCTCAGCTTGCTTAATGCCAAAAAAGATATTGCACCGTTATGGAAAAAGATTCACAGACCAAGTATTACTCAATGTATAAGACGGATGTTAGTAAGCCTTCCATTAGAAAGTAATACTTACATATTAAAGGCTAAACAGCATATATCTGACGATATATGGAGGCTGTTCATTAATAATGTTAAGGACTGAGATTTAACCGATGATCAAGTGAATGACTAAATTTGGGCAATGAGGTGTCTGCGCTTGTAGAATTTTTTATTTGTCTTCTAAACAGCTGTTATATTTTGCATCTTTTGCAATTAATATACTCCATTTTGTTTAGATTAACATTTGTTAAAAGAGGAGGAGCATTCGTATCGTTTTTTGAGTTAATGCAGCAATTTTATATCGTTACATATTGTAGCGAATTCGGGGGGCAACCACAGGAGCTGCCGCAGCCGGGACGCGAACCCGTATCTCCCACTCCGCAAGCGATTCACCAGTCGACTAAAGGGTCCGACCCGTTAGTCAAGGACCAACGTGTCTACTTATCCATGAACGTTACAATATTATATGAATGTAAAAGGCTGTAATTCTTGATGTTAAAATTATCGTACTTCCTAGACTATAGATTTTTTTTTTACTCGTCTGGCTGGTCCTGCGATTTATATTGTAGCGAATTCGGGGGACAACGCAACCACAGGAACTGCCGCGGCCGGGAAGCCAACCCGTATCGCCCGCACCGCAAGAGGCATCGCTAACCGCTCGACTAAAGGGTCAGACCCGCAAGCCAGCGGCCAGCGTGTCTTCTTATCCGTGCACGTTACAATATTCTAAAGAGATTTATACAATGTGATTTTGTCGGACGAATACGCCTCTGTAAACTACTAATAAGACACGTTAGTCCCTAGCTAACGGGTCTGACCCTTGAGCTGAGCGGTTAGTGATGTGCTTTGTGGTGCAATACACCCCGTATCGAATCCCGCACCGGGCAAGAGAATAACCGGTTACACCTCATTTCAACTAAGGCCACTAGATGGCACTAATTAATCTTGTGACTCAATTGAAAATACTGTACCACCCACAGAAACTGAATTATAGTAGAACGGACATTGAACTGGTTGCAATGGTCATTTGAGTTGCTCAGAAGAAAATGGCGATTGTTGTTAATTGTCATGGTGACTGCACGCGTCAGACTCGTGCATTCGCATTACTCCACTGCTCATTTGGTCGTCAATGCAAAACCTCCGCGACTTCAGAAAGAAAAGTCCGCGACATGCCACAAGTCGGTTATACGGAAGTTTATGCGGAAGTTAGCCCGCTACAACGGTCACAGTTCTTTGCAAATGGCAGCGGTTCAAATGGCCACCGTGGCTCTGACAATCCTGCTATGTTGATCAGAATATCCATTCTACTGTCATTCAATATACGTACCGTCATATAAATGCGACTTATACATCGAAGCAACTTATATTTGTTTTTTTGTTTTTGTTTTTTTCCCCCCTCACAACAACGCGTTTTTTTTTTTTTTTGCTGAGGGCGACTTATACTCTGGTGCGACTTGTAGCCCTTTTTGTGACGGGCCTTTTCTTCTGTGCCACATGAATGGAAACACTGGGAGACCTTCGCTCAAGCCCTTGTCTGATCTAGCTGTTTTAACAAGAGTGGAGGAATGTGATTCACTGGCCCGGGGAGCAGAGATAAAGTTATTATGATGATGATGATACAGAGGTTAAAGCATTCAGACCTAATGGGAGGGAATGGATACTTTAAACCTGTTTCCATCGACGTTGGTCCTCTCACAGGTGGAGTAGAAGGGTGGCTTGTCACATTGACATATTTACACGCCTGCCAAACTGGTTCACATGGGATCGACCGGTATGCTGCTTACTAAGATCTGTGCGTTCGCCTGTATGTATGTGTGAGTGAGTGTTAGGGTGTTAGTAAAGTCTCAAACTAGGGCCACATCGTTTGTACGCAAATAATCAAATTTTAATTTAAGAGTATCGACAACACTACTAATTTTATTAATTAATAACAGCAGCCGTAGTTGAAAATAGTCTAAAAAAACCCCAAAACTTTTTGTTCCTCAAATTATGCTTAATAGCACACGTTTTTTTGGTGGTAAAACGAAGATGCATGTATGTGTCATAGATGTGAAGCATAACGGTTGTGTGACTTTGCTGTGAGCATAACGACACAGGATCATTGTCTTAACATTGTAACAGGAGGAAGGTCCAGCATTGATTGCACATTTTCAATCGAGCAGCGAATGTTACATATTATTTACATCATAGCCTGTAAAATAGATGTTTTTGCACCAGTTCAACAGAGCTAAAGTCTAACCACACTTTGATTCAACCAACAACCTAAAAAAGCAAACTGACACAACAGAAACACTTAAAAACCTTTCTCAGAAAATAGATTTGTTTGACCATGTTGAAGGCGATGGAGCACTTCTTACTTTGCTCTCTGTCGATGGCGTTATCTGTGAAATCCTACCTCAGATGAAACCACATGGACAATAACAAGTGATAAAATACGAGGGGAGGCTAACAGAAGATAGCGGTGTGTGTGTGTGTGGTGGGGGTGCACAAAAAACCCAATATGCTGCGGGTGCAACACGGTTATCAAATCAGTCTCATAAAATCCATCTCACAAATTTATCAACTGTTAATTTTGGCGTTTAATATTTTGTAGTTAAACAACTAAAATTGATGGAATAATCAAATCAGTCTCATTAAATCAGCCCCATAAAATCGGCCTCATGACATTATTAACCGTTAATTTTGTTGTTCAATCGTTATAACTGAACCAGTCAAGTTGATGGAATAATCAGTGTTGCACCAATTGGAGTCCTTTAATTGGCAGAGGATGGCACGAGAGAGTGCCGTCACAAAACAGGCAGGGCAAGTTTATTTCAATGAAAAAATTATTAGAGCAATTAATTAAAAATCGACAAATACTAATCAGTTACGATATGAGGTAGAGAGGCTATGCCAATATTGTGTGTGTGTGTGTGTCCTCAAGGTGGCGATGCCCATTGAGAACAAGTGTGCGCGCGCGCGTGTGTACTGAAAGGAAGCGTGCACGTGGTAGCGTGTGTGTGTGTGTGTGTGTGTGTGTGTGTGAGCGTGCGTATGCACCGAAAGGAGGAGGTGTTTGTGAGAGAAAGGCTATGCGCGGCTGCACGGGCGAGATGGCGCACAGGATAGGAGTGCGATAAGGTTCAGACGAAAAGAGAGGGGTTAGAGAGAGAGAGAGATCGCATGCACAATCTACCAATAGCAAACAAAAGAAATATGAAAGAAGAAAATGAACAAAAGAAAGTTGATGGTCCGTCTAGCAAACCCTGTGGATCAGTGTGACGGACTGAATAGCGAATGAATTCAAACAAAAGTACTGTAACGTGCACGGATTCGCTAGCCCTTGGCTAACGGGTCGGACCCTTGTTAACGCAGTCGCCCGTGGTGCGGAAGACACGGTTTCACGTTCCGGCTGCGGCGGTTCCCGGACTGCCCCCCGAATTCGCTACACTGGTGTCAGTCAGAAGTGGGAGGGTGAGACCGTGAGGCCATCGGAAGCGCGTGCGCCCAGACGCGTGAGGGAGCTGGTATGCTGAAGCGCGGGGGCGGATTCGCGAGCCCTTGGCTAACGGGTCGGACCCTTTAGTCGACTGGTTAACGTAGTCGCTTGTGGAGTGGGAAATACGGGTCCGCGTCCCGGCTGTGGCGACAGTTCCCAGACTGCCCCCCCGAATTCGCTACGATACTTATAAGCGGTCAAGAACATGCCAAACCAACAGGGGGCGATATAATCCTAGGCCATGTTGGCAAACCAGAAGCCTGGGAAAAAAAAGACAACAAGCCAAAAGCTCAATTTTCCCTCTCTACACTGAAAACGGGGTTTTTGAAAATCTTCGCCCTGAAAGGGGTTCTCTGATAGGTCAGTTTTCTGTGACCTAAAACACAGTTTGCGTGTGGCGTCGAATCACGGGCGCAGGTTCGGGAAAATAGTTTCTCTTCCTGGTTGTCCGGCGTTGAAGCGCGGCTCCACAGAATACAAAGTCACTTTTCTTGCTGCAGCTCGTCAGCAAAAAATCCTCAATGCGCCGCCCGTCATCTGGCGATCCGGAAGGAGTGCTTTCACACTTGCCTCTTTTGGAGCAGTATTTTTGAAACCAGGAGCGCCCCCCCCTCCCCCAAAGATCGTGAACACAGCAATCGCACTCGGACTCGGGACAAAACAAGCGGGCCGAGCCGAGATCGCCAAGAAAGGGTGGTCTCGGCTCGCTTCCAGTCGAACCCTGGAGCGGTTCGTTTGCAGTGAGAACACAGTCCGACCCAACGGACCAAAACAAGCTTACCTGGTGCGTCTTCGGGATAGAAATTGTTGGGTGAGTATGTCACCTGTGTGTATGCACTATCTGAAGCGCGCCGTCTCCTGCTGAAGCGTGTCGAGGCAGCGCGTCTTCGTATGAAATGCATCGACGAAGTCGAGATTCACGTTTAAAGTGAATGTGATACTCGTGCTGATATCACCGGATATAACAGCCGGAGAATCGCGACAACTGCAACGAGGAGCTTGTGAGTTTGCTCCATTTTTTGAGCGTTGTTCCCGTGTTTTTCTTTTCAGGAGATAGTGATGAAATTCTCACGAAAATTCTGACCAACGAGGGAGCAGTTTGCTTGCTTGCGCATGGCGTTTGTTTGTCGATTTTAACTGTTTTAAATGTTGACGTGTGAAAATGAGCGGAGCATGTAATACATGTGAAAGCGCCCTCAGTTGTGACTGTCGACGTTTAGAGGGAAAGAGATCTGGTTGCCTTCTTTCTGTAAAATTGCGTGGCTTGCAGGAAAAGCGAACCGGTTAGCAGAAGAACAAGACTAGGTTATCCTCCATAGTCTAGTCAGTTAAGGCAAAATGGCTGCAAAAAGTCATTCACATTTGAGCCTATGTTTTTCTGTTAATTTAGAGTCCAATAAAGAAAAAAATGCAAGGAGCCCAAAATTTTAGGTGGGGGAAGTCTCTGAAATGGCCACGCCCACTTTTTAGGCCTGGAAATCAGTATCTCGGCTCCTGAATGTCGCAGAGAGCTGATCATGGGCTCAAAAGAAGCAGAAGCACCACATTTATATAAGCATTATGAACAAACATATACCCCAAAACCTTTACTTTTTCAGATATTTTAAGAAAACTAATTTTTACTGGTCACGTTTCACGTATCAGCTCCTGAAGGTTGTAAAAAGCTATATTTGACATGAATCTCATTCGCTGCCTATGTTATAAAGCATGAAGCACAATACACACACGAATCATGAGTTTAGAAAATATCTTAGTTGTCTGTGGTTCTTCTTATCACTTGGGATGTAATGCCGCCTCTGACCACAATTACAAATTGGCGCTGTTTGTTTATCAAGTGGTTGATTCTACAGGAAAGGAAGCAGAAGTGCACATGTTTCAGTAAAGCTAGTTTACTGTAAACATTTGCCAAAATATGACATGCATGCCTCATCTGGCCTTCATATCAGTGAGTTATGTTTCACTACTGGAACAATGTTGTTGACACAATCAAGAAGGTTCTTATCTTCATAAGATCCTTTCGAGAGGCAAACTTCATCATGATGATCAGTGCACTTGAGCAGCTCATTCCTCTTTTCTTTGCACTTGATCATACACACTATGCCAGATGGGCATCAGTGTTTCTTCAGGATCTCAAAGAGCTCAAATGGAGACACCCATACTTGTTCAAGGAATTTCTTTCAGGCTCTTTCACAGTAAACACCAGAGACAACCCATTCTCAAAGATTGCATGTGATCAAAAGCAGGAACATAACATAAAGGTCATCAAGTCTGACACTGGATATGTCGATATCATCAATCGGGAAGATCAAGAGTTCTTCAGGAAACTCGAACTTGCGCTACCCGAAATCCAGCGCTACCTAGATGAGGTCGAAGGTCAAGATCCATCACACGGGCACAAAGAAATGCTGGATTCCTTCAAGGAAACATTTTCAAGCCACACACTCAAGGTGTACCAGGGTATCCTTACCAACCCGTTCGATGAAGCTCAGTTCATGAGGTTGAACTCATCCATTCCCTTCCCAGATGTCATAAGTAAAGACTCCAGTTTTGTCTTTACAGTCGGCAAAACTCAGCATGACCAGTTTGTGCAGGAGCGAATTGTATTAAGTAAGAAGGATGTCAATGCAACCATCTCACGAAATGCCCTGAAACTCCCAAGTTCATGTGCAAAAGTCCAACTCGCTAGCCCTGCAATCAAGCCACCCAAAGGAACCTTTGCAAAGCTGAAGGAGGCCTGCAGATCAAGAGAAGAAGAGACAAGGAAGTTATTTGGTGGTGAATTCACAGGTGAAACTAATTGTTTCACCATTGTAAAGTCAGTTATTCAAATATTTTAGATGTTACTTAAGTCTTACCAGATTTTTAATACAGTGATATTCATTGATTCAATTTCACATTCAAGTTAATTGATTTGACAGTAAGCCCAAGAGTTACACTTAGCTTAACTATTCATTTCAATTTCAGGTTTACCCGACGCCTTGTCAACAAAGGATGGAGATATTTATCATAGCCAAAAGTCTCAAATTCTGAAGGACATCGGTGTACAAGTTCAATCTACATCCTCAGAAGGACTTGTGATAGATTTGTCTGTGCAAGTACGAATCATGGCAAAGTCTCTCACCAAAGGCATGACATTCCAAGACTTTGTAATCAAAGTGTTGAACAGCATTGCCAGGATCGGTCATGAGAAGAAAGCCAATCGTATTGACATTGTGGCTGACCTCTACCAGAATATGAGTATCAAGACTGCGACTAGGAAGAACCGGGGATCAGCAGGTAGTTCACAGATGGCTTTCAGTGAGAATGACACCATGCCAGAATCTAAGCAATTCTTTGAAGCTTTTCTGTCTAATGTAGACAACAAAGTAGCCCTGAATCTAATGTTCGCCAGGATTGCTCAGGCACAAGCGTGGAACTGGGACAAGGAGTTCAGCATCACCTACGGCAGAAAGGTGCTTGCAAACTTCGGCGAAAGCTTCGAGATCCAGCTTTATGACAGCATAGATATGCTTGAGGAGGCTGACAACCGCATCGTTTGCCATGTGATGCACATGCTAAACAAGGGGATCAAGTCAGTTACAGTTAGAACAGTCGACTCCGATGTGGTAGTCATCCTACTAGGGTTCACTACACAGTTCCTATCAGTATGTAATGACTTGCAACTTATAGTTGACTTTGCAGTTCCTGGCAAACGCCAATTCTACTCAATCACAGAAGCACACAAGAAGCTTGGTGGAGATGTGGCCGATGCCATGCCTGTGTTCCATTCTTTTAGTGGCTGTGATTCTGTGAGCGCCTTCTTTGGCCACTCAAAGACTGCTCAATACAAAGCCTGGATAAACCACAGTAAGTCCACAGAACTCACTGCTGCTTTGAGAGGACTAAGTTGCTGCCCTAGTATCGAGACAGTTAAGGAAAGCATGGAAGTTATTGAGCCCTGGGTAATGAGCTGGTACAACAAGACTGGACTGTACAACTGTGTCAGTATAGATGAGCTCAGATTCCAGCTGTTCAAGCACTCAGTTAATGATGAGCTGAGAGACCTTCCCCCAAGTCAGGATGCGCTTCTACAGCATCTGTTGAGAGCTACATTCCAGGCAGGATGGCTGTGGGGAAACAGCCTGCTACAACTCCCTTGTCCCCCTGTCATTGAATGGGGTTGGACTACCGAAGGAGAGGAACTCTTCGTCAAGTGGAGCACAGTTTCCACAAGAGATACATTGTCTCAAGTAACAGGGGTGTGTAGTTGCAGATCTAATAAGTGTACCTCATGTTCTTGTGCTGGCAGAGGGATGAAATGTCTCATTTATTGCAAGTGCCTCAGCAAGTGTTTGAATCCAGTCTGATGGGATGTGTGAGGTTAAAATAAAGATTTTTTTGGACCTCACATGGTTTGCTTTGTTTCTTTGGTGGTTACTGGGTTCCTCCTCTTATAACAAAGAGTCAACTTGAATACTAGCACTCCATGAGTAGATGTAACACTTTTACTCAAACAAACTGTATAGCCTTCTTGCACAGATTTGGCTAAAGTTGATTGCATGCTGCTGATCAATTCAATGGAAAAAAGAACATGTTCATGAATAGCTCAAAACGTGAAGGTTTTAGGGCATACAGTATATTTGTTCAGAGCACTAATATAAATAGTTATTTCCACATCTTTTGAGCCCAATATCAACTCGGGGCAACCTCCGAGAGCTGAGCCTGAGATATAGTCCCAGGGCTAAAAAGTGGGCGTGGCCATGTATGTGACCAGTGAAAATTAGTTTTTTGTAAATACCTGAAAAAGTAAAGGTTTTGGGGTATATGTTTGTTCATAATGCTTATATAAATGTGGTGCTTCTGCTTCTTTTGAGCCCATGATCAGCTCTCTGCGACATTCAGGAGCCGAGATACTGATTTCCAGGCCTAAAAAGTGGGCGTGGCCATTTCAGAGACTTCCCCCACCTAAAATTTTGGGCTCCTTGCATTTTTTTCTTTATTGGACCCTAAATTAACAGAAAAACATTGGCTCAAATGTGAATGACTTTTTGCAGCCTTGACCCCATATTTGCCCTTAACTGACCAGACTACCAGTAAAACTGGGGCCAACGGTAATGTGAAGAGTCGTTGTTCTTGTTCTGCAGGGGTGGGTATTTCTAAAAGTGTAACGTGCACCGTCCGCGTTATTATTTTTCCCACCTGGATTCCGGGAAGACCCGCCCCTACGCTATCTCTGATTGGCTAACCCTATCCCTAACCCCACCCTAACCCTAACCTTAACCAACCTAACCAACGGAGCAACGCGCACTAGCCAGTCAGAGGCAGAGTTCCCGGAATGCGGGTGGGGGAAAAACAAGCGCACCGTTCCGCGCGAGAGAGGACAAATTTCTTCTTCTTCTATTTTATTGGCGAATTGCAGCCGGTTGGAGCATTATCGCCACCTACTGTTTCGATTCCGCCGCCTTTTTAAGGGCGAAATTGCGTCACCGGAATTACGTGACTGTAGTCCACAGGCAGCGCCGGTCCCTGCAGTGCCAATATTCTTACCAATGAGGATTATAATGTTAATCATAAAAGATGCAAAATCTTCAACATCTTACAGCAGGATACATTTTTAGATGCACCCAGAAACATTTTTTTGAGAGGACTCTTCCCCTCCTGGGACTCTACATAGCTAAATGTGAGACTAAATGTCAGTTTGAGTGAGTGATTTAGGAGGCAGTTCACGAGTTGCTTCGTGTGTACAAAGAATGACATTTGCATTGTCGCCATGACTGTGTATTGTATATGCATTCTTCGTGCATACTGAGTTGGCGTAGTCAAGAGGAGCGTGTTGAAATCCGCTGTGAACTCAAGCCTGGTTTTCAACAGAAGTCTGCTTCAGCGCCCTCACCAAAACAGATATAAGTGCCATGTTGCTCAGGGACATCGTGTGAAAGAACGCTGCACGGATATGTAATTACATATTGGACTTTGTATGCAAGTGTAAATCATATATGAATGATGATGTATGCGGGCCAGAGTGAGGATGTTCATTCTAGTGTTTCATTGCAGAGGAAACAGAGCGAGTCAGATGGTCACAGTAAAGAGTGCTCGTGGTGAGTCAAGTAATTGTCTAGTATTAGGAAGTTTCTGTCCAGAGTAGCAAACCTCCCCCGTGCAATGTGTTTATACTGAAGGTCTCAAGGCTTATAGTAGTAGGCTCTGGCTGGGAAATACAGACACACACACACACACACACACACGCACGCACGCACGCGGACACGCATAAACACAAAGCGGAAGTGACCTAGATTTCCTAAATGGTACCAACTGTTGAGGCCTTCCAGAAATGGCCAGAATCATACCCTACTCAGTGTCACCCAGTTAAGGGCGGACATGTTAAACATTAAGTATTACCCTAGAGGCTAAATTAATCTCATACTAGTTGTCCGTATAGATCATGTTGTATTTAAGCCAGATGCCAGCCTGTTGTGTTTGTAGACACGGTGTGGTTTTTAACAAGCGTATATTGGGGCTCGTTGAGAAACTTCCCTTGGTTGGTTCCTCTGTTGTTATTTTCCTAAGACAAAAATGTAATCTTAAACAAGCAGCCTGCTATGAGACTCTTGATGAATATGGCCCCCTTGAGTCTTATGAGTAGCTTGAGGGCCCAGTTCAAGTCTCCTTCACACCCTGAAACCTGTCTTTGTGCCTCAGTCTCGGGGCAGACAGGAAGAGGGGTCAGTTTCTTCATGATCATGTATTGTTGTTGGTGTCTGCGTCTGTATTTGTGTCTGCGTCTATTTGCGTCAGTGTAGGTTAGGTGTCAGTGTTTGTGTTAGTGTCTTTATTGGTATCGGTGTCTGTGATGTCTGTTTATGTCTGTAATGTTGTCTGTGTCTAAATTTGTGTCTGTGTAGGCGTCAGTGTTGCTGCTGGTATCTGTACTTGTGTCAGTGTCTGTATGCGTGTCTGTGCTGGTGTCTGCATCTCTTCTCCAGTCTACTGTCTGTCTGGATTGGACCTACCCTGATGAGGGGGATTTTCCTGGGAAAGTCATACGGAAAGAAAGAAAGAAAAAAAAAAGTTAAAAAAAGGCCCTAATAGTAAAAACATGTTCCATTCTATTTCTTTCCCTTTGTGTGTGCGTATGCGTGTGCATTTTATGAGCCGAGCTTCTTCCTCGCACACTGAAGGCATTGTGTTTTTCCTCTGTGATCATCAGAGGAACGGGCTTTCTGGAATCGAGGCCTTCCTGCGCGCACTGGGGTGAGGCGGGGGATCCAGACTGGAGCGGGAGGCGGCGAGCGAGGGGAGGAGCCGCCGGAGTGGGCGAGCGAGGGAGGAGAGGAGTGGTAGAGAGAGAGGGAATAACGGGGGGTTGCTAGAGAGGGCCAGGAAGCACCTGCGTTGGTGTGCCGCGGAGCTGACCTTCAGGTTTTGGATGGTTAACAACAACATCCTATACTAGTGGATAACACAACTTGACAGACAACAACGTGACGTTAATACCTTCACCATACATGAAGGCTCCGACCTGCTGTAAAGCATGTGACGCCTCTGTTCGTTAAAATCCGACCGAAATCAGCGATCAGATTTCACTTTTCATGTATAAAAACCTTCAGTATGGCACAACAAAACATTTAGCAACTTATTTTAATTCTTTTTCTTTTATATTGTGGGTTTATTGATGCCTTTGTCTGAAACTACTCTAAATCGTCTGAAGAACTGTGTGGGAGTGGTCGAGTCCTCATTGATATTCATGAGCTGACCTTTGCGTGACAGTTACAAGCAAGGGTTAGCAGTAGGGGTGGGCGGAGTTTCATATCTCGATAGTTTGATCCGATTGGCTGTATGTAAATTAACGTGTCTGATGACATCATGAGTATTAGTTAAAAAAAATTGCGAGGAGAAGTTGAAGTAGGGGGAGCTCTTATAAAGAGAAATGAAAAACCGGATTCTACCTTTTATATTCATGTTGTTGTTTTTTCAGTAGAAAGAGACAATGCAAAATGTGTGATGATTTAAAGTTGTAAGGGATGGTAGAAAATTTACTAGTGTTTCAATTTCAGTTCGACTTTAAGGCTCTCGGTTCTGGTTCACGCCTTTTAGCATTTTTGCATCTGCTCTCTCTGTCTCTGTCTGTCTGTCTGTCTGTCTGTCTCTCGCTTTCTCTCTCTCTCTCACTTGCTATATATCATATTACTATCGCTCTCTTTTCCCTAATTACACTCACTCACCTGATGTGTCTCATAAGCCATGTTGAAAATCTAGTGTCTGATTGTTGCCAACAAAAGAGAGTCTGTGTTGAATTCTCAATGCTCTCTCTCTTCTCAGTTCACACACACACACGCCACAAATGTGCATACACACTCTGCACTGTCTTGAATTCTGTCTTCATTATACCCCCCCATCCCTTTCCAGCACTGTATATTATTGTTACTGAGTGGGGTGAACAGAGCAATAGCTTTTGCTACTGAAACCCAACACTTACGTTCCCCGCTTAACATTTTTCACTTCTTTTTTTTCAAGCTAAATATTTTACACTTCATGGTGGGCTGAACCCTCTGCCTTAGGCTCTCTGTCAGTCAGCAGGAAACTCAAACTCTTTTCTTTGGTCCGTTCTCGTCTACCGTCTCCGCCAACAGCGGCCTCAGCCTGTCACCCATTCTCTCCCCGCTAAATGACTCGACTGTTTGCAAAGTTCTTTTCATTCGGACACTGCGAGGCACACTGACGCGTCTGTCTCTATTATTAAAGAGTTTAAATTTTGTCGCGGCTATTCGAGACGCTTCGTTGCTAGCGGTGGAAGTGTGGTTGCGGGCTGGCCGAAGCCGAGGCCGTTGAAGCTGGCCCCGACACTCGCTGATGAGTGTCATAAGGTCTTGAAGAGTCGAATCAGAATCTGTTTCATGAGCCAAGCCAGCAAATGCATGCCACCAATTAGACTCGGCGTGTGGCTCACGTGAAACACATAAGACACGACATGCCAGTATAACAGAAGTATAATTTGCAGACACGCAAGTCAGAAGCATGGGTGATAAAAGTGAAGTAGGAGAATGAATGGTCGGCCTCCTCTGCACAGTTTGCAATTGGTGCGTAAAACAAGTCGGTAGAAGTTGTAGTACTTTCTAACAAGTGTATAAGTATAAAAAAAAGTTATTACATACTTTGGGCATCTGCTATACAGTGTTCATGCCTGATAATATGAAATATTACTAGAAACGTGTACAGATATAGGGAGTATTGTCCTGATAAAGAGGTGTAAATGCAGTATAAAGTATAGGTTTATATGGCTTACTTAATCAAAATATTATTTAAGTTTATTAATACAATCACATATCATTTTTGATGTGTTGTGCATGCAATATTTGGGTCAGAATTTAGAAAAAGATATAGATACTTAAAGCGCTTTTTAAAAAAATTGTAATGCAAGTTGGATTAAAGCACTTGTTGCTTTAGTCCAACTTGCACAGTTCGGTTATTTAACATTGTGCATCACGGTAGTTGTCTTAGTTGTTATGGATAACATCAGAAATGCTGAGAGACACCTTGTCACTATAGCCTGTATGCTTATTGAATTTACACACACACACAGACCCACACATACATACAAGTCAAGTTTCACTTTATTGTCATATACATTGTGCATATAAGAAGTACCAAGCAGTACCTTCAACTGTAATGAAATACATGGCTCTCTCAGTCCTTAAACTATATATAAGGAAGCAATAAATAATAATGAAAACAGTAGTTATGAAATCAGAAATCTCACAAATTAATAAATCAACGAATTTATGTAAGGCCACCTACTGTTCATTATTCTGACTGCCTGGAGGTAAAAACTGTCCTCCTGAGGGAAGGAGGGAGAACACACCATGTGCTGGGTGGCTGGTGTCCTCCACGATACTTAGGGCCTTCCTTCTGCATCGGTTGGTGTAGACACGCACATGCACGCGCAAATACAAAGACAGCATTCATACAACTTCATAATACATGAAATACTTCCATTATCTAAGATATAATTATTTTTTATTCTGATTCTTTGAAATATTTAACAAAGGTTACAAATTATGATTTATTTGCACGGCCGCTTTTGCAAAAAACAAAATACTTTGTGGCACAGTGGCGCAGTGCTTAGCGAGGTCGCCTCATAGCAAGAAGGTCCTGGGTTCGAGCCCCGGGGTAGTCCAACCTTGGTGGGTCGTCCCGGGTCATCCTCTGTGTGGAGTTTGCATGTTCTCCCCATGTCTGTGTGGGTTTCCTCCGGGTGCTCCGGTTTCCTCCCACAGTCCAAACACATGTAGGTCAGGTGAATCGGCCGTACTAAATTGTCCCTAGGTGTCAATGTGTGTGTGTGTGTGTGTGTGTGTGTGTGTGTGTGTGTGTGTGTGTGTGTGTGTGTGTGTGTGTGTGTATGTCGGCCCTGTGATGACCTGGCGGTCTGTCCAGGGTGTCTCCCCGCCTGCCGCCCAATGACTGCTATGATAGGCTCCAGCATCCCCGCGACCCTGAGAGCAGGATAAGCGGTTCGAATAATGGATGGCTGGATGGAAAATACTTTGCTTATCCTACATATTCCACTAGATGGCGCTACCATGTTAGCATATCAAAGTTCCTGAAAGCCAACTGCAAATGTAACAGTGGCAGTGAGTCAGACCTGCTAAGATCAGTCATGACCGTTGTAGGTGGACTTATTATATAAAAAGTATGTAGTGAAACAGTACTGGTGTGAGTTTCCTCATCATGTCCAGGGATATATTCTGTTCCAAGTAAAGTTACATTAAAAAACAACTACAAATAAATGGCAAATCATCATTTTGATACTTTGTGGCATGAGCTGTTTCTGGGTATTGTCGACCGGCCTCCTTTGAGTGGATCCAGAACCCAGCAATGAGTTTTGCTGGTTCTGGTTGACAGCAGTGTTTCACTGTGTAGGTCACCCAGAGAGCAGCAAAATTACTTCTGCTCTATCACCTCTCCTTTCTCCTATTATAGTCAGCCATACCCGTCAGCCGTTTATCATGCTATAGCGCTCTGTCTCCCTCCGTAAGGGCTTTGTGAAACAGGATAGTGCCCTTTTAGGGCAGTCAGATCCTGCTTCTGCCTTGTCCGTTTACTGACTGCCTGAAAAACCCAGCTATTAGATGACTCGCGTTTTTAAAGCACCCCAACCACAGCTGGTCCAAAGACGCCTCACCTAAATCCTCCGTTTGTTTCAGAGTGTCACACCAGGGATTTGAACCGGGGACTCTGCCCTCGACGGCGGGCCACCACATCCCTCAGCCGCAGCTCTCATCAGCGGGGCGGTCGTAACACCCTCGCGCTTAATGAGGAGATGAGAGCTACATCCACACAGATGGATCCGGTCCCTCCGGTCCCCGTGGACTCTCTTCCTCTAACAGTTATTCCAGGCTCTCTTTTTTTTTTTCTAAATATTTCAAGGAGGCCTTAATTCACTAACAAGCCCTTCATTGAGTTCACAACAATGTTGAAAAGTCATAACAGCAAACCACCTCTGGCAAACTGGCAGTTGTTTTGCGTAGGTGGGTAAGGGTGCATGTGTGTGTGTGTGCGTGCATCAGCTGATTGTTGGGATGGCTCGCTCACCATTCACTGATCTGGGTGCCTGAAGGTATATTTGTTACTAATTTCCTTCAGAAATATGCTTGAAATTCGAAGCGCGTGTGCCCTACTGTTCTGCGTGTTGCTGTTGAATAATGGGCGTCATGAAGGCAGGAGCCACACACGCATGCACACATATGCTGTCGTTCAGAAGCACGAAACCCGCCGCTGTGCCTCCTTGTATTGGTTTAGGGATAATCAATAACGAAACCAGGAGAGTCTCCTCATCCCTCTCCTCCAGTCTGTTTGATGCCGGGGACGGTGTCTCAGCAACTCAGTCAAAGGGGAAGCTATTCGCGAACACAGCGGGACTCCAACTTATTACAGTAAGTAGCTTGTGGGCCCAGATTTATTAGATTCAGTACAGGATCCTGTCATGGTTGTGTCTTATCCTGTGACATATCTATATCTATATCTAGCTACATCTATATCTATATATCTATATATATATATATAGAGAGAGAGAGAGAGAGAGAGAGAGAGAGAGAGAGAGAGAGAGAGAGAGAGAGAGAGAGATCTATATCTTTATCTATCTATCTATCTATCTATAGATAGATAGATAGGCCTTGTGATGGCCTGGCGGCCTGTCCAGGGTGTCTCCCTGCCTGCTGCCCAATGACTGCTGGGATAGGCTCCAGCATCCCGCGACCCCACTCAGGCTATAAGCGGCTTGGATAATGGATGGATGGATATATATATACACACACACACACACACACACACACATATATATATATATACACACACACACACACACGACTGGAGCGCTGCTGGAGTACGTGTGGCTTGTAGCTGTTGTGCAGTTTCATTGTTTTTTAGTCGCCTCCATGAAAAGTCACTGGACAGTTAATTCTCGGCCCACTTTCTCGCAGTCACAGTCTTTCTGGAGTTTTAATCAGGTCACTGGCGTTTCACTGACAGCTGCTGTCAATTATTTAGTACGACTGATTTACTGCCATTAGTTGCATATATTAGCACGCTGCATGTTTCTGTTTCTTTCTTTTTGAAAACTCAGGTCTATCTATTTTTGCTTTTTAGTTTTTTTGGGGGGGGCATTTTTTATTAGATAGCGACAGCAGAAATGCAGGAAAAGTGGGAGAGAGAGAGGTATGACATGCAACAAAGGTAGCCAGCTGGAATTGAACCAACGATAGTTGTGGCCATGTGGCCTGCGCCATAACCATTCGGCTACGGAGGCGCTGCAGTGCTTTCAGTTTCAAACAAATGGTAAAACATGTCATTCGGGGGCGTCCGGGTAGCGTAGTGTTCTATTCCTATACCGACATGGGGGTCGCTGGTTTGAATCCCCGTATTACCTCTGGCTTAGTCGGGTGTCCCTGCAGACGCAGTTGTCTGTGTCTGCGGGTGGGAAGCTGGATGTGGGTATGTGTCCTGGTTGCTGCACTAGCGCCTCCTCTGGTCGGTCGGGGGTGCCTGTTCGGGGGGGGGAGGGGGAACTTGGGGGAATAGCGTGATTCTCCCACGTGCTACGTCCCCCTGGTGAAACGCTTCACTGTTGGATGGAGGGAGGCGGCTGGCGACTCCACATGTATCGGAAGGGGCATGTGGTGGTCTGTAGCCCTCTCCGGATCGGCACGGGGTGGAGCAGCGATCAGGATGGCTTGGAGGAGTTGGGTGATTGGTCGGATGCAAATTGGGAGAAAAGGGGGGGTGTCAGTCTTCCAGTCCCTGTTGAATATTTAGACCACAATAAATGCTCAGTAGATTGTTTTAACATTCCCTCTGGATCTGAGTCACCCCGCACGTTAAATGGTGTTTGTTCAATGAAGCGCTGATCATTTTTCACACCACTCTATTGGGGGCGCTTAACTTTATTGGCTGTGATCCATCATGTCACCCAGATGCTGGTGACAAATGCACTTGTATGTATTCTGGGCTAGAAACGGTCCCATCGGGGACACGCGCGTGCACACACACACACACACACACACACACACACACACACACACACACACACACACACACACACACACATACACACCTCATTTATCATTTGCGGCTCTTTGCATGCCTGGTGCTACTAAATATGGAGCAACACATGAACTTAATGCTGATTCTGATGTGTCTGTGTGATGTGTCTGTGATATTTCGGTGTTCTGCAACCTCAATTACAACCACACAAAAAAACGGATGTGATATATAGCTGTACGTTTTTAGGCAGTGTTCAATGCTGGCTGTGGGTGCATGTGTGTGTGTGTGTGTCAGAGTGAGTCTGTTGCTCTCATTTGGGCTGAAAAAACCTGCTTGCTGCTCAGTTCCAGGTGACCTACCTCATGCTGCTGCTCGACTCATTTGCTATTTCTGAGGCCTCCTCTGCTCCTTTTTTTTCATCTCGTTTTATTCCAACCTTTCCCTCATTTAACCTTTTCCTCTCTTTCTCGCTCTCTCTCTCTTGCGCTCTCTCTTGTGCTCTCTCTTGCGCTCTCTCTCCCTCTCTCTCTCTCTCTCTGTCCTCCCCCATCTCTACTGAGCCATGTGTAATCACAGGCCAGGCCATCTGGGCACTGTAGGGAGAGATGAGCCTGCAGCTCGTCAGATGACTGAATCCGTTGGTGGACACACACACACACACACACACACACACACACACACACACACACACACACACACACACACACACGCAAACGCAAACACTCACACGCGCGATCTCGCTCCCACTTCTAATAGTTACAAAACACCATGGAAATGCACCGTTTCATCACATCTCTCAAGATCACATTCAAAGAGAGAAACACATTCCAAACGAAGCACCGCAATACGCATAACATCGCACCTCAGTGGGAATAAACAATGGAGCGCTGGAGATTGGATCACACCTTTCATGGCTCCCCCAGAATAATGCTTAAGAAGCAGAATATCACACCTTTTATTTGGTCAGTTCCCACTGAGTATGGCAGGAAAAAAAGCGCTGTAATTCCTCCATTCTAAAAAAAGAAAGCTCCAGATCATGGAGCACTGTACATCCATGAGCACATTATCATTCGGCATTGTGCAATTTAATCTTCGCTTCACACGGACAGCCGTGCTCTTTGACCCCAGATTTTGATCTGAATTTGATAACATGACTCCTGCATCGCCTGCTATTCCCAGTTCCACTTTACTGTCCCCCTACAGTTCCTGCTTATCCTGTTCAAGCAGCTGCTTGATGGGTTCCCGCACGCCATTATCAAAATGCTGACTGCTGCTGAAGTCTAAATCTGGCTCCTACTACTCTGCTTCTACTTAATGAAGTGGATGTGCAATTGTGAAAACAGATAAGAAAAGCTTCAAGTTCCTTGTCTAAATGATTTCATTGGGTTTATGAGTATTATCTTTTTTTTTTTTGTCACTCCTTGAAGCCCAAAACCACGTCGGGACCTTACAATAGAATAATGAATTTAGCTAAAAGAGGACTTTTATTCATTATTCCATGCTGTATAATGGATCGTTTTAGCCGAGTGAGCACACTCAGTGGTTAAAGATGTGTTGTAATTGTGCTGTTAATTCCCGTAAAGCACAACTTGCTGTGCTTCATATGCAGGGATGTCAGCTTGTGTGGTAATTTGTGATTTTGTTAGTTTGCATTCAGTTTTAATTGCAAGCTTGTGTTTATTGAGTATCCAAGTTCTGTAAATTTAAACATACTGGTAACTTGTGTCGCTGGGATGCTCAACCTGAAAACACAAGATGTGCACTCAATGATTTAAACAAAAAAGAAAGAAAGAAAAAGAATCATATCTAAGAACAGTGAACATTAAAGAAAAATGTACATGGAGATATTTAAATTTCTAATTTTTAGGAAAGTAGGGGCAAATGTGGTGGAAGGTAATTTTCCATACAAGGCACAAAATAGAAAAGCAATAGCAGTCTTTATTATTCTCTCTGATTTTTTCTTACACAAGCAAACTGACTAAAAATTTAGCATACGTTAGCCGTCTCACGAAAACTATTATAGCCAAGGGGGCATTCTTTACTATGATTGTAGGTACTTTGGTAAGAGCTCTCTGCTGCACCAAAACCATGCACATAATCACCATAAAAGAACCTCGCCGGTATTATTGCTGCACAAAACAACCGCAAGGCACACTGCAGCAAAGTTATTTGTCTATAAAAAGCAGTTAGTCAGCTCTCATTATATGAAGGATGCCCACTGAGAGGGAGCAGTTTGTCCTGTGGCTAATGCCTAGGGCTTTGAGAAAATGGACTAATACAAGAAGGAGATGAGATCAACTTTAATGCTTATGGGGTTGGGGATTGTTGTTGAGGGTGGGAGGAAAAAGACCACCCTGATAAATAAAAAAAAAGTTATATACATCATTAACAAACAAGGGCAACTTTTGTCCTGAGCTTAAAAGCCAAAAAAGAAATGACTTATATTCCACTGGTAATGGAATAGGAGAGACAATTTTGTGGCTTTGGTGGGGTTTTTTTAAAAAAAAATTTTTAATTTTATTTGTTCATTTGTCTGGGACAATGCAAGGCTTTTCTTCTTATGAATGGTCATAACATCTCATCTCAGCTCATCTTCAGCCACTTTTCCAGGGTCGGGTTGCAGTGGCAGCAAGCTAAGTAGGGCACTCCAGACATCCCTCTCCCCAGCAATGCTCTCCAGCTCCTTCTGGGGGATCCCAAGGCGTTCCCAGGCCAGATTGGACATGTAGTCCCTCCAGCGAATTCTGGGTCTACCCCGGGGTCTCCTCCCAGTTGGCTGTGCCCAGTAAACCTCCAAAGGAAGGCGTCCAGGAGGCATCCTGATCAGATGCCCAAACCATCTTAACTGGCTCCTTTCGATGCGAAGGAGCAGCAGTTCTACTCCAAGCTCCCTCCGGATGTCCGAGCTCCTCACCCTATCTCTAAGGCTGAGCCCAGACACCCTACAAATGAAACTAATTTCAGCCGCTTGTATCCGTGATCTCACCCTTTCGGTCACTACTCAAAGCTCATGACCATAGGTGAGGGTTGGAACGAAGATTGACTGGTAAATTGAGAGCTTTGCCTTCCGGCTCAGCTCCTTCTTCACCACAACGGTCCGGTACAACGTCCGCATTACTGCTGATGCTGCACCAATCCGCCTGTCAATCTCCCGCTCCATCCTACCCTAACTCGTGAACAAGACCCTGAGATACTTGAACCCCTTCACTTGAGGCAACAACTCATTCCCAACCCGGAGGGAGCAATCCACTATTTTCCGGTAGAGAACCATGGCCTCAGACTTGGAGGTGCTGACTCTCATCCCAGCCATTTCACACTCAGCTGCAAACCTTCATAACATATCATTACCAAAAGTACATTATTTAAATTGAGCACATAGTAGATAGTGACATTGTCATACATGTGACTTGATTAAAATTACAATATTTATATCACATTGCACTTGTTTTATTGTATTGTGTTAGTGTATGTGTGCATGTGTGTATGTTCTCTAATTCATGGCCATATATGTATATGTGCTTAATGTTTATAGGTGTGTGTGTCCATGTGCATACATGCACATAATCCTTATGAGTATGTATATATGTTTGTCTATAGTTGTCTGTTCTGCTATCTGTGTGTACATGTGCATGTGTGTGTGCACAAGTGCTTGATCAGTGATCAATGATTGGAGGTTTGGTTTTGTTTCAGCCAGTGTTTCACCTTTACATTAAATGTTTTCAGATCAGTTTGTGTTTTTATTCCTGTTAGTAGGGCATTCCAAAAATGTATCCCTTACTGAAAAAGATGACCGACCGAAAGTAGTTTTGCGCTGTGCCACCCTGCAGTTGCCATTTGCTGAGCCCCTAGTGGCAATTCTATTGGTGTTTGTTTTTGTGACATATAGACAACGTGCAGCTGAGGGCAAGATTGTTCACTCATTTAAAAATCAATTTGATAAAAGAAAACTTGATAATGCTGTCATAACTGAGCAACTTGTACCTTTTCAGAATTATACAGTGGTGCCATTTCATTTGTTTTTGATCCATTGTGTATGCTTGTTTTGATCCATTGTTTGTCCTTGTTTATATAGTGATATAACGGGTTAGACAGTTGACTGTGAAGCCTGGCTCCATATAGTAACACAAGAGGATAAATGTGAAAATATTATGACATGCATGCATGAACAGTTGAGCTGCCTTAAGTGGTATGTAATGCCTTATTATTCTAAAACAATTCAGATTTGTCTTAACAATTCAGATTTGTCTTGCATAGCTTTTTAATGTGTTTATCAAATTTGAATTGGGAGTCCAAAATAACACCTTTGAATTTAAAATCACTAGCCTCCTTTATTTCTTCTTGACCTGTTTTAATTGTAAGCTTATCTTTTGATTTCCTTGTCATGGAAAAACGCATTGATAGTCTTTAAGATTCTGGGTTTGATGATTGTTTTTGAGCCACTGGGATACACCCTCCATTTCATTTATTAATGTCTGTGCTGCTGCTACATTGGGGGTTTTAGCTGATACATAAATGATTTTGTCATCAACATACATTTGACAACCAGCTCTTTTACAGCATGTTGGTAAATCATTTATATATTAGCTGAAAAGCAGAGGCCCCAAGATCGAGCCTTGTGGCATGCCCATTCTGGATCATTGGGGAATTTAATGATTTGCATTGATTTTAACATGTTGCTCTCTACATTCAAGATATGATGCAAACCAAGCGGCTGGTTGCTCTGAAAATTAAAGGTGCTAAGTTTGTTCAGAAGTATGTTGTGGTTCACGGTGTCAAAAGACTTTTTAAGGACTAAAAACACCACTCCCGCTACATTACCCTTGTCTAGTGAGCGCTTGATGTTTTCAGTGAAGTAGCAGTTGGCCATTTCTGTTGATGTTGAATGTATTTTATTTTTATGTTTTATTTTTTGCACAGATCACTGACTCTATAAAGGATTTGTTTTACAATTCACATATCATCAGAATTGTCGTTGTCAAACCGTAGAAACTCAGTCTGGGTATTATCATGGTATTTCCAAGAAAATCCCTCTTATAAATCCTTGTACTGCACTCCTATTAAAGCAGTGGAGCAACTCAAGAAAGTGTTTCTTGACAAAATCAACGCTAAGAGACTCAGTAGGTCATAAATCTGGCTTTAGGAAAGACCTGTTTATGATCAACTCTTGTTTAGTTTGGATTTTCCCTTTTAACTGTTAGAATGATGAGCACTCCAAAGCATTTGATGTGAGCACACAGAACACGTAACCACACCTCCATCTGTCTCTTTTGTTTTTCCATCATTTATTTGTATCTTTCCTTTTCTGCATTGTCATTTTTTCTTGGTGATCCTTGAGGGATATAGCATCTTTCCCTCTCTCCCTCCATCACTTTCGTTTTCTTTTCTTTTTTTTGTCTCCTTCCCCAGATATCCATCATCTCCACCTTGCCCCAGGGCCAGGCCCCCTTAGACAGCATGGGGCCAACGTAGAAATGTATTTCCCAGATCTCACCACCAACCCCCAGCCAACCTCTCCTTTCTGAACGAGATAGCAGGTCTAATATCTCTCTCTCTCTCTCTCTCTCTCTCTCTCTCTCTCTCTCTCTCTCTCTCTCTCTCTCTCTCTCTCTCTCTCTCTCTCTCTCTCTCTCTCTCTCCCCCCCCCCCCCCCCAATCCGGGCGCACATAGGTACATAGATTAGGCTGGGCTCCAGCCTCTTTGTTATTCAGATAGACCCTCTCCACTCCAGCAGATCAGTTTTAATATTAATAATGAATTAAAGGATTCTCCTCTGGGTGAAATATTAATGACTGCTCTTTCAAGAGAATCATTGACTTAGAAGAGGAGTTGTGGGGGCATGGTAGGGTGGAAGCAGTCATAACAGAGTAATTAAAAGCAGCTCTTTGTGATTTTCAGTTGTTCAGTGTTATAGGAGGAGTTAATGTTCAAGGTAACTGTCAGTGTAAATATTTGAGTAGACAGACCCATTTGAATTGCTACCCATGAAAGATACTCTTACATCAAGGGGCATGTAAATAAAAACTGACACATGAGATCACCAGCCTTAATTCATGGCTTTATTGCTCAAGTACATGTACATAAATAACAAAACGTAGAATTGCATCTTCTCAGGATAGTGTCAATTTTGGCCATCTAAATGAAAACGAAGGTGCAAGGAGTCATTATTGGCTTTTAATGCTACTTCTAACACTAGTGATATATAGTTAAAATATAAATAAATTGGGGCAGCATGGTGGCCCGGTGGTTAGCGCTGTCGCCTCACAGCAAGAAGGTCCTGAGTTCAAACCCCAGTGTTGTCCAACTTTGGGGGTCATCCCAGGTCGTCCTCTGTGTGTAGTTTGCATGTTCTCCCCGTATCTGCGGTGGGTTTCTAGTGCTGCTTCGGTTTCCCCCACCATCAAAAAGACATGCATGTTAGGGTTAGTACTCCTGTCTGTGCCCTTGACCGAGGCATGGCAAGACGAACTGGAGTTGGTCCCCGGGTGCTGCACAGTGGCCGCCCACTGCTCCTAGCTACACAGCTCGGATGAGTTAAATGCAGAGCGTAATTTCCCCACAGAGATCAATAAAATATCTCAAAATCAAATCAAAATATAAAGAAAATTAAGGTCTAAGTACCAGAGCTTTCCTCATGGACCCACCTCAGGGAAAACTGATCAGAGAGCTAAGTCAACATGAATGCATTGCAAGTAGCCAGGCACGGTGGAAGCCTCCTGTCGAGATAACTGTGTCCTTCCTTGACCTCTGTCTCCTGCAGACGCTTGGCTGGATGTTGTGTCTCGCCTGACACTCCAAGGCCTTTTGAGTGCCGTGAATAGAAAACATTACACAGTCTCTGTGCAAACGCTTGTTTTTGCGTGTGGGTGCGTATTGAGGTAATAACTAATGCTGTTCAGAGCCGGGGTTTTTTTTCTTTCCCTTTTCTTTGTGTGTCTGCATGTCCTCTTGACTGTGTGCCCCTTCTGTTGGAAGGGTTTTAGGAAAAATCCTTGAGTTTGGTCAGCGTGCTGTGGAATGTGAGTGGTTTCCATGACAACAGCCCCGAGTCCTCCTTCCGGCTCACATCCGCAGAACGTGGGCCGAGCCAGCCAAGATGAGTGTGCTGTGGCGTCGGTCCATTGATCGATGTGCGCTGGCTCTGAAAGATATTGAAACAAAATCTACATAGACATACTCTTGTTTTTTGGCAATGTGTTTGTCATGTCATTTAATTTCACCAGATTCAAATTCAAATTCAAAACTTTATTACAGAATCAGGGTCCATAACAGACAAAGACAAACAGATATATGCAGTTTTTAACTTTAAAAGCTCCATTTGCAAAGAATTTATTACTCCAGCAATGATTCAGGTGATTTTTAGAGGGTGAAATAAGGCAAGTTGTCCAAGAAATCATTATATCAAACTAAATTATGTTATTTGTCAGATGCGCTTGAATATTTCTTCTTCAAGAGTAGTCATAAAAAAGTGGACCTTGCAATATTTCATTTTCTATCAAGAAATAAGAGTTTTAGCCCAACATGACTGATAGGCCCAATTTGCTTTGTATTGCATCCTTTGCAATGGGGTTATTGCACACGTGTATATATTGCGATGTCAAATATGACGTATTGTGCAGCCCTAATATGAGCTATTTCAAAACCCGTTTACTTATTCATCTCGTCCGTGTTCTATATAAGGATATAAGGTCCCCTGTTGGCTGTTAACTGGGCTAAGTCCTCAGTGAGCCAGCAGTAGCACTTGGCCAGTGCTAGATACAGGAAACTAAAGTGTGTGTGTTTGTGTGGTTTTGTGTGGTTTTGGTTTTTTTGGTTTTTTGCTTGTTGTTTCTGCATGTATGCGCACATCAAACTCGGGTTCAGACAGCTTTTTGAAGCTGAATTGACAGAACTTTGGCAGGCTTTCAGATTGCATTGATGGGATGTTTTGTATATGTTGGGGGATGGTATTTGTGTGTGTGTGTGTGTGTGTGTGTGTGTGTGTGTGTGTGTGTGTGTGTGTGTGTGTGTGTGTGTGTGTGTGGAGGAGTAAAAGAATGGGAGCTTGGTGAAAATGGGTGGGGGGGGGGTTGTCGCTGACTGTGGGATCGCGTACCTCATTTTTCTGAAAAGTAGCTTCTCCAAGAAGAGAGACAGACGCTAACAGATACACATTCGTTGGCCCATTTACGTTGACTGGCCTTAGATGTAGCAAGAGAAGAGGAAAGGCATCCTCTTCCAAATGAAAAATAAAGGTGTGAGTGGTGCTTTCCATCCCTGCCATCATCGTTTTTTGGGTGAGTTTAATGCCCTGTGCTATTAGATCACTGTGTGTGTGTGTGTGTGTGTGTGTGTGTGTGTGTGTGTGTGTGTGTGTGTGTGTGTGTGTGTGTGTGTGTGTGTGTGTGTGGCAGATGTGAGACAGATGCTGTCCTAAGGTCAGTGGAGCACAGGGATGTGTGGAAGATTTAGACCGATATACCCCCTCAATATTTAAGCGGGTTTGTGGCATAGATGAAGAAGCTAAGTCTCTCCGAGCACATGGAAAGGAGAAAAAAAAATCAGCTCCCGCGCTTTAATTAACAAAAGTGGCAAAGTAGAGCAACGATATCCACCAGCCCGATGCATTCCACCACCCACCATTTGTTCTGCGTCGGCCTGTCTCCGTCTTAATGGACCTTTGCCTGGATATTACACTGAATGTGAAGCTGCCCAGTTGCCTCTTTCCAGCCAAACTAAGTTGTCCAGCCAAATTCTCCTCAGAGCCGCGATCTGTTGTCCCACATTTGAGTAGGTAACAGGCTGCCGAGAAGCTCTCCGAATTCCTCCCAGTCCCACAGAATTCACATTCCTCTCTTCTGTGTGAAGAGGAGGTATGAGCACCGTGCCTCGTTAGATAGCCCTCAAAGACAAGCTTGTGTCTTGATTCAAAATGAACCCCCCCTTCCCCGCACTTCAGAATAATTTTTATACTAGCTGCATGAGTTCTCCGTGTTGTCTTTTCATTCCAAAGGTTATTTTTACCTGGGTATGCTGGCCAGGTCGAACGACCAGCTTTATTGCCGTGGACCACAGCGTATGAGCATCACTCCAACGCCCCCGTCCAGCGTAATACATACTAATTCACTCTGTTGGGAATTTCAATCCGTTTTAGAGGCAGCCTGTTATAAGAGCTGCTGCAGCAGGTGTGGGAGGGAAATGCTCACTGTCACTGTTTGAATACGAGGATCACTGAAGGCCCCCCTTTTTTTTTCTCCAGCCCACTCCTCACTCAGACATCCCCAACTAGCTGCAGGTTTCAAAGCTCCCCTCTCATACATTTCCTAAATCTAAATCCAAATCCAAATCCAACATGGCCACCCCCACCCCCACCATCCTCTCTCTCTCTGTCTCTTCTCCCTCTCTTCCTGTCCCTCCCCTGACTCTCAGCCTTAAAGCCCCCATCACAATTCAGGAACAGGGTTTTATTCCCGCCGCGTTTCCACGGCGATACTTGGCATTCGTCTTGTGTGTTTGGTGCGGGTGTTGGGCGATGTCACCCGGTCTTTCAGGGTTCGACACCCTATCAGAGCCCTGAGCTATCAAGGGAGGGGGTGGGGGGGCTAGAGGAGGAGGGAGGATGGGGTGAATGACAGTGGAGCGGTGCGAGTATGCGTGAGTGTGTGTGTGTGTGTGCATGTGCACATTATAATTGTATGTGCATATGAAGAGGGCTCCGAGTCGCTCGGGTGCGTCATCCTGGCGGCTTTTGTGATCCGTTTTTTTTGCCGTTGGGTGGGGTGGGGGGGTGGGGGTCTACGCACAGAGAGACATGGATGTACTCCCAGGAGACCCACAGCAAAGTGGCTCCCCTGGGGATCTAACAATATTCATTATTTACAAGCCAGAAATACAAATGATCACAACGGATGAGCAATCCCCCCCCCCCAAAAAAAACACCACCCCAACCCCCACCTCAACCTGTCCATCGTGGCATCCTGCAGCTAAGGCTTTCAGTGCGAGCCTCCTCCTGGACACACACACACACACACACACACCTATTATCCCTCACCACACAGACTGGTGCATGCAGACACACAAAACACAGATATATACACGGGAGCACATCCACTAGTACCTAAACACGCTTCCCCCCACGTCTCTCATTCAACCACTCCTCTCCTCTCATTCTATCCCTCCTCCACTCACACTCACTCCACTCTCTCTCTCTCTCACTTTACTCTATCCCTCCGCCTGCCCGGGCCGTCATTAGTTTCCATGGTGATGGTTGGGAGGCATTATTGCCGGCTGAGAACTGCTCCTGGTTTCTTTTCAGAGCGGCGGCGGCGGGGGCCATTGTTCAGTCCGCTGCTTTGAATGCTGAGGGAGGGGTGGGGTGGGGGGGAATCAGGACGAGGAGAGCGGCAGCGCAGGAGCACTTTTTTTTTTTAGGGGGGGGGGGACTGGATCAGTTTGTAGAAGGGGGGGAGGAGGAGGATAGGAAGAGGAGGGAGGAGGAGGAGAGACAGCGTGGTGGTAAGAGTGAGTCAGTTAGAGAGAGCTGGGGTTGTAGCGGTAGCGGACTCACGCTGTCTCCACCAGCAAGGCAGCTCCTCGTGCTACTCCCATCAGCCCTCCTCGTGGGCTCCTTTTACTGGACGTATACCGGACTACTGCTGCTGTGATTTGTGTGTGTTTGTGTGTGGGTGAGTGTGTGTTTGCGTTGCATTGGAAGCGAGGGACTCTACAGAGAGGCAAAAAGAGAAAAGAAGAGAGAAACATCGAAGGTAGATGGCAGGCTGGGCTTAGCTGGTGAGTTATTAAATCCGGTATGTGTTTATGAGTGTGTGTAGGAGTGTGTGTACGAGCATGTGGATATGAGTAAGGATAGGTGCATGCATGAGGCTCACATAGAAACATTTGTGGGGGTAGTAATAACTCTTATTTATGTGTTTATTCTAGTTCATGTGTTTCAGTGTACTTAGCACGTGCTGTAATCTGTGTGTCTGTAATCTACGTCTTTATATGCATGTTTGTTTCCATTTAAACCCTCTGTCTGGGTCGTGTTTGGGTGTGTGAGGTTGAACCTGTCTGCTGAATGTGGGCTAATTCTCACTGCCTACTGAAATATGCATGTTGCTCTGCATGTTTTATGGAGCAGCGTACATCGAGGGCAATTTTCTGCTGCCTTGATCCTTGCCCGTGGTGTTATTGTAGTGAATATGTGAGTGGGGGAGCGTATGCATGTGCCTCTACGCTGGTTTTCTTACTCTAGTTTGTTTTTCTCCTGCATTTATCATTTGATAGTGAGTAATTAGGAGCCAGAGCTGCTCCCTCCGGCTCCTCGAACAAGTGACACAGGGGAGCGGCTTGTTTGCACGACATCATTCAATCCTACACATTCCCATTCACGCCCCTTTGACTAATGAAGGGAGCAGTGAACTCTGCTGCTGGTTTATCACAGTTCGTTGTCCTCAACACCATCTTTCCACTAAACCAGTACAGATATGATGTTTCCCTGTGGCAATTTTAAACACCGAGTCGATATAGGCCCACCAAAGGAGTGGCTGTGGTCCGAGGTTGCACTGAATCAAAGTGACACGTTGGCAACTGCTACTAGCTGGGTGATGTCATTACACGACCGTGTGACAACAACCCTGAAAATGATTTAAAAGCTGAACAACAGACTGATTGCACAGCCCACACTGCTCACTTTATTTTGTCAGCTAGTCGCCTCCGGTATGTCTGTGTTTGTGTTCGGTCTCTCTTGGTTTTTTTGGCATACTATAATTTAGCTGACTAGGGGGTTGTCTTAAGCAGCGGAGAGTCGGAGTGTTTCCATGACGACCGGCAGCAGCTGTGCGAGCCGAGATGAGGCTGAGTGTGTGACAGACGCTGCGGCGATGCTGGGAAGACAGTGTGAGAGGCCGGGTCTGATCGACGACCTTTTGACCCAGTTCATTTGCTTAAACTTAATTTCATTTGCTTTCATTTACATCAGAGTCCGACTCAGATTTATTAGCCAAGTCTGTTTCCACTTACAAGGAATTTGTCTTGGTTTGGCTCAAATGGATCAACATCGGACAATATACAACAACCGTAGAGAGGTTGGGGTTAAAGGAGGTCAAAGAAATAAGGCTTGGTAGGTTTTAGGTCTAAAAAGGTTGACTATTGCACTACAATATGATTTAACAAGCACAAGCACTAGCTACGACATCACGATCGGTGCGTTCATGTTCATGTGTGTCAAGTTGTCCTGTGTAGCTTGTTTTTTTTCTTTCTTCTGGTTATTGCTGTCTTTAATGTTAAAAGTGTACCACGGCTGAAATATCACGAGTAACTGCGAGAGATGTACTTGGATTTTTCTCTTCATCATATGGATTGTCAGTGATTGTGTTGCTTGCAGCACTGATTTAAATCAAGGAGGAGCAGCCATGGACTCACCTATTCCCAGGAAAACCTTCTACTCCTATGGAACTCCATCTACAGTCAAATGAATCCGACCATTCTTGTCCCACCAGATATAAAACCCAGTACAAAGAGGTAGGCGAGGAGGGTTGTGTTTCAGACTCAGATGGCATCATTCTTTCAAATGTCCAATCATTGAAAAATAAACTGGACTTGCTACATGCTAAATATCTTATGGAGGCCTTGTTCAAGAAGGCTTGTCTTTGCTTTGACTGAGCCTTGGCTTGACGAGTGTCCCAGACACTGAGGCTAGCCTTGATGCCTTTAGGATCATACGGGCAGATAGAACCAAAAATTCGGGGAAAGTGGGTGCTGGAATGTACATGTACAGTAAGTCCCACTTGTGTACTAACATCAAGGTACTTGGGAAGGTCCGTAATCCTGACCTGGAGTTGCTAACCCTGTCTGCCCAAGCCTTTTACCTCCCGAGGGAGTTCTCAACTGTTGTGCTCAGTTGTGTGTATATCCTACCAAGTGCCAACGTCAGGGCAGCAGCAGAGCAAATAACGCACAACACACATGCAGTGCTCAGCCAATACCTGGACTCCCCGGTCTTCCTCTTCTGTGATTTTAACAGCTTGATCACGCTCCATCAGCCTTCAACCAATATGGAGATGTACCAGCAAGACTTAACAAAACTGTAGATCTGTGCTATGACAATATTTCTGGAGCCTACACAGTCAGAGATCTTCCACTGCTGGGACTAGTGGACCACAACGTTATCCACCTACTTGCTGTTTACAAGCAACAGCTGAAACAACACAAGCCCATAACACACAGCACCCCAATGTTCGAAGGATGCTATTGCATGCCTTCAAGGCTGCTTCACATGCACGGACCGGGAAGTCTTCGATGGAGAGCTGGACGAGCAGATCTTGGTCATCACTGATTATATCAAATTCTGTATGGATACTTTGGTACCAGTAACGACTATCTGAACATACCCAAACTTAAAACCCTGGATCACTCCACAAATTAAACAGCTTTTCAACAAGAAAAAACATGCCTTTCGGCAGAAGGATTTTACAGCACTTAAAACTACCAACTGGGACATAAAAATTAAATTCTTAAGGCTATAATGAACTATAAAAATAAACTGGAACAGAAATTTGCAAATATGAACACCAAACAAGCCTTTCAGTGAGTCAGGACTCTCACTGGACAAGCTACCAAGCAGACCACCTGTGCACCAGACCCCATCACCGTTGCCAATAATTTCAGCAATTTCTATGGCCGATTTGATACCTCTGATTCCTCAACAGAGTGTGAGAGCCTCTTGGACTCATTGCCTTTCCCTGAGTTCCAGTCCTTCCTAACTAGGAGGGATGCCTACCACCAACTTATTAGGTACAAACCCAATGAGGCTCCTGGGCCAGATGGAATCCCAGGTCGGGTCCTGAAAAACTATGAACACCTTGAACCTGTCCTGAACACCTGTCCTTCAGTTATCTTCCTCAGATCACTCTGTCCTTCAACACTCCCTTTTATACGGAAGACTTCAATTATCAGCCCGGTTTCTTAAAAAACCCACCCATCAGAGCTAAACCACTACAGGCCTGTAGCTTTAACCTCTGTTACAATAAAATGCTTTGAGAAACTGGTCCAAAACACAATCCTTCCATACGTTTTACCATTCTTGGATGTCCTCTAATTTGAGTATAAGCAAAGGAGAGGCACAGATGATGTGGTGGCCTCTCTCCTGCACTGTCTGCTACAACACCTGGACACTGCTGGAAACTATGCCAGACTTATTTTCATTGATTTTTGCTCTGCCTTTAACACAATCCGGCGCCATCAGGTAATCAAGAAACTACATTTCCTCCAAGTTCCATCACCTCTAATCCAGTTGATCCATAACTTCCTCTCCAACAGACCACAAGCAGTAAGGCTTGACGATTCACTGTCACCCACCATTGTTCTCAATATCGGGACTCCACAGGGGTGCGTACTCAGTCCATTTCATTACACCCACTCTACAAACAACTGTTAAAATCCATCCACCAGTACCCTCTACTTCAAATATGCAGATGACATGGCCATCCTTGCACTGCTCAGTAACAACGACTTTCTCTCTGCCTACCAACATCTATCCATCCATCCATCCATCCATTATCCAAGCCGCTTATCCTACTTAGGGTTGCGGGATGCTGGAGTCTATCCCAGCAGTAATTGGGTGGCAGGCGAGGAGACACCCTGGACAGGCCGCCAGTCCATCACAGGCTTATCAGCATTCCATATCCCATTTTAGCACATGGTTTGACGATAACTTTTTCTACCTTATCATCTCAAAAATTAAAGAACTGCTCTTTAGCCCCTCAAAACACTGGTCCATCCCCCCAGTCCCACCATCAAAGGAGAAAGTGTAAAGGTGGGGGATTCTTTCAGCTACTTTGGCATTACACAGGACAATAACCTCAGCTTCAATCAGCCTACTATGACATTTACAAGCGTTGTCAGCAGAGACTTACAGCCATCCATAAACTAAATCACCTGTCCAACCCGATCTTCTTCTTCTGCTGTACCATAGCATTATTGAGTCAATTCTGCTGTATGGTGCTGTCTATTTTTTCCATATGCTTAGAGTCAAGAATAAGAATTGACTCTTAAAGATAACTCATTTAGCCAGCAAAATCATTGGTATTACCACCCCCAACTTATCCAATTGTGTCACCTCATCGCTGATCTGCAAAGCACTCACAATCACACAAGACCCGGACCCCCCACTCGACCAGCATTTTACCCCCTTCCTTCTGGATGCAGGTGTAGACTGCCCACGTACAGAAAGGCCCGTTTTAGCAAGAGCTTTGTTCCTACAGCCATATGAGCTTTAAATAAGTAAGCTCCTCTTAAGTTACAAGAGATCCAGTCTGTGGTGTGTACAGTGTCAGTCTATGTCTTGTCTCTGTGGTGTGACCCCTGTAATTAAGTGTCCCTGCAAATCCTGTATTTTGTATAATTCTGTCTAATTCTGTATGTCTTACTTGTTTGTGTTATGTGCTCACCTACTGTGGAGAAGAATTTTCTCCTTGAGGACAAATAAATCATCTATCTAGCTAACACACACACACACACACACACACACACACACACACACACACACACACACACACACACACACACACACACACACACTTGGCTCTGGGTGTAGAAATGCATAATTATAGTCCAGTGTACTGTATTTGTGATGGCACAGAGGGAGGCTGACATGTGATAGCTGTGTTGTACCAAAGCTTTAGCTGCCTACATTACCAGGGTCATTGCAAGGATTCACTTGTTTCAGAGCGGTCTGATTCTCTCAATATGGCAGTGTATCAAACCGTTAGTGGAGAAAAAGGCCCTCATATGCGTCCATCATTGGTAGGCCATTGACGTAGTTGTGTCCTTTAACTGGATTTTTGCGCATCAAAGTTCCTACTTTTGGCTTTCCATTGGTCCGCTGTTACCAGATACCCACTTCTTGTTGCAGGGTGAGTTTACATATAGACTCGTCTTAGACCCACATGTGGGTTTTTCTTCTCTCCACTGCTGGGTTGAATCAGGAGGGTGGAGCCATGCTTGGAGACTTGCGATGATGCTGACCAGCTTTACCACATCACACACGCACACACACACACACACACACACACACACACACACACACACACACACACACACACACACACACACACACACACACACACACACACACACACACACACACACACACACAGATTCCAGGTTACACAGTCACTCTGATTAGTGTGCTCTGTCAGCCTGGTGATTATACCCACAACTTCCTCTTGACACAGGGCACCTGGGGTCTTCCTCTTTAGGTCTGGCGATGGCATTTCCTGTGGCGCTGGCATCATAATTATAGGAATCAGCAGAACAGAAAATGTCAAGTGATTCGGGTAATGATGGTTCAGCGTTCTTGTCAACACTCAACGTTGCCCACTTTCTTATCCGTGAGAGAAAGGGAATGGGTTTGCATGTACATGTGTGTGTGTCTGTGTGCTTGACTTCAATGTCACCCTCTCACATGCTTAAGTCAGGGGCACTCTAGTAGCTAGTGTGGCACTACGTCTGTGCGTGCACGAGGCTGCATGAGTTCGTCCTCTGCCCCTCCAGTAAGGCTGGGCACTCAGTCGGAAAGGGTTAGGGGCTCTCGTCTCCAGCGAAGCATGCTTGTTGTCTTCCAAAAGAAACTTGGACATCAGAGAGGGGCGATGAAAGGGTGCGCTCACCCCCCCCCCCCAAAAAAAAACAAACAGGAAAAAAGAGAGTCATAGTAATATGTAACGGCTCGACAGCCTGAACCTCCTTCAAGGGAGGAGGAGGCCATTTGCCTCCTCTCCCCGTCTCCCATTTTAAAACCACCGCTCACTTCAAAAGCCTCGCAGGAGCCACAAGGTATCCATGTTAATGTCGGAGCCGTGTCTTTGTAGTTTTCTCTCGCCGCGTCCCACCGCCCTGCTTGTGGATGACGGATGACTTTCAGAGGGCAGTAACAAGATATTAAACCAAGTTCTGCTGCAGGCCAAGTGGAGCGTGGTGTGTGTGTGTGTGTGTGTGTGTGTGTGTGTGTGTGTGTGTGTGTGTGTGTGTATGAGTTTGAGTGAGAGATCAGGGAGTATACATATGTGTGCGTGTGAGTTTGTGAGAGAGAGAAAGAGAGAGAGAGATCAGGGAGTATGCATGTGTGTGCATGTGTGTATGTGTGTGTGTGTGTGTGTGTGTGTGTGTGTGTGTGTGAGGTGTGAGGTAAGCAATTTCGCAAGTTCTGAATAAAGACGTGTGTGTTTGTGTGTGTGTGTGTGTTTGTGTGTGAGAGAGAGGTCAGGGAGTATGCATGTGTGTGTGTGTGCACGTATGTGTGTGTGTGTGAGAGAGAGAGAGGTCAGGGAGTATGCATGTGTGTGTGTGTGTGTGTGTGCACGTATGTGTGTGTGTGTGTGAGAGAGAGAGGTCAGGGAGTTTGCATGTGTGTGTGTGTGCACGTGTGTGTTTGTGTGGGAGAGAGAGAGGTCAGGGAGTATGCGTGTGTGTGTGTGTGTGTGTGTGTGTGTGTGTGTGTGTGTGTGTGTGAGGTCAGCGATTTCGCAAGTTCTGAATAAAGACATTCACGTGTGTGTGTGTGTGTGTGTGTGTGTGTGCGCGTGCATGTCACGTTTCCCCCTGCTAAAAGGATGTTGGGATGTTTGACTTGCCCTTCTGTATTCACATCAGGGGAGGACTTTAATGTCTCCTTTCAAGTGGAAAGTCAGTATCTGTAAACACATGGACCCACTTTTCCTAATGAGCTGAATACCATAAATGGTGAATTTCCGCCCAATATGTTGTCCGCGACCCCTCCGATCGCACAGAACAGCGGGCAGGCGGCCCGGCTGCCACCAACAGAACATTACAGCATAAAGAAATTGTGCAATTAAAAGGAGGATTATGGACAGACAGCAGATAGGAAAAACAGTGGTCCCTGTGAAACGTTTGACTTCGGGCGAACGAGCGACTTAACTGAGATCTGATGACTCGCTCTACGGGGGCTTGTGGTGTAGAAAATGAAGGAGTAACGCGTTGTTTAACCCGACATGCAATAAGCTTGTCTCGAGTCACGCAGGTTTTCCCTCGGGTAGATGCCTCACGTTCCATCGGTGGGTCTTTGACATTGACCGATAAACAGTCGGTGCGGCAGCAACAAGCAGCATCCTCCTAATTGGGCCCTGTACCCTAATCCCCTTGCCTCCGGCTGCAGAACACCTCCGGAGACCGGCTGTTGCAGGTGACACAGGTGACAGATGACAGGTGGTCAGAGCAGCCTGCTGCAGGCGTCGGTAAGGCGGTCTCAGGAGATCTGTGGGGGAAGACGGCATAATGCACAACGCCAGCGCTCTGCAGTCCATAATCTCCTATAGAAATCCAACAGGCGCTGTAATTTGGCCGACGGTGGCGTGAAAGCGGATATGACGGTTTTTAAGGATCGGGTTGCCCATCTGGACATGCGGTTTTGGTGTAATTATTGTCAACTATCATCATGGAACGAGAATCTATGGGCCAATATATCGCTCTTGTATGGAATGGCGGTCAGGAGCCAGTATTTTCTCAAGGAAAAAGGTCGAAGAGGGGCTAGCTGTGCAATAGGCAATCAGGAACACAAAGTGATAGCCGAAGGTTTCGTTCTGCAGCAGAGTGTGTTTATTATCAGTATATTACTGTGGGCTTAAAAGCTCATCGGAATAAGAGTGCTGTCATTTTAAACTGATTCGATCTCGTAAACACCGAAAACTCGGTGCGTCTGCATTTGGCACCGTGTCAGGGTCCTCATTTATGGTCGTAGCAGTCAGGACCGACAACTTGTAAGTTAATAGAAAACGAGGCCAAAGAGCCCTACTGTCTGCTATGTGTAAGGTAACTTAGCTCAGAGCAGAGCATTGTGGTTCTATAGAGGGAAATACTGGAGCCATTAGAGAGGAAATAGGAGCCTTTATTGGTCTGTCTCGAGTACACCTGGCTTCCATAACAGGCATCCTCCTTCCCACTCAACACTGTGTGTGTGTGTGTGTGTGTGTGTGTGTGTGTGTGTGTGTGTGTGTGTGTGTGTGTGTGTGTGTGTGTGTGTGTGTGTGTGTGTGTGTGTGTGCGTGTGTGTGCCCACATGCCTGTGTATGTGTGTGCATGCATGCCTGCATGCATGTGTGTGTGTGTGTGTGTGTGTGCTGATGCATGCATGTGTCCATCTGTGTGTCGACTGCTCCCATCTCTCAACATTTCGTCGGCTCCGAAACGTAGAATTGGTTTCAATCATTTCAGTTTTCACTCGGGGCTCTTCCCTCTGCAAAATGTTGATTTACACCTCTCCTTTGTTTGCAGTGTTTCAGTTGCCTTTCCAAACGAAAGGATCACGTAAGAGCTTGCAGCCGTGTACACTGACGAGCAAAAGTTTCTAACGGGGCAGGAAAGGAGCAGTTTGCCTAAGAGTCTCCTTATTGGAACGCTCCCATTGCTGACATGGCTTTTTTGGAGCCAAGTAACATTTTGAAAATGATTCTGACGTCAAATTGAACAAAAAAAAAAAAAGGTATACACTACCGTTCAAAAGTTTGGGATCACCCAAACAATTTTGTGTTTTCCATGAAAAGTCACACTTATTCACCACCATATGTTGTGAAATGAATAGAAAATAGAGTCAAGACATTGACAAGGTTAGAAATAATGATTTGTATTTGAAATAAGATTTTTTTTACATCAAACTTTGCTTTCGTCAAAGAATCCTCCATTTGCAGCAATTACAGCATTGCAGACCTTTGGCATTCTAGCTGTTAATTTGTTGAGTTAATCTGGAGAAATTGCAACCCACGCTTCCAGAAGCAGCTCCCACAAGTTGGATTGGTTGGATGGGCACTTCTTGCGTACCATACGGTCAAGCTGCTCCCACAACAGCTCAATGGGGTTCAGATCTGGTGACTGCGCTGGCCACTCCATTACCGATAGAATACCAGCTGCCTGCTTCTGCTCTAAATAGTTCTTGCACAATTTGGAGGTGTGTTTAGGGTCATTGTCCTGTTGGAGGATGAAATTGGCTCCAATCAAGCGCTGTCCACTGGGTATGGCATGGCGTTGCAAAATGGAGTGATAGCCTTCCTTATTCAGAATCCCTTTTACCCTGTACAAATCTCCCACCTTACCAGCACCAAAGCAACCCCAGACCATCACATTACCTCCACCATGCTTAACAGATGGCGTCAGGCATTCTTCCAGCATCTTTTCATTTGTTCTGCGTCTCACAAACGTTCTTCTTTGTGATCCAAACACCTCAAACTTGGATTCATCCGTCCACAACACTTTTTTCCAGTCTTCCTCTGTCCAATGTCTGTGTCCTTTGCCCATCTTAATCTTTTTCTTTTATTGGTCAGTCTCAGATATGGCTTTTTCTATGCCACTCTGCCCTGAAGCCCAGAATCCCGCAGCCGCCTCTTCACTGTAGATGTTGACACTGGTGTTTTGCGGGTACTATTTAATGAAGATGCCAGTTGGGGACCTGTGAGGCGTCTGTTTCTCAAACTAGAGACTCTAATGTACTTATCTTCTTGCTCAGTTGTGCAACGCGGCCTCCCACTTCTTTTTCTACTCTGGTTAGAGCCTGTTTGTGCTGTCCTCTGAAGGGAGTAGTACACACCGGTGTAGGAAATCTTCAATTTCTTAGCAATTTCTCGCATGGAATAGCCTTCATTTCTAAGAACAAGAATAGACTGTCGAGTTTCAGATGAAAGTTCTCTTTTTCTGGCCATTTTGAGCGTTTAATTGACCCCACAAATGTGATGCTCCAGAAACTCAATCTGCTCAAAGGAAGGTCAGTTTTGTAGCTTCTGTACCGAGCTAAACTGTTTTCAGATGTGTGAACATGATTGCACAAGGGTTTTCTAATCATCAATTAGCCTTCTGAGCCAATGAGCAAACACATTGTACCATTAGAACACTGGAGTGATAGTTGCTTGAAATGGGCCTCTATACACCTATGTAGATATTGCACCAAAAACCAGACATTTGCAGCTAGAATAGTCATTTACCACATTAGCAATGTATAGAGTGTATTTCTTTAAAGTTAAGACTAGTTTAAAGTTATCTTCATTGAAAAGTACAGTGCTTTTCCTTCAAAAATATGGACATTTCAATGTGATCCCAAACTTTTGAACGGTAGTGTATGTCGAATGCACAGTGACCTTTTCAGTGGTGTGTGTTTGTTGGGAAGAGTCCAGTAGGTTTCAGCAAAGAGGATCAGTAAAGGGTGTGTGTGTGCGTGTGCCAGTGTGGCTTACTGTCCTCACATTTAGTGCCTCTACACTGTACCTTTCAGTCTGGGCCAGACCAACCAGCCAAACTGAACTGGGTTGAGTGTTAACATGACCGGTAGGGTTCAGGGCTGGTTCCCACCGGGACACTAAGACTGTCAGCGGGCAAGGGGACACTCCCCTTCACATGCTGATGTCCATCCTGCCTGCAGCAGATGTGGGGTGGTGCGGCTGGCACGGGGATGGGCGCCTTCTCACCACACCCGGTACCGGAAAACAGCTCCGATACTACAGACACCAATGGTCCGAGGTGGGGGGGGGGTGGAAACAGATAAGAAACAGACTTGGAAGATGAGGATGTAACCCGTATGAACAAAATGCTGAGCAAAATGCTGAGCAAGTGGTGGTGAGGTGTAGCTTGGACACACGTGCCCACTCGCGTACAAGCACACTTCTACATGTGCACACAGACACACAATGTACACTACCGTTCAAAAGTTTGGGATCACCCAAACAATTTCGTGTTTTCCATGAAAAGTCACACTTATTCACCACCATATGTTGTGAAATGAATAGAAAATAGAGTCAAGACATTGACAAGGTTAGAAATAATGATTTGTATTTGAAATAAGATTTTTTTTACATCAAACTTTGCTTTCGTCAAAGAATCCTCCATTTGCAGCAATTACAGCATTGCAGACCTTTGGCATTCTAGCTGTTAATTTGTTGAGGTAATCTGGAGAAATTGCACCCCACGCTTCCAGAAGCAGCTCCCACAAGTTGGATTGGTTGGATGGGCACTTCTTTGAGCAGATTGAGTTTCTGGAGCATCACATTTGTGGGGTCAATTAAACGCTCAAAATGGCCAGAAAAAGAGAACTTTCATCTGAAACTCGACAGTCTATTCTTGTTCTTAGAAATGAAGGCTATTCCATGCGAGAAATTGCTAAGAAATTGAAGATTTCCTACACCGGTGTGTACTACTCCCTTCAGAGGACAGCACAAACAGGCTCTAACCAGAGTAGAAAAAGAAGTGGGAGGCCGCGTTGCACAACTGAGCAAGAAGATAAGTACATTAGAGTCTCTAGTTTGAGAAACAGACGCCTCACAGGTCCCCAACTGGCATCTTCATTAAATAGTACCTGTTAGAGCCTGTTTGTGCATTTCACAACATATGGTGGTGAATAAGTGTGACTTTTCATGGAAAACACAAAATTGTTTGGGTGATCCCAAACTTTTGAACGGTAGTGTACCTTTCTACTTGAAGCCTCTCTCTAGCCTTCTCACTAATTCGTCAGTTTCCTTTTGTAGTAAAAAAAGTCCCTTTCCTACGCACTCACTTACATGCTACATACCATGGAAACTCTGGATATGTTAGACGGGTTCTGTATATACCAATTTCCTCTACTGTTCTGTTGATAAAGTCAACCTTTGTAAAGCAAATGGCTCTTTACCAGCTTGTGTGCAGCTGGCTTTCTGCAGAGGTATAATCCTGTGGCGGTGAGGGGTGCTGTTAGCTTGTCTGCTAAATGTTCTCTAAGTGAAGGGTGTAGATTTTCATTTGGGTGCCCAACAAAGTGGAATAGTTGTGTCAAGTAGTCGTGTTTCTGGTCACTGCAGAATGTTATTCCGCGGTTGCGATGGAATAATTTGGAGGGCTGTAAAACGTTAGCGTCAGGGTGTAATGCTAACAATGCGGATATGAGTTAAGTGTTGGAAGTGATTTTTGTGGTCCCCGTTCTGGACTGATATGAATACTCTCAGACAACAAGGCTAAGCAGTGGCGGGGGGCTTATTTTGTGCTCAATAAGGTGAACCGGTGATGTGGAAGTCATCCATCAATCAGCGACTAATCAATCGTACTGTCTTGCACTTGGCTGGCTCCGTAACTTGACCTGTACGTCATGATACCTGGTTAATCCAGCCGATCAATAAGTGATAAAGTAATCGATGCTTTCACACCCCAGAGACCATTCGGCAATGCAAAGAGTGGTCGGTCTTAGCTCGCTCTCAGAATAGGTGGCATTGGAAATTTGTTTTTAAAATGGTCTATTTTCAGTCCATGGGTGCAGATGACTCATGCAGAGAAGCCTACATTTGTTGAGATTTCCCGCAGTGTGAAATGGAAACGGGCTAGACCACCACTTTTTCCAGCAAAAACAGTGGCGATGAAGCTGTGTTAATGTTTTCCCTAGCTTCAACGCTTTTGTTTCAAGTGGACCGAGAGGACATGACGGGGCTCTGTCTCTCACCATTGGGTTGATTGCCCTGCATCCAAAATGGCCGCTCAAGTTTGTAACATTTCACAGTGAAAGGCCCCATTGACAACTGCTTGGCAGGCTTCAGTAGTTTCTAGGACAGTTGAGCAGGCATCTTTACAAGCAGGTTTTTTAAACTCCCCTTGTTTTCCTGTCTGTGTGTTGCCCTAATTGCCAATCTGTGGCCGTCTCCTGTACAGTAAGGCCCTGGGCGAGTGTGCTGCACTGCGTCCAGACCAGTGGAGCCGTACTTCACTACACCATGGCTCATAAAAGCCCCCTTGTACCGGTGGTGGAGGTGGGGCTGGGAATTAGAGTGGGACCAGTGTGCAGTCGTATTAGCGTCCAGTCACCGGCCTGATGATGACTGCAGAAGCTGAATCACCGACTTATCATTTTTCATCACGTCCTCTAGCGTCAGCTTGTTAGCCTTACTGTAAACTGTGAGTATTTGCTTTAGACTTCTCATATGGGCGCTGGGCTCTCTCTCTGAGCTGTAATGACCTTTAGTCATACTTTAAAAGAGACGTCTCGGCTCAGCGGCTCGCCCCGCTCCTGTCCACCCACCATGTACACAATGACACCCGGTGGGTATTTATAGACTCTCAGAAAGAGTGCACTGTTACACCCAAGTCACGTATTTGTGTTGGTGCATGATTGTGTGCGCAAGTACATGGCTGGTTTGTGGCGCACCGTCTGATTGTACGCATGAAGGTGTCTCCAAGCCTATTGCTCCCGTGCAGAGGTCACGCTTCTGTTTTAAAAAGGAAAGTAGTCCTTCAAAGTCTGTCCCCTTGACTTTGCTGCTGCATCCGAAATGTAGAACAGCTTTTTTGTTTTTTTTGTCGACATGCAAAGGCCCTCTTCTATCTCCCCAAGGGAAGAAAAGATCCAGACCTCGATCAAGCATCCTTTTATTTTGTCCGGGACTCCACAAGGATGATGCCACTCTGATATTAACTCACCAAGGCTTGTTTTCGTTGCATTTGCCCTGCTTGTTGACAGCGACAGTGTGTCATTAGGGGGAGGGAAAGCAGACAGGGCTATTTTTGTACTTACTCTGGCCTATATAGTCTACTCTATGTATCACTGTTAACACATTACCGCTGCATGTGTTTAACCTGGTTATGCTGCTGAAACTCTCTAGTAAAGCCGCTCTCCTTGTAAGTTAGCTCTTTTCTCATCCCTCTCTCATTTCCATTCTCTTAAACATGTTTTTTTTGGGGGAGGGGGTTCCCCGCTTTTTCTCCCCAGTTGTACATGGCTAATTACCCCACTCAGCCGAGCCATCCCAGTCGCTGCTCCACCCCCTCTGCCGTTCCGGGGAGGGCTGCAGATTACCACATGCCTCCTCCGATACATGTGGAGTCGCCAGCCGCTTCTTTTCACCCGACAGTGAGGAGTTTCACTAGGGAGATGACGTAGTGCGTGGGAGGATCACACTATTCCCCCCAGTTCCCCCTCCCCCCCGAACAGGCGCGCCCCGACCGACCAGAGGAGGTGCTAGTTAAGTGACCAGGACACATACCCACATCCAGCTTCCCACCCGCAGACACGGCCAATTGTGTCTGTAGGGACGCCCGACCAAGCCGGAGGTACCATGGGGATTCGAACTGAGATCCCTGTGTTGGTAGGCAGCGGAGTAGACCGCTACGCTACCCAGATGCCCCGTAAAATTGTTTTTTGCTCTGCAGAGAGAAATCTAACTGAATTTCAGTAGCACTTTTATAGTCCAAAGACACAAAGCGTTTTACGCTGACACGACTGCGTCACATTACTGTGTGGGTGACTCCAGCGGGAATCGAACCTTGAACATTTGACAGTATCAGTGTCATGCTCAAGGTACTGTATATGTGCTGCCTACTGCACTATACAGGAGCACAACAGAAATACACACTATCGTTCAACCGTCTCCTTCCTTCTCGCATCACGTTTCCACACTCTCTGTACCCCCCCCCCTTTTTCTTCTTATCCCCAAAAGTCTCACGATCCTAATCTGTGAGAGCTGGTGAAATCTTCCCACTTAGTGCTGGAGACATGTCGGTGTGCCTGCTGTGCCCAGTGACCTGATTTAGGGAGGGAGGACAACCCTGACAGAATGACAACCCGCCACCCGCCCCCCCTCCCCAACACGTCCCCGGCCTCTGCCCCCAGCCCCTCAAAAGCCACGATACCATGAAAAACTTAAGGCGCCATTCGTTCCTCGACAACACAAGTATTCTCCACAGGAGACCCCACTTGAAAGAGGGATTTGTGTCATATTCCTATGGAAGGGTGACTGGTTATGGCTATGAAGCATGATGAGAAATGGATGACAATAGAATTGTAATCTTGGGGCCAGATGCTACTGTATGTGTGATTGGATAGCTGCTGATCCCTGTGTGTGTGTGTGTGTGTGTGTGTGTGTGTGTGTGTGTGTGTGTGTGTGTGTGTGTGTGTGTGTGTGTGTGTGTGTGTGTGTGTGTGTGTGTGTGTGTGTGTGTGTGTGTGTGAAATCTGCTGATTGTCAGATTGGAGATCTGTTCCAGATCCTAGCAGCTGTTGTCAGACACAGACTAAATATTTCCTCTCCCCCTGCACCGCTCTTGTGTGTCGACATAGATCCTCTTAATCATAAAGCACTGTACAAAAACCAACCCCCCACGAAAAGATGAATATGTGTGCTAGCTGCCCAATATTCCACCTGTATCACATGCAGAGATACAGATTAGCTCGAGTATAGATTTCTTTTAAAAATACAATATATGTAATATATTCTATCAGATGATTAAAGAGCCTTTCTGCTCCCGATTTATTTATTTTGTACGGCGTTGGACTGGTAATTGGTATGTACCTCCGGATTTTATATTACAACAACTTTTCAGTATGAATTTCATATCTATTGGGATTTCTTTTTAAAAATATTACATATATTACAAATCTAGTGATCCAATAACACTATTTTAAGGCTCCATCCCCTTCTATCTATAGTAAAATGTGAAAACTGAGAAAATCCATCCATCCATCCATTATCCAAACGGCTTATCCGAATTTGGGTCGTGGGGTTGCTGGAGCCTATCCCAGCTGTCATTGGGTGGCAGGCGGGGAGACACCCTAAAGAGCCAAAGAATCCAAAGAAAATGTACAACAAAATACATTTATATTAAGTGTACACGCTACAAAAACTTAAAGCATGAGTATGCGTCCTTGAGTAAACATTCAAACAATTCAATTTCATATGTTAAGAGATGTAGAAATCATTACAGCAAACGTCTTTACGCCATCTGTTTGTTTTGCTCCAGCGTTGCTATTCTGGGGGAAAGAAATGGTCACAGCTTAGTATGGAAGTTTTGCATTGAATCGATTCCCCCTTCACACTCATCCCTAGTGTGGTACATTCTGACTTTCTGATTTTAAAGTAATCAAAGAAATCAAAACAGATGTTTAAAGTTTTTTTTTATTATTATCCCATACTATGTCTTACACTGATCGTCAGCTATATATATGCCAGTGTCTGAGCCAACAATGACAAAAATGTCGTTTTAAGGTATTCTCAATAGTATTTTTTTTAGTATTTTTAGTTTTTACTTCCTGGAAAATGATAAAAAAAATGTTGAGGACTCATCCTGCACTTGGGGGCATATGCTAATTTTGCATCCAATGAAATTCTTTCTCTAATTTTTATGCCCCTCCCCCATGACTAGAAATTCTGCCAATTACTGACTGGAGCACAGGACCCATGAGCTAGCTAGCTAGCAGTTATGGGTTGTTGCTGCGTTTTTGGTTATGCTAACAGCCACAACCTTTTAACGTCAACATTTAACCCTTGGGTAAGAGGAAAGGGGAACCCCCCCCCCCCCCCCAGTAGGTCAACTCAGCTAGGGAGATCCGTGTGTCCAGAGTCACCATCACACACCGCCGTACCCAGTCCCCTCCACCGGCACTGCAAGGAGTACCTGCCTGCAGCTTACAGAATGGGGCAGAGTTCAGCGTCGAACATTTAATCCCACCCACCCATCCCTAACCCTAACCCCAATCCTGTTTAACCCCACACAAACCCAAGTCCAAAACAATGAAATTGATGTTTAACCCCACCCAAATTCGACAGTTAAACCAATCAAATCAAACGGTGGGTGGGATTAAATTTTCAACATTGAACCCCACCCCATTCTGCAGGCTGCAGCCAGGTATACTTGGGCACAGTGTCGGACACTATCTCGCGGGGCCCCTTTCCATCTGCAGCAAATTCAACGCTAGCTACTGTAAACGCCCTAGCTCCCTGTTTTTACAGGAAGCATGTAAATATGTGGAATCAAATAGCACTCTGCTAGCCATTTCATGGGAACTTTAAGAATTTCAAGTCTGGTCTCGAGCACTGGTGAATCTGTCTTTATTTCTGTATATTTTTGAGCCAGCTGGACTCCAGTAGAAAGGCGTCCGAGCTTTTGTATCGTGGTAGTAACCATCAGCGGGGAATAAATGAAAGGCGGATGAAGGTCAACATGCTTGTTACAGTCTCCTACTCCTGAGGGAGGCAAGAGAGAGGGAGAAAATGAGAAGGAGGAGAGATGAAGGGACAGAGTGGTAAATAACAAGGTGTAAAGTAATGGCTGTTGTGTGCGACCATACTCCTCCTCTTCCACCACCCCACAATTACCTTTTCCACCATTCCTCCTCATCCCTCCCTCCCTTTCATCTGTCCCTCTACTCTCCTCGTCGTTGTCATGGGAGCAAACGGAGAGGCGTGCTTCTCTACATCGTCTGCATGTGTATCTGCTGGCGGCCGTGTCAGTGGAGACCCCCGTCGTGAGTCTGTTAAGTTAGAATGGACGCCTGTGTGTCTGCAAAGTGTCCCTGCAGGGTGATGTGGCCATCACAAATCAAAGAGCCATTAAATGAGAGACCGCCTCCGCCTGCCTCAGTCTGTCAGGACAACAGAAAGGAGAGACCAGAGAGGCCAGATCAATAAGGCTGGGGTCAGAGTGGGGGAGAGAAAGGAGGATGTTAAAACAGAGAAAGAGAGAGAAACTGGTATCTTAACAGGCAGGGATATGAGGGGGACATTTACAGTGATGTGGGCTTTAAAGGATAATTCCATTTGTTTTAACATCCTGTGTGTTATTTTTGTAGTTCTTGCCATCACTCATATCTGTTATGATGAGGTTTTACTCACTGGCTTAATTTTGGAGAATTTAGACAGGAGACTCCCTGCTAGACATTGCTTTATAATGGCGTCTAATGGGGCAACTGAACACAAGCCTTAAACCCGCCCTTTCAACAAAACCAAAAAACCCTAGTGTCTCAGTTTTACTGTGTGCATGATTTCACGTTATCTATGACTTCTCTTTTGCACTGTCCAGATAGTTTATCGTTGATTATCACTACCCGTGGTACATATAGGCTGCTAATTCCTGTGAGTTAAACAAGGGAGTAGCTAGGCAATGTACTCAACCATTGATAATGTTGGACATTTCAGGTAATAACCTTTAACATATACTTTCATTTTAAATTCCAAACACGTGGTTTAGATAATTGGGTAAAATTGGACTCGCTGAAACATGACCGACACTCGTATTCCATGCTGCCATAAGATGCCGTGTCCAGTGGCGGTCCCAAATCAAAAATTTCCACAATGAAGCCTATGAGTAAAATTATATCATGACCGATGTGCACCATAGTAATAACTATGGAATAAGACCCAGCTCTTAAAAGAAAATGCTGAATTATCTTTTAAGTGCTTTACCTCAAACATAACATTGATCAAATTCTGTCGGGTTGTGGTTGGGGTGGGGGTGTTGTTGCAGGGGCTACTTATGGCGGTGAGTAGTGATGGGGGGTTGTCTAACTCGGCCTTATCAGGATATGTTGGGGGATGTCCTGATTGACTGAATGAATGACTGGTTGGCTGACGGTGATGATTCTGTTGCATCTGAGCAATCTGTCTCCCAGACAGCATTGGGGCAGAAAGACTGCACTCTAGGGATGATGGGTAATAAACGACTCTAAGGGGGCCGCCACAGGGCTGACACAGACTGACGGTTTGCTGGATCCATGTATACGGATGCTCGAGAGTGAGAGGTGATGGGAAAGAAAGCAAGTGTAGACAATTGTGGGATTTTGCGGTCGTGCTGGGCAATATGAATGATAATATTATCATGATCATCATAGGGACTATTACACAATGCCAACATATAACAATATCTGCTTACATATGCAGAAAATACCGTGCTTAAGAATCCAACTGAGGTTCACCATATTGAAAGGTTTGGTGAGGGGTGTCTGGGTGGTGTGGCAGTCTATCCTGTTGCCAACCAACACGGGGATCGCCACTTCGAATCCCCGTGTTACCTCCAGCTTGGTCGGGTGTCCCTACAGACACAATTGGCCATGTCTGCGGGTGAAAAGCCAGATGTGGGTATGTGTCCTGGTCGCTGCACTAGCGCCTCCTCCGGTCAGTCGGGGCACCTATTCAGGGGGGAGGAGGAACTGGGGGGGGGGGGATAGTGTGATCCTCCCACGCGCGACATCCCCCTGGCGAAACTCCTCACTGTCAGATGAAAAGAAGCGGCTGGCGACTCCACATGTATCGGAGGAGGTATGTGGTAGTCTGCAGCCCTCCCCGGATCAGCAGAGGGGGTGCAGCAGAGACCGGGATGGATCAGAAGAGTGGGGTAATTGGCTGGATACAACTGGGGAGAAAAAGTGGGACACCCCCCAAAAAAATATTTGGTGATGGCAAACCAAAAACTAGTTTTCAGATCATTTTTTTTCCCAATTTTTTTATTACCAGTCATAGAGCAGAGAATTGCTCTTTAATGCCAAAGGAAAGAAGGTCACTACCTGTTATGTCACCACCTGGGAATAGGTGGTGACATAACACAGTCATTCCATAGCTGTTGCTTATGGGATGGCGTCTCTGTGTTTCCGGAAGATTTGACGTAATCATGCTTTTTTTCATAACACACACACACACACACACACACACACACACACACTCAGTTAAAATACCTAAAAGTATCGAAATACTTCAGCGTGCATCCATGTCCCCTGCTGTGTTTATACTAGTAGACAGTAATGCAGTCTTTCAGGTTATCGTCCATTTTATTTTGCCATGTGCTTTCTGGGTGCTGTCTGTCCTAAGAAGCTGAACAGCACTTGACAACAACAGGTCACTTGGGTCGCCCCGTACCCGTAGTTCAGATATTAACCAAGAGTGGCTGGAATATGTCTGTAAAGAAGGTGCTGTCATGGTAACCATCAGCTCCCAGGGAACCGCCGCCGCCGCCGTAGTAATGTCCCATTGATCCGTCCCTCATTGTGAGTGGAACTGAGTAGAGTAAAATTAATGGGGCAAATCACCCTTCTCCTGTGTGTTCTCATAAAAGGCTTCTCCGGATTAGACAAATGTAATCCCATTACAGCGATCCGTGGCCGGTACCAAATCAGTTAGGTGACTATCTTATATTGTCAAACATGGTTTTTGCAAATTTGTGCTCTTGCAAGAATGAGTCTCTGGTCCTTTGCACTGTTTTGCTATGGCTATATAACCCTCCACTTTTTGCTATAATTAGATAGTTCAGGATCTGTGCTGTGATTGTTTGTTCACACAGTGCACGGTGACGTGCACACAAGTTCACGCACATGTTGCCTCGTACCTTGGGGCAGATGCACGGATCAGGTTTTGCCAGTATCCAGACAGGTGCAGGTCTAAGGACACACCTGGTGACGGTGTGAGTGTCTGTGTGGCTATTATACAGCCCTGAGCTCGAGAGAACATTCAAGGGTGTGTGTGTGTTTATGTGTGTGTTTGTGTGTCTACGTGCACAGAGGGCTGGCACAAAGACTAGTCTCGTGTGAGGACTCACTCACTGGCGAAGTGGGAGGGGAGGATTTGTTTTTATATTGCGCTGGATTTTTCCATTCATTCATTCATTCCCTGGACTTTGGATTATGTGACGCACGGAGCAGTTGGTGAGGAAGTAGTGCAACTTGATTTTGCTAAAATCCTTCTCAGATTCTGATTCTCGCCGAGTGTAAAAACATAGCGGTGTGCCATTCGGCATTGTGTGCGTATTCCATAAACAGAACGGCCTTTGTACTTTCAGGCGTTTGCCTCGACAGGTCAGATCATAGAGTCGTAATTGATGATAGGATCTTTATACTGATTGTGCAGTGTGTGTGTGTGTGTGTGTGTTTGTCACGTCACTAAAAAGCGTGTTGGAGGTCTTTTCATCGGTTTGACCCACTAAAGGAAACAGAAATGTGCGTTCGTAACCGAAAGAGACAGAGGTAGCCGAGCTCGTGCCCTCACTTTCTGTTGTGTCATCAAGTTGCTGTTTACTGTTTGGCTCTCATGCGGGCCTGGATCTGCGGATTCGCTTTTACTCCCAGGTAACCATGACTACAGAGAGTTTCCATTGGCACATACACACACCCCTGTGTTCCTGTCGTCGACCACTTGTAAGGACTGTTTGTCTTTCCCATGAAGTGACCCATGTCTTAGGAAGAATCCCTCGCTTGTCGGTGGGGTTTTTCTTAAGGACGTGTCACCTCTGTCGCTCATTGGTTAACCTTTTCCTCCAGGTCACCCCAATAGTCAGCAATGGAGCTCAATGATATTGGGGGGAAAAAAATCAACATTGTGATATTATGGTTTTTTTTTGTGATATTTATGGCAAATATTTTATTGCAATTTTATTTTTTATTGCATTTTATTGCAAATATTAAATAAGAAAGTTGCATGATTTCAACAAATATATGCAGCTTTTAACTTTCAAAGCTCATTTTGCAAAGCATGTATTACTCTAGCAATATGACTGATAGGCCCAATTTGCGTTGCATCACATCCTTTGCAGTGTGATTTATGCATATGTTTATATTTGGATGTCAATTCTGAAACAATTTATTTATTCAGCCTGAGCCGGCACAGATTTATAGATAATATTCGCAGAAATCACAAGATGAAGAGGTTCTGCACAGAACAGGGCAGATGCCGCATGACAAATACATTTGCATGGCAAGAATAGTCCGAATGAATGCTAAATTGACCTCAGTTTTTCCAGTCACTGAAAACACTTTGAAAATGATTCCAAATATCCGACGTCCTGGAAATATTATTGAGGTCATGGAAAATTCTAAAGCTAGGTTGAATTTTTTACCCGCTGAGATGGCATATTCTTCAGCGTCATTTTCAGCTGAGATCATGTCTTTTTTGCCACATTTTTTAGCTGCTGAGACGGCACATGAGCACTTGCCGTTTGGGGGGTACGGTGGGTGACGAGTCACACGGTCCATTAAGAGACTGATGAGACAGCCACTGAAAGTTAATACTGAATGATATGACCTTTTGTGAGCAACGGCTGTCATGTGCATATAGCCAAGCAGAAGTCGCGGAAAATGTGCTTGAAAAGTCCTAGAAAATGATTTCCTAAAAAGAGTGGGAACCCCGCTATGAGTTGACTCCTGTTGTGAACCTATTTCATGTTTCACCTCAGATGTACTGCATTTTATAGCGTTTGCTTGCAGAAATTTCCCTTCCCTCCCTCCCTGCCTCCTCTCAAACACACTGTGCAGGAGAGATGGTGGGAAAGCTTGCCATGGTGCCACATGGGGCAGACAGCGTAACAAGACTCATTACTGAGAGAATTCTCTCCTTCCACTGCCTGAAGCGCATCTGAAAAACACCAAATTGGATGTGCTAGGGCTCACGTGGGGGGGGGGGGGTTCTGTGCAATTTTGGGCTGTAATCCAGTTGAGATAAGGCCGGGGTTCATAGATCCAGTCCATAAGCCTCCAGGAACTGAACTGTGTGGCTGTCGTTTACATAGCTATTACCATAATCCACTGAGGGCTATCTGTCTTCTCTAATGGACGGGCACATCAGATAACAGTGATGCGAAACACGGGCCCGCCAGGGCACCCTGGACAAAGACATACCGGTTCTTATGTGCATAGCACAGGAGTACGTAGACATAACACGGGCACAAAGCATAGTTGTGTACAGGTACATTCACAAACAGAGAGATAAACACACACACAAATCATGACTGTGCATGGATATGAGGAGCAAGCATACAGAAACACATGCAAACACACCCATACATACACACACACACACACACACACACACACACACACTGTGTACATGTACAGATCTGTTGTGTGTGTGTGTGTGTTTTGCATATTTTGATATTTGTATATGCTGCAGTAACACCTGCTGATATGCATATTTATTTTCTGTATTTGCACTTTTATGATTGAGTTGCAATTGTGTTGTCATTTTATGTAAAGCACATTGTGTTGCCCTGTGTATGAAATATGCTATAAAAATAAAGTTTGACTTAACTTGACACACACACGCACACACACACACACACACGCACACAAGGGCTTTATCTTTATCAGCCAGAGATAGTGTACAAAGCTATATCAGATAGAGTCGGGGCTATCAGACAGCCGGTGTGCGAGAGACACCAATATCCACTCTGAAGCGGGAACCTTTTCCTCTAATGCCTCAGGCCATCTTGGCCCGGTGTCAGGATCGATGATATTGGGATTTTCTCCTCCTCTCTGGTTCCTCCGCTCTTTGTCTGAGGACATTATCCTGAAACACAAACTTACACCAAGGTCACTCAGCGACGTGCCGTTACACAGCGCTGCACTTCTCAGGTGGACTCGGTGTTTAGCGAGAGTTGTGATGTTGACTCGAGCATCTTAACACAGTCCAGCCTTCATCAAACCTGCAGCCATGTTTTGTCAATGTCTTTTTGATCAGTCAGCTGATAAAGTCTGTCTTCCCTTACTGTTCTTTACAGATCTTCCTCCCTCTTCCCTGCAATACCCTTGTGGATCAGTGGATTACCTTTGTTCCCCGCGGCTGGTAAAGAAAGGTCCTGCCCCCAGACCATGTCCCAACCGGCCCGCCGTCAAGCCTCGCCCCCAACCCACCACCTCACCCAGACTGTCAACCGCACAGAAACCTCAAGGTAAAATGCAGTTGCATTGTTAGGTCCCTTTGGAGGTGTGGCCGAGCTTTCTGACATTGTCGTAGGGTGCAGCAGAAGTATAGAGAAACATCACTTCTGACTCAAGAAGCTCTGTCTGCAAAGTGTCTTGATGCATGCTCAATAATCCAGGTTAGAAAATCAAAGAAGGGGGTATCCGGGTAGCGTCATGGTCTATTCCGTTGCCTACCAACATGGGGATCGCCGGTTCGAATCCCCGTGTTACCTCCGGCTTGGTTGGGCATCCCGACAGACACAACTGGCCGTGTCTGCTGGTGGGAAGCCAGATGTGGGTATGTGTCCTGGTCGCTGAACTAGTGCCTCCTCTGGTCGGTCGGGGCGCCTGTTCGGAGGGGGGGGGGATAGCATGATCCTCTCACGCGCCACGTCCCCCTGGCGAAACTCCTCACTGTCAGGTGAAAACAAGCGGCTGGCGATTCCACATGTATCGGAGGAGACATGCGGTAGTCTGCAGTCCTCAGCCCTCCTTGGATCAGCAGAGGGGGTGGAGCAGAGATCGAGATGGCTCGGAAGAGTGGGGTAATTGGCCAGATACAACTGGGGAGAAAAAGGGGGAGGGGAAATCAAAAAAAAAAAAAGAGAGAAAGAAAATCAAAGACGGTTGAATCAGTTCATCTGGATACAACGTTTATTGACAGACATGTTTCATCACTCATCTAAGTGACATCTTCAGTCTAACTGACTGCAGGTATCCCCACCCTTATAAACAATACAGTACACTACAGCGGCATAACGACCGAAACCAATGACCATATCATATGCAATATGTGCATGACCATTAACTAGCGTTTCAGTGGCCACGTGCACTATTCACAGAGGATTAGGGAACGGTGCAATCACAGCATTGTAAGATGTCGACAGATATATAACATCCGAAACCAATGATGATACCTTATGCAAATATGTGCGTGACCATTAACTAACTTCGAAAGACTTTAGACTGAAGAGGTCACTCAGTTGAGTGATGAAACGTGTCTGTCAATAAAAACATCCCGATGAACTGATTCAACCTTCTTTGAATGATTCGGATGATTTTAGGGGGGTCAATAAGGAAGCCCAAGAAGTCATAAAATCAAACTAAATTATATTATATGTCACATGTGCGAGAATAGTTTTCTTCAAGAGCAGTCGTAAAAAAAAAGTTGACCTCGCTTTCATTTTCTATCAAGTTTTAGGGTTTTAGCATGCGGTGACTGATGGGCCCAGTTTGCCTCACGTTGCATCTTTGCAATGTTGCTAACGCACACTGGTGTATTTTGATGTCGACGGTGCAGCAGTGCATTGTTCGGCCCTACGTTGGAGCCATTATTGTTACAATTTCAGGATGTGTGGCGTGGGTTGGATTGTCACTCGGTTTTTTCTGCTCTGATAAGCAGTAGTCTTCAAAAGCATCTCATCATGTGTCAGTCACCCACCTCAGTAGGTCACTTCTACAAAGAGCACTGTGGCAAACCAGGGCAATGGTTCCCATGTGCTCACATTTTGAGATCCAATTCAGTGTTCACTTACCCTACATGTGTTATATTTAGGGAGCTTATTAGAGCGCAGACCTGGTCTACATATTCACAGTGGCCTAAGAAGCTAAAGTTCAATATGGGTTTGGCCACATAGTAACTAAAGCATAATTTACCTTCATTTTTTGGAGCGTATTCAAATGCAGCATTATAGCACACAACTCTTATCTATACATAACACACACACACACACACACATTTTTTTCTTTTCTAGCCCTGGCCTAGAAATAACAAAGGCTCGCTGAGGACTTAGAGGCAGAGGGGCTTGAGCCAGATGAACATATCTTTAAATAGCATAATACAGTAAATAGGGGGCAGCACGGCGCAGTGGTTAGCACGGTCGCTTCACAGCAAGAAGGTCCTGGGTTCGAACCCCGGGGTTGTCCAACCTTGGGGGTCATCCCAGGTCGTCCTCTGTGTGGAGTTTGCATGTTCTCCCCGTGTCTGCGTGGGTTTCCTCCGGGCGCTCCGGTTTCCTCCCACAGTCCAAAGACATGTAGGTCAGGTGAATCGGCCGTACTAAATTGTCCCTAGGTATGAATGTGTCGGCCCTGTGATGGACTGGCCTCCAGTACGCCCGCAACCCCAATTGGGTTAAGTGGCTTGGATAATAGAAGGATGGATGGATAGTAAATAGGGTGGCCCTACTCATAATAAACTCATAATACACATGTGCAGACAAACACAGAGGAAGGAAATAGTGTACAACTTAACAGAGAGTTGCAACACATCTGCCTGCTTCCTGAATTCAACCAACTAAGTCCAGTGAGTGAAATTATTTTGCGAAGCATCAACCAGAATTGAATGTCAGCTGAGCTGTTTATTATGTGTAAATGTAGGGTATTTTTAGACTCTTTTTTTTTGTTGCTGTTTTTGTTCCGGGGCAAAAAAAATTTTTTTTTTTCAATCTATCTTTGCAACCGCAGCGACTTACGCACACACTCATCTTAACATCCTGTTCTGAAACCAGGAAGTTGCCAGGCAGCTGAAGCTCAGAGCCACTGCAGCGCTGCACTGGGTCGCTGTACGCTCCTGTCTCGGACATATAACCGTTTTACCTTTGGAGTTTTTCTTGTGATTTCTATGTGAAGTCGAGCAGGGATCTCACTGAGACACAGAAATGGAGGCTTCCTCTCTGGGATCTCAACAGGTCACTTAACACAAGATTGTCCCATTGTTAGTTGTCGTACGTGACCTATCTTTTCTCTGTCGCTCTCCTTCGCTCGCCTCATCTGGGCTCCTGCATCTGCAGTGCCCCCTAAACCTACGCACCTGTTGGCCCTTGGACAAGACAAGAAACCCAAGAGGATTCCCCCGGCACCCTCCAGGCCACTGCCGGCACCCCCTCCTCCACCCAAACCAAAGCCTGGTCAGACCTCCCCTGGCCCGGTGACACAACCCCAGAGAGAAGCCCAGAAGGTGGGACTGCTCATCGAGAGGTTTGAGAGCTCCAGGTAAGACTTTGGTAGAAAACAGTTCCAGTAATGTTCTCACTTAGCAAGCTCATTGGTATAAGGTGAGGGTTTCATATATGTGTGTGTGTGGGGGGGGGGGGAGTGCGCGTGGGGGGGTGTATGCATATATCGATTTTTTTTTTTGTTGATGAGTGCATATGGTTCATTTGCACCTTATTACCTGAGCAGATTTTACAGTGCTAATTCATTTTTCAAGCATGTGCATGTATATCGTCCACATCGGGGCTTGGCAGTAATTCATTGTTATTATCGTTTATTCTCTTTCAGTGGCAATGTATTGGGATGAAATTTGGATATTCTCATATCATGATTCACAGTTTTGTTGTGTATTGCAAGACTCTATTAACTAAAATCTCTCACAAAATGAGGTCTGAAATATTTGAGGGGAGGGTATTATTTTTCGCTCAGTTGAGATACGTAGATGGCTTGTTTTGCAGTGTACTTGTTCATACACTCTTTTGTCATCTTTTTGTCATCCTGCTGTTGCTGGTCGTGAAGCACATTTACTCTTCCATCAGTCGTACACTTCTGTCTTATAGGAAAACAGTCATGGTTTTCAACGTAATCTCTATATGCTGTAGGGATAATACTGTGTTAGTAGCCATAGTACAGTGTCTTCTTCTTCTGTGTGTGTGAAACGCTGATGAAATTGTGCAGGAAAGTGTCAGCCAGCAACGTCACTGGCAGACAGTCCATGGGTGTGAAATCTCAAACCCTTACTTCCTGCTTTGCCACTACGATTGGTGGGAAACATCGAAGTAGGCTACGCTGTAGATTAGAGAGTGTGAATAGCAATGCTGCAAACAGCTGTTGTAGTGAATACCACCCAATGGTGTATAAAGATGTCGATTTACGGATTGCTTGCCAGTGACGTCACTGACAGGCACTTTTCATCACGATTTTGCCTTCGTTTCAGACGTTCAGCATTGTGGCTGTTAATGGAGTGTTAACCCTACAACATATATATATACTATATATATACATACACACACACACACACACACACACACACACGTATATATGTTTGGCCTACAGTGAGGGGGTCCAGGGGCTCTGTTATGCTGCAGGGTGCATTTTCCTGGCATGGTTTGGGTCCAGAAAATTAAAAGTATAAATAGAATTGAAAAATTTACAAAAAATAGAAAAACAAAAGAAATAAATGTAATAGCATCCAGTGAGTCAAGTAAATTCTTTATGAGACAGTACAAGCCTGTTTCATACCATAAGCAACTGTCAGCTGTCAAGATTGTCTCATCAATCATCAGCTGTCAAGATCAGATTGACAGCTGGTGGTTGCTTATGGCATGAAACAGGCTTGTACTGTCTCATAAAGAATTTACTTGACTCACTGGATTATTTTGCTCCTTATTTGTTGAGCACTTTCCCTACTGTTGAGTGTTTCTTTTAACAAAGTTATATATATGTGTATATATATGTATATGTAAAAAGAATTTACTTGACTCACTGGATTATATATATCAATACAGATGCAGGAAAAAAGTTTTAATACATAGCAGTACAGGTCTGTTTCGTGCGTCGCGCACTCATCAGCTGCTAATGTGATTCAACAAAGAAAGACGCTCCTCATTAGTTGAGCACTTATAACAACGCCATTAACAGTTTCGGAAGCAAACGTTATACATAGGGAAAAAAAGTTGTCATGCATAGCGGTACAGGCCTGTTTCGTGCGTTGTGCACTCATCAGCTTCATGCCCCTAATTTCCAACTGAAATTAGGGGCATGATGCTGGGCAAACTAAGCTGTATGATTCTTTGATGAACCACATTAGCAGCTGATGAGTGCGCGACGCACAAAACAGGCCTGTACTGCTATATATATATGTGTGTGTGTGTGTGTGTGTATATGTGTATGTGTATATAGTATGTGTATATATGTATATGTATATAGCGTTTTTTTCTGAAACCGTCAATGGTATTATAAGTGCTCAACTAATGAAGTCTGGGGATCAACGTATAAAACAACTGTTAATGCAATAATTCTCTTACAAAAACGAGCCATAAGACTTATTAATAAGGTTGACTACTATGAACATACTGACCCACTGTTTATGAAATCGCATGTTATGAAATTTAATGATCTGGTATATTGCAAAACAATGCAAATAACGTATAGAGCTAAATCAAATCCACTCCCAGTCACCATACAAAGGTTTTTCTCAGCTCAAGAGACAAAGTATGATTTAAGAGATGTCTGCAAATTTACGGTACCAAAGGCTAAAAAGGAGATTAAAAGGAGATGTTTATCTGTTTGAGGTGTTTCAATATGGAACGGTGCTAATATTAATTTAAGAAGGTGTAGTACATTTCAGATTTTCAAAAGGATGGTTTGTAAAGCAATTTTCGAGGGCTACAAGTGTCCATGATTTTGTAAAGGTTTTTGTGTTCCTTTCATGATTTTGTGCCGTTATTTTTTTTTATATACTCTGTATTTTATTTGGTCTTCTAAAGACTGTTGATGGGTAGCTTAATTTGTCCTAAAGGACAGGCTTAAATATAAGCATTGTGCTTCTGCCTGTGCCTTTTCAGTCACTGTATTGAGTACATTGTTTGTATTCTAAACATTTGTTAATTGTGGGTGACTGAATAAAACTTAAACTTAACTTAAACTTAACTTAAATGAGGAGCGGAAGATCAACACGGATACAGGAAAAAAGTTTTAATGCATTGCAGTACAGGCCTGTTTCGTGTGACGTGCACTCGTCAGCTGCTAATGTGTTTCAACAAAGAATCATACAGCTACGTTGCCCAGCATCACGCCCCTCATTTCGGTTGGACAGCAACCAATCAGATGAGGAAACATTTAAACTATAACGACCGATGGAGAAGGTACTTATGATGCACAGCAACCAATGGAGGGGTAGAAAACATTACAACCAATGGGACTAGGGCTGGTTTTGAAAAGCATTTAGGGGCCAGGGCACTGTTGAAATGGTGTACATGAAAAATATAACAAGGTAATTTATGTGAATCATATAGTGGGGTGGTGTTCGGGCACAGTTGGAAGGACAGGCAGTTAAAATATTAAAACAATATATTTAGAAAAAAATAATAAATGTCATATGTGCATCATCTAATGGGGGGTGGAGAATAATAAAGACGTTTTACTTGTAGTTACAAAGGAGATATTTTTTTCGGTGTCTACAGCTGGTGGCCAATTCGTTTCTATTATTCAAGGTGGACGTATCAGGTCTGCAAATAATAAAATACTTTTCTGCCAAGCACAGGTTACATCTTTCACCCCTAACTGGATATGCACTACTCTTTGCAAGGGTTTTCCACGAGACAGAATAACTGATATTCTTGTCTACCAATCACCAAATGTGGCGGCTTAAGGTCGTTGCATTTTTTGCATGCTCATTTCTGAAGCTACTCACATGGGCGTTAAACCTCATTTTAAAAGGGCCCTCTGTTAATCCCACGAAAGTGTCCACAATACAGTAAGTGTCCATGTAAGTGTCCACAATCCTCATCTGATTGGTTGCTGCCCAACCGAAATTAGGGGCGTGATGCCGCGCAACGTGAAGTGTATGATTCTTTGTTTAACCACATTAGCAGCTGATGAGTGCGCGTCATATGAAACAGGCCTGTACTGTAATGTATTAAAACTTTTTTTCCTGTATCTGTGTTGATATATATATATATATATACGTATATATATATGTATGTGTGTGTGTGTGTGTCTGTGTGTGTGTCTGTGTTTGTGTATATATGTATATGTATGTGTGTGTGTGTATATATATATATCAACGCAGGCCTGTAAAACTTCGCTCCTCATTAGTTGAGCACTTACAACACCATTGACGGTTTCGGAAAAAAAACGCTATATATATATATTGGCCACACTAAATTGTAGGTATGTGTGGGTGTGTGTGTGTGTGTGTGTTGGGGGGGGGCCTGTGATGGCCTGGCGGCCTGTCCAGGATGTCTCCCCGCCTGCCGCCTAATGATTGCTGGGATAGGCTCCAGCATCCTCGTGACCCTGGGAGCAGGATAAGCAGTTTGGATAATGGATGGATGGATGGTTTGGGTCCACTTGTCCCCTCAGAGGGAAGGGTGACTGCAAATCAATATAAAGTTATTCTGAGTGATCACCTTTATCCTATGATGAAACATCTCTATCCCATTGGGAGTTGTCTCTTCCAGGATGACAATGCCCCCATCCACGGGGCACGAGGGGTCACTGAATAGTTTGATGAGGATAAAAATTATGTAAATCATATGTGATGGCCTTCACAGTTTCCAGATCTCAACCCAATTACACACCTATGGGAGATTTTGGACCGATCTGTTAGACAGCGCTCTCCACCACCGCCATCAAAACACCAAATGCTCGAAACTAACAGCATCCCGGTGTCCCGGGGATGATAGAAAATGTGTTTTGGATGAACAGAAATCTTCCCCAGGATGAAAGGGATTATGTAATTTCTTACTTATTTATCTATTTTAAACCATCACTTAGCGAATGACAACCTGAACCGAACACTGACTGCAGCTGAACGCATCTTCTCATTTGACCGGATGCTGTATGCTGACATCCTGCCTGGCTCGATCTCCTCTGTGCACTGCGGCTTCCATCAAAAATAGACCAGCCGCGTATTTTTAGCAGAGAATAATGATGCACTCAAGCTGTGTTCAGTGACAATGAGTATCGGGCGAAGGTAAATTATTACCTTATCATGATGTGTTCAGATGTTCTTGTAATTTTTTGCTTTTTTTTTGGTGAAAAACTTGAATAAGTGCAATTGTTTGAAGGAGAAATGTGTTGATGTTCTTCACAGCAATATAAAGTAGATATGAGGGAATTATAACCTGTTTAACTTCCTAACACTAATTCTAAACAGTTTGTGACACGTAATTGAAACTACTAATGTCCCTCCAGTAGGGTTCAGAGACTTGTAGAATCTATGACCAGGAGCACTGAAGCTGTTCTGGGGGCTCGTGGTGGTCCCAACACCTTACTAAGACACTTTATGTTATGTATAAAGTGTTCCTGATTCCTGATGTTGGTTTTTCCTTTCATTTGTCACCCTTGATCAATTCCCTTTAAAGCTGTTAAAAATGTGACAGTGTTTAATTTCTTCCTAGGGTTCCTATCCTGGGGGTGGTTCCAAGGAGCCAGCTGCACCTGTGTCTAAGAATGGACACCGCGTCCGACACCACGTCCCCCTGCATCCAGGACTCTACAGGGGCAAAGGGCTCCCGGGAATCCTCCATCTCTTCATCTTCCTTTGTAGACAAACCTGCACTAGGCACCTCAGAGCAGATTGACGAGGTGACAGAACTCTCCTGTCTGGCCTTGGTGAACATGGACGGCCCGGATGATGTCTCGCTGGACCACTGTCCAGACGACGACATCACGCACAGCGTTGGTTGCCTTGACAACGCGGAGCAGGGGGAGGGCTCCCCCCGTGAGCTCCAGGACAATCCGGACTCCTCGGAGCCGAACGGGAACGGAAAGATTCCCAACCGGGACAGTGGTATCGACAGCCCGTCGTGCACCGCAGAAGAAGTGTTCCCCAACGAGGACGCCATTGACGAGGAGGACCACTATGACAGCGTCACCGAAACGGAGAGTGTGTCCTGCTGTGTCACCCTGGGCAACAAGCGCGACTCGACGCAGGATGAGGACAGTGACCTGGACGAAGGGAGCAGTGGAGAGATAGAGGGAGTGGACAAGACGGACTCACACTCGGAGGCACACAAGGTGAGTACCTGACACGAACACATCCACAACCGTAAAACATAACAGCCGTAGGGTAAACCACCTTAGAGCGTTTGTGGATGTTTCCTTTTTCTGTCTCTTTCATAACACTTGTACAGAAAACCCACCTATAGGAGGCATCTGGGTAGCGTAGCGTAGCTGTCTATTCCGTTGCCTACCAACACGGGGATCCCAGTTTGAATTCCCGTGTTACCCCTGGCTTCCCTACAGACACAGTTGGCCGTGTCTGCAGGTGGGAAGCTGGATGTGGGTATGTGTCCTGATCGCTGCACTAACGCCTCCTCTGGTTGGTCGGGGGAACTGGGGGGAATAGCGTGATCCTCCCACATGCTACGTCCCCCTGGTATGGCGAAACGCCTCACTGTCAGGTGAAAAGAAGCAGCTGGCGACTCCACATGTATCGGAGGAGGCATGTGGTAGTCTGCAGCCCTCCCCGGATCAGCAGAGGGGTGGAGCAGCGACCGGGATGGCTCGGAAGAGTGGGGCAATTGGCCGGATACAATTGGGGAGAAAGGGGGGGGGGGATCCAAGAAAAAAAAAAGAAAGAAAGAAAACCCACCTATACCTCTGAGATGAAAAATGGTGTCCCTCAATTCTCTGGACAACTTAATCACAGTTTCCCACTTTCTCGCTCTCTCTCTCTCCCCCTCCCTCGGCAGCATTGTATATAAGAACATGTGAGGAACAGCTGTTGTAGTGAAAACCACGAAGTTTCATGTCAAAATTCACAGATTGTTTGCTGGTGACGTCACTGACGGGACACTTTCACGCTCAATTTTGGCGGATTTATCCATTCAGCATACACGTAGAAATCAGGTTGAAAATCGTTTTCTTTTTAAGGTGACGCCCAACAAAAGTTTGGACGTACCTTTATGGAAAAAAAAAACACCTTTTTTTTTTTTTTTTTGCAAATCGAGCTAGAAGTTTCGAAAGGTTCATCGCGGACAGTCAGACAGTCCTCCGTTTAGTGGAAAAGAGTAGCTTTAGTCTATTATTATCCCGGCGCGGGGGAGGCTTTTCAAATAGTTTCGCATGAAACATCAGACTCACTTTCAAGTCTCTTTTTGTTGGCCGTACAGTAAGTGGCTGAGTAATATCCAAACGTGGCGTGGCTACGGTGTCACATAAAAGGACAGATACCTGCCTGGAGACGTAATAAGAGCTTACAGCGGCCGCCAGATAGAGGCGGATGGAGGCAGAAATATGCCCGGAGCCAAGCTAGACTCTCGGCTTACGCCTTGACTTTGCCCATCAGCTGTAAACAGCAGAGGACCCAGACGGTGAACCCGCGGTTCCTCGTGGTGCACATGAGCTGTCAGCCTGTCCCTGTTTCGAGAGGGATAGTGACTGAGGTAAGCTCATCCAGTGACCCGAAGTCTAAAATATATCTAAATATGTGCCCCAGTGAGGGAGCTTGCGTAAGAAATGAGAAAGAAATACGAAACGACGTTAATTGAAAAGTGAACGGGGAATTAAGAGACGCGGGGTGAGATAAGAGCACGCAGACTGCTTCAGACAACTACTCCTGGTTATCCGGCAGCAGTAGTCATTTGCATAGCGTGGTGGTAAAAGTTGTCAGCAGTTTTTGATTTGGGTTTTTTTTTCTGTCCCTGCAGCAGAGTTATGATGAGGTCAGACACACCCTATGCTACAACACGTTCACACATAAACACAAAAGCGCAACCTCTCCTGACACCCCACACCCACAAGCCTTTTGGGAGAGGTATCTCCGGTTTCCAATACTTCCTGATCCCAACACGGCTGCTCCGAGGAAGGATGTGTTGTTACTCTGCATGTGTGTCTGTGCCCCTGTCTGGGTGTGTGGTGCGTGGCATGGATCTCAAACAGAACAGCTGACATATTGATAGCTGTGTAATTGCCTCCCTTGTCACAGAGGATGTGGGGTTTTTTTTGGGGTTTTTTTTTTTTTTGCCCGTACATAATGCAATGATAAGCAACCGAAACAGTTTCTGTGACAGTCTGACAGCCTGCGGCATCCACTTAAGGTAGACTACAACCCCAGTGCCATTTTGTGAGGTTCATTAGCACGGTCACTGGGGGTTGATTTCGCCATCCAGGTTATGAGTTTCAACAGAATTTGTGCATGTGCATTGAGTTGTATTCTTCTACATGAGTGCGCGAGTGTGTGTGCATGCATGAGCCAGACAGCTTTTGCAAAATCGTTGTTGTTGCAATCAGATGACTATCCTGCCTCCCCCATGATGTCAGTATCAGATGTAGATTGCACTGTACCGTAAGGCCATCCCTAATATTCACACTTACTGAAGCTCAGGAAGACAGAACAGCCCAGGGTGTCGACTAGTCAAAAAGAGATAACAAGTTAACCTGCCTCAGTTTATGATAGGCTACCTCAGTTCGTTATGTTTTGAAACTAGTGACTAACAGAGCTTATTAAACATGAGCTGAACCTCCCACTATGGTTTCTGACTGTTCACTGTTGCACTGTGCCAACATGATGCACGTTTGGCCCAGTTAGAATTGCCAAAAAAATTATGGTAATGAAAAAATTGGGACAATAATGCTTTTAGATGACTCTATGCCTAAATGGTTTGTGCAGTGTTGTCATATATTGTTGGTACTATCTAAAAATCTTGCATCCATTTGTATGTTTTACTGTAATCAATAACTAGCATTTCAAGGAGCATCCGGGTAGCATAGCGGTCTATTCCGTTGCCTACCAACAATGGGATCGGCGGTTAGAATCCCTGTGTTACCTCCGGCTCGGTCGAACGGCCCTGCAGACACAGTTGGCCACTTCTGCGGGTGGGAAGCCGGATGTGGGTATGCGTCCTGGTCGCTTTACTAGTGCCTCCTCTGGTCGGTCGGGGGCCTGTTCAGGGGGGAGGGGGCGCTGGGGGGGAATAGCGTGATCCTCTCATGCGCTACGTCCCCCTGGTGAGACTCGTCACTGTCAAGTGAAAAGAAGCGGCTGATGACTCCACATGTATCGGAGGAGGCGTGGCAGAGGGGGTGGAGCAGAGACCGAGACAGCTCGGAAGAGTGGGGTAATTGGCCAGATACAATTGGGGGGAAAAATCCAAAGAACAAAAAAAAAACTACTATTTTTTCTGAAATTCTAAAAAGGTTGCCTAAAAATGTTGGCAATGCAAGTTCGCTGTCATAGCAACACAGTGTATTCTTATTTATTCATTTATTTGCTGTTAATTCTTATAGTTTAATGTCTCGGGCTCTGAATAATCTACTGTCTCTGTTTGTTTTGCTCAGTGCTCAGAGGCACAGAAGATCCTGAACATCGCTAGAGAGCTTCTCCATACTGAAGAGGCCTACGTCAAGAGAATCAACCTCCTCGACCAGGTAACACACTCACATACACACACACCCACACACACATCCACACACATTCTCTCTCTCTCTCTCTCTTTCATTGTTTCAGCAAAGCCCTCCAGATGCTCTCTCTCTCTCTCTGTTATTTGACGTAAGTGTGACAGAATGTTTGGGTGCCTCTGGCCCAAATCTCCATCTCCCAAAGTGTGCCAGTGGGGATAGTGATTGTCATCTGGGCTGAGCTGGATTAATGCCGGCACTGTGACCCTGTATATATATCAACTCCTCCCCTTTAGATGATTACTCAGTGTGTGTGTGTGTGTGTGTGTGTGTGTGTATGTATGTACATATGTACGTCAATGCATTTCCTTTTTTTTCCCATCATACAGCTGATTTTACAATCGTAAAATATCAGCATGATTATTTATTTGCATGCCTTTTTATTTACGGGCACACTGCGGTCTACATGTGTGTATCTGTGAAAGTGTGTCAGTTACGTTTCCAGCCCTTGTAGAGTTCTCTGAGGAATGTATGTGTAAAGCCAGGATTAAAGACAGCATCTAGTAATTCTTGGCAAGGCTGATCATCAGCAGGGTATTTCAGGAAGACTGTTTGGGTTTGTTCAGTCCAACCAATTTCATTTCCCCCCCCCCCTCCATTTTTCTCCCCAATTGTACTTGGCGAATTACCCCACTCTTCTGAGCCATCCCGGTCACTGCTCCACCCCCTCTGCTGATCCAGGGAGGGCTGCAAACCACCACATGTCTCCTCCGACACATGTGGAGTCACCAGCCGCTTCTTTTCACCTGACAGTGAGGAGGAGTTTCACCAGGGGGACGTAGTGCGTGGGAGGATCACTCTATTCCCCCCACTTCCCCCGCCCCCCCAAACAGGCGCTCTGACCGACCAGAAGAGGCGCTAGTGCGGCGACCAGGACACATCCACATCCAGCTTCCCACCCGCAGACATGGCCAATTGTGTCTGTAGGGATGCCCAACCAAGCCGGAGGTAACACGGGGATTCGAACCGGCGATCCTGTGTTGGTAGGCAACGGAATACACTGCCACGCCACCCGGACGCCCCTATTTTTTTGTTTTTCGACATTCACATTTCTTTCAATTACAAGTACTGGAGATTGTGTGCCAGTGTCAAGTCATTGCATCTTCGTTACCAAAGTCTTAATCAAATAGATCAAATAAAATTCTAAATTTAATTTTTAGATTAAAATAAGTAATTTTTGTTTGTGTTTGGTTTGGTTTGACTGCAAAGGTTTAAAATCAACAGTTTAAGGATAGATATGCCGTGCTTGAATAGATAATGTTGATTTCTTTCAAATCATTTTAACCAGTCAATGAAAAACATTGGTAAACCAGTCGCTCCAGTTTGATTGTTTCTCACTCAGTTAGCTCAGCTCTGAGTGAACATTTTGTTGGGCAAAATCCTTTTCCCCTTACAATATCATTCTGTATTTCCTAAATCCTGATCCTTAAGTACTTCCTTGGTCCTACTATGAGCTGAGTTTCTGCTCTCTATAACCACTAAAATACAACTAACCAGGCCTGACTTCCTCTTCATCTCTGCCCTACGAATCCCATTGTCTTCTCTATTTTGTTTCAAAATTGGCAGCTTCTGTTTTTCACACATGACAATTTGTACGTTTCTCGTTATCTTTCAGGTACTGCTGGTTTGTTTTTTTTTTTTAATAATGAAGTCTGTACTTTTTTTTTTTGGTTCACTAGAATTATCCATGAGAACTACAGCCCACCTGTTGTCCAAACTTCTTCCTCTTTATTCAGTTCATGTGGAAATGAAGTTCACTAATCACATAGCCAATATGGTTTAATACCGAGGGCACGGCAACCACAGAGCTACTTCCTGTTTTTGTCACAGCCCTCTCATACAGCAGCACTTTCCATAGACACAGCAGGAGCTGTCTGCTGTCGTGACTAAACAGGGAGACTAAAGGTTATGGAGATGATAAATGCAACAGTTTATGCCAGGAGTTATGACACATCAAGATTGAAAAATCTCAAGTCTGTATCTTAAGTCTTGTGTAATCAGGGGTGAAGTAGTTGGCCGGCACACACAGCAAGTATTCAGCAGGTTAATGACAGCAGTCCATGATAAAGCGGATGTTTCAGCCAAAGTGGCCTTCATCGTCACCCAAACACAGAGCAACCAAACTATTCATGAGGAGAATGCATGTTATTAACAGGGATATGTCATGTGTTAACATCATATTTTCTGGCTATTAAGGTGTAGTATCAAAAACACAAAAGAATTAACATATACGTCTCCAACAAACTTAAAAAAAGACAGTTAAGGGCTAATTCAGTAACACTTTACAATAAGGGTACATTAATTAACATGAGCTTTAGTAATAAGCATTAACTAACAGTTAGCTAACCATATCAATATGCACTAGTGCAGTAATAAGCATTAACTAACAGTTAGCTAACCATATTAACATGAGCTAATGCAGTAATAAGCATTAACTAACAGCTAACCATATTGTAACGTGCATGGACAAGTAGACACGTTGGTTCTTGACTAACGGGTCGGACCCTTTAGTCGGACCCCGACTGGTTAACGTTGTCGCTTGTGGTGTGGGAGCCACGGGTTCTCGTCCCGACTGTGGTGGTTCCCAGACTGCCCCTCAAATTCGCTACAATATTAACATGAACTAATGCGGTAATAAGCCTCAACTAAGACTTAGCTAACCATATTAACATGAGCTAATGCAGTAATAATAATTAACTAACAGTTAGGTAACCATATTAACATGAACTAATTCGGTAATAAGCATTACCTAACAGTTAGCTAGCCATATTAACATGAGCTAATGCAGGAATAAGCATTAACTAACAGTTAGCTACCATATTAACATGAGCTAATGCAGTAATAAGCATCAATTAAGAGTTAGCTAACCATATTAACATGAGCTAATGCAGTAATAAGCATTAACTAACAGTTAGCTAACCATATTAACATGAGCTAGTGTGGTAATAAGCATTAACTAACAGTTAGCTAACCATATTAACATGAACTAATGCGGTAATAAGCATTAACTAACAGTTAGCTAATCATATTAACATGAGCTAATGCAGGAATAAGCATTAACTAACAGTTAGCTAACCATATTAGCATGCTCTAATGCAGTAATAAGCATTAACTAACAGTTAGCCAACCATATTAGCATGCTCTAATGCAGTAATAAGCATTAACTAACAGTTACCTAACCATATTAACATGAACTAATGCAGTAATAAGCATTAACTAACAGTTAGCCAACCATATTAGCATGCTCTAATGCAGTAATAAGCATTAACTAACAGTTACCTAACCATATTAACATGAACTAATGCAGTGATAAGCGTTACTAACAGTTAGCTAACCATATTAACGTGAGCTAGTGTGGTAATAAGCATTAACTAACAGTTAGCTAACCATATTAACATGAGCTAATGAGGTAATAAGCATTAACTAACAGTTAGCTAACCATATTAACATGAGCTAATGCAGTAATAAGCATTAACTAACAGTTAGCTAACCATATTAACATGAACTAATGCGGTAATAAGCATTGACAAACCCTAACAAATATCTGTTGTTAATGTTTATTAAGGGTGTACAGGTACTAACTAAAGTTAGTACTAGACACATTAGTTAGCTGTTAGTTTACTGTTAGTTAATGCTTAATACTGGTTGATTAATGTACCCTTATTGTAATGTGTAACCGCTAATTCTTATTTTATGTGTTTTGGAGTCTGTTTTCAAGTAAAACAATCCACCCTCTAAAGAAGGATTTTAATCTCACTTCCTTCCCTCTATTGGTGTATAAACCATCGCAATCCCTTGAAACCTTGTGTTAGCATGGGTTCATTTAGATATTGGCCACCAATGAAAGATGGCAATTCAGCAGTAATAAGAGCAAAGGTAAAAAAAAAATACACCATTTGTGTGCAAAACAACATGAAACTTCCTGTTTTCGTGTAAACCTGAGTCACACGCCCACACACCCCACCCACTGTGTTTGCTGCAGGTATTTTGCACTAAGCTGACAGAAGCTGGAATCCCTCAGGACGTCATTACAGGGATCTTCTCCAACATCTCCTCCATCTACTGCTTCCATGACAAGTTCCTTCTCCCTGAACTCAAGACACGCATCACTGGAGAATGGTAAGAGACACAACGAGACATTTTGGGACTTTCCCTGGTTCAAATGGCATGTGTGTGTCACAGCACTGAAGGAGGTCTGAGCTCATAGTGGTCAGGTGGTCAGTGTGTGTTGGCTGTAAAACATAGACAGCTGGTTGACAGCGGGGCTGTTTCAGTACCCAAGCTTTTGGGTTATATATGTGTGTGTGTGTGTGTGTGTGTGTGTGTGTGTGTGTGTGTGTGTGTGTGTGTGTGTGTATGTCTTGAAGAATGTCTGCCTGTGTTCACGGTGGAAAGGAAATTTACCCCTGGTGTGTGTTATTGTGCCAGCGTCAGCTGTCCTTCTTGGTAGATAATAGTGACTCCTCCAGAGAACTGTGTGTTAGGAGTTCACCTGTTATTATTGTGCTACCCTTGCATGTTGTGAACATATTAAAATTAACCGAGTCAAACATTAAGAGTTTAATCATAATTTACTTACAAAGACACACACACACACACACACACACACACACACACACACACACACACACACACACACACATAAAGACTTAAAAAGCATGTCAGTGTTATCCACTTTCTCAGGCCTTGGGTTGTTGTCTGTGCTTTAGGGACTCCAACCCTCGTTTTGGCGACATTCTTCAGAAGCTGGCTCCATTCATGAAGATGTACGGGGAATATGTGAAGAACTTTGATCGAGCCATGGACTTGGTCAACACCTGGACACAGCGTTCACATCAGTTCAAGAGTGTGGTCCAGAATATACAGGTAATGTGTGTGTGTGTGTGTGTGTGTGTGTGTGTGTGTGTTTTATTTTACAACTCTGGGTTTTTTTTTGTTTCAATAATTGTTTGCATTTGTCTCAATAGAAACAGGATGTGTGCGGGAACTTGACATTGCAGCATCACATGCTGGAGCCTGTCCAGAGGATCCCACGTTACGAGCTGCTGCTCAAAGACTACCTGAAGAAACTTCCTGATGATGCACTAGACAGGAAGGATGCAGAAAGTGAGTTATCAAACTCGACAAACAGCTGGTTTTATCGGAATCCTTGAACCAATTAACCATCAGAATCAGAAACACTTTATTTGTCATTTCATTTCATGCACTTGCACACATGAAATGAAGCGAAACATCGTTTCCCCCAGCCCACAACAGAGCAACACAAAGACAAAAACACATATCCAAAAATGACAAGAACACATATATCCAAACTAACACATATATCTAAACTAAAAAAAAATCACTGTTCAGGAGAACGAACGCCAGCCTGGATGGCTGTCAGAACTGCCGGTCTGCATGGGCTAGCAGTTAGCTTAGCCTACCCCGCTTCCATGTGCTGTCAGACTGCCCTTGGTGTTTCCTCTTCGGGCGCAGCTCCGGTCAGGTCCGTTGTCCTTGGTCCCACAGGATGCAGAAGACCAAGCTCCCTCAGCTGATCCAACGCTAGCTCTCCCAGCCAGACACCTTCGGCAAACCTCCCCGCACTCCACACCATGACACTAAAACCACAGTCAAGGCTAGGCGAGGCTGCCATCAGACCGCCCTTGGTGTTATCGGAACTGCTGGTCTACATGGGCTAGCAGTTAGCTTAGCCTGCTCTGCTTCCGTGTCCTGTCAGACCGCCCTCGGTTTTACCTCTTCGGGCACAGCTTCATGTAGGGCCATGGTCCCTGGGCCCACAGGACGCAGCAGACCAAGCTCTCCCAGCCGATCCAGCACCAGCTCCCCCAGTCATCAAATGAAGACAAACTTAAACACAGACGTGGACAAAGACACTGCATGGACAGTATAGGGTGAGGCCGCAGCAAACGTGAATTCGCGCTGCCATCTTCCCACACCGGAACTGGGTGAGGCCGCTGCAAACATGAATTTGCGCCGCCATCTTCCCATACCAGAAGCGGAAGTGGGTTCTTCATTCCCTCTTACTACTCCACTTTCGCTTTTTTGTCCACAACGGCAGTGGAATATAAAACATATCTTGAAATTTCACCATTCCACGCTTTTGGACAATAGTATGGAAGTAGTATAATACTGTATATAAGAGCTAAGATATACATTGTTATTACCATGAAGACAATATTGCTTTTTGGCATCAGGCTACATTGTTCATATCACACGTATCTCTTGGTTTTGTGCGGGATGGTTTAAGTTTTGTGCACAGGATGGTAGAGACAGAATTCATGTGAAGTCCTCAATTTGCATACCAAAGTACACACTAGTCCCTCGTTTCATCCCACATATCACATGTTCTCTAACTTTAACACACTATCTTCACTTTGCTCGGTGGTTTGAAGTCTAAGTAAGGAGTACTGGCTTCCACTCTTGCAGAACGGTGGTTTTTCACAAAGTGATTCAGTCTGGTCTGCCTCTGGCTACATGCTTCTTCTGTTTATTTAGGCCATGATTAAGATGGCCGCTGAAGGTGCACAGAAACATTAGCAATGCGTTTCCTACAATCTAGTGTAATGCTAACTTTCAGCTGTGTGTGAAGATAAATTATGGCGATGGTTAAAAGTACAGTGACTTGGTGGCCCGTCACCTAATATTTCTCTCCATTCTGCTTACACATGTATTACACCACATGTGTGTGTGTGTGTGTGTGTGTGTGTGTGTGTGTGTGTGTATGTCTCCAAGGGAGGTATGGTAATGTACAGTGCTAATGATGTATAATGATATGCAGGCCAGCCGCACTATCTGATGCTAATCTTTTTATGTGTGGTGTATTCACACATGTGCCTGTTTCTATGCAAGTGTGTGTATGTTTGTTTGTGCGTGCGTGGAGTAGGGATGCCCCCCGAAACCCGGTTCTAAACGGGAACCAGTTCTAAATTAGTAAAAACCGGAGCATTTTTAAGATCCGACGTTTTCGGTTCTGCTATCGGTAGTCGGTAGGTACTCGAGAAATCATGGAGTGAGATTTATATTGTGGCAATTGTGTTTTTCGAGGAATTTAAACGTCGCGAACATAATCTTGTTTGCCGTTTTCTCCATCTCTCTGTCTCTCTCTCTTGCTGCGCGAGGGGCGGGGCTGTGCTGTGCTCCACACACTCGCTCACACACAGACCGCTCTGCTCAAGGGCTCATCATGGCGGAGAGAACTAAACGTTCAAAAGTTTGGGTATATTTTCAAAAGTCGATGACAACAACGCTCGTTGCCACAAGTGCAACAAATCATTTGCCAGTAAGGGTGGCAATACAAGCAATCTGTCGAAACATCTTTTGTCGAAACATGGTATTAATCTGCAGAAATGCAGCGTTTTCGACTGCTTTGCTCGTAGTGTTCCATCCAGGTCCACTGCAGGTAAGCCGTATGAGCCATAGATACGGAGTTAGCTAGGCTAATACCGAATTATTACAAATAGGCCAATAAATAAAATATAATTGCTTAGCTAATTGTTTAGCTACAAATATATAAGCCATAGATACGGAGTTAGCTAGGCTAATAGCCGGGGACACTATAAGTCAGGAGAGATCACGACTCCTGCCGGAGAAGGCAGATATGTTGATTTTTCTGCAGAAGAACTGTTAGATTAATGTTCTAGGTTCTTGTTTGTTTGAACTTCCGTTAGCCTTTTGCTGTAAAAATTTAATATTTTTTTTCTTTATCTTTATCTACTTTTATTTTCTTATCTTATTTGTTGTTGTTGAATGTTGATTATAAAGTCTATAATTCAGACGCATTTAAAACATTGCTGCTGCTGTTGCTGCTGAATAAATAATATTTGTTTATATTTATATAAAGTTATATAATAGAATAATAAAGCAATGTTGATTCTGTTCTTAATTAAGTGTCTTTTTTCTTGCATAATAATCAAAAAGAACCGATAAGAGTATCGATAAAGTACCGAACTGATAAGCAGTACCAATAAGAGTAGTAGTATCGATAAAATCCTAACGATACCCATCCCTAGCGTGGAGATTATAAAAGTACTTTTACATCTGTTTGTTGCACTCTGTGTCGGGATATGACTATGTGTGTGTTTTTATAAGCCTGTATGTGTTATCCGTCCATCCGTTATCCGCACCGCTTATCCTGCTCTCAGGGTCGCGGGGATGCTGGAGCCTATCCCAGCAGTCATTGGGCGATAGGCGGGGAGGCACCCTGGACAGGCCGCCAGGCCATCACATAAGGCCCACACACACACACACACACACACACACACACACACAATTCATACCTAGAGACAATTTAGTAATGCCGATTCACCTGACCTACATGTCTTTGGACTGTGGGAGGAAACCGGAGCCCCCAGAGGAAACCCACGCAGACATGGGGAGAACATGCAAACTCCACACAGAGGACGACCCGGGAAGACCCCCAAGGTTGGACTACCCCGGGGCTCAAACCTAGGACCTTCTTGCTGTGAGGCGATGCACTAACCAATGTGCCACCGTGCTGCCCCCTATAGGTGTTGATGTGTTTTTTTATGTGTTTGTTTTTACAGAAGCACTTGAGTTGATATCTACTGCAGCTAACCACTCCAATGCAGCAATCAGAAAAATGGTAAGAACCATATCATCACTATACTTTTTACCTCCTCACCTCTTTATGATAGTCCCTCTTTCTAATCTTTCTCACTGTCTTTCTCTATATTCTTCTTTCTTGAACTTTTTGCCATCTTTTTAGGTATACCCCTGTCTTCCCTTTATTTTCATCATTGCAAAACCCAGCCAATCTGTGACTCAGTTATAGAGCTGCTAATAGTGTACCGTCAATCAGCAGCCGTGTGTGTGTGTGTGTTATTCTGAGGAAGGCAGCAGGTTGAATTAGTGTAGACAGGAAGTTGCTGTTTCCTGCCTCGGGTTTCACAGCCTCCGGAAGACTGACTGGCTGACTGCTGTCTCTCTCAACACTCATCTTTCTCTTCTCCTTCCTCTCTCCGTCTGGCCACACTGCTCTTATTTCCCCCATCCACCAAGCAAATTGGAAACGCGAGCACAGATAAACCCTCTCATATCAGTCGATATGGACATGCAACACCTGCTTTCCATCTCACGTCCCAATCCAATTCAAATGAACGAGCTCTTCGGAGCTTTGCTTAATTTCAGCCAATAACATAATGACTCCCCCTGGTGGAGTTTGGCTCACAGCTTAATCTATCCTCTCTGGTTTATGGACTGCCAGTTACGTCCATCCTGGCTGTGTTCATCCGGTTGTTCCTTGGGCTTGGTTTTTTTCAGGAGAAGATGCACAAGCTGCTGGAGGTTTATGAGAGGCTTGGGGGAGAAGAGGACATAGTAAACCCAGCCAACGAGCTCATCAAAGAGGGACACATCAAGAAAATGTCTGCCAAAAATGGGACAGCGCAGGACAGATACCTCTACGTGGTAAGAAAAAAGAAGTATAAATCGTGAATGACAGCATTGAAGGTATTAGCCTTTCTCTGTGTGTGCTTTGTGTTTGTCTCAACATTGTGGTGTCTCTGGCTTGCTCTAGTTTAACAACATGGTGCTCTACTGCGTGCCTAAACTCAGGCTGATAGGACAGAAGTTCAGCGTCAGAGAAAGGATCGACATTGCTGGCATGGAGGTAGGGTGCACCACTCACCCCATTGGAGTTTTTTGTCTTTTGTTTTTCTGTGCCACCGCACTTGCCTTTGCACTAGAGGGCGATTTTTAAAAACGTGTACATGGTTTTCGACTCCAGGTGCAGGAGAACGTCAAACACAACCTCCCGCACACGTTCGCCATTATCGGAAAACGGCGCTCACTGGAGCTGCAGGCCAGGTATCAGCCACAAAGCAAACATTCACCTCTATCAGCTTCCATCTACATGTGTAAAATGCAAATCAGTTGAGCACAGTCCAAAGAGTAGTTATGTCTTCCAGTCCTGCCGCCTCAGATAACGTAATGTTTGAGTGATACCAGCCATGTCATTTTGCTGGGGCTCGATGTGATTCTGATTGTAAAATAACATTTTCCATTGATGATTGTCTTACAGGACAGCAGAGGAGAAAGAAGATTGGATCCAGGTTAGGATCTCACACACACATTTGTGCACAAAAAGCATCATCATCATGCATGTACACTGTTACACAGACACACTCTGTGTGTGTGTGTGTGTGTGTGTGTGTGCGTGAGTATGTCTCTCTCTCACACACACACACACACACACACACAGCAGTTTGGAATTATGCCTCCAACTTTTCCACTCGATTAGAAAACGGTATTAGAGAGGCTTTCCCCTCCACATCCATTCTGTGTCTTTGGGAATTGTGTTCTCTAATAAAGCTTCTCATTATTGCTCATTTAGCCCATTACAGCTGACTAAAGCTGATTAAAACTCCTCATAGGCTGTAGGAGAGTGGGCTCCAAGCCGAGAGGGGTTAGGGAATGTGTGTGTGTGCGCGCGCGTGCGTGTGTGTGTAATAAAAGGAAGGCAGAAAGAATTTTATTAGCACCCAAAGGAGAGCTGAAGAGAATACATAGAGCCTTCAGAAAATCAGCAGTGGAATGTGAGAGCAGGAAGCGTTCAATGCAGGACTAGCTGGGCCGGTCTCTGGACTCTGACACTGGAGTCAGGGCTGTGGCATGAGGACCATGATGCCTTTTGGATCAGTGATGTCATGGCTGTTGTCATCCCACTGTGGCATGGGCGGGCCACAGTGGGATGGCCGACAGCATGCCACAGTCGCTCTCTTTGTTCTCCATTCAGACAGTGAAGGAAAAACTTCTGTTCTCTCCTTTCCTTTAAGACTGCAAATACACCATTCCCTGACAGTGCCGAGATCTGATCGTCTGATCTGCTCGTTGGTCTCTTAGTGTTGTTGGTATCCAGTGTCTCTAATGCCTGAAATTTAGCATACCCTGCTCTTTCACTGATTTCATCACAAGCATATAGGGAATAAATGTTTTATTTTTTCCCACTCTTTCTCTTTCTGCCCTTATTTCTCTAACCCCCTCTCCCCCAATTTTTCCACCTCTCCCCCTTTCTCAGGTGATTCTGGCCACTATCGACAGGCACAAACAGAACAGCGAAACGTTCAACAAAGCTTTCAACAGCTCCTTCTCCCGTGAGGATGACCACCAGCCTGAGTCACCGGTTCGTCACTCTGTCCTTCAATCAGTCCAATCAATTAATTGATCAGGTCGAGCGATGCATCACTTGGCACAATGAAAGGTTAATCACAGCAGGCTAAATTGTTCAGCAGAAGAGTATGTCATGGACTGGTATTTGTCTGTCTGGACAACTCACCATCTATGGACATAAACACACACACACAAGCCACACATATAAAACAGGTCTTTCTTTCCGTCGCCTGACAGTCACACACCGAGTGTCTGCTTGTCTCAAGCTTCCCAGAACTCTCTCATGACCTAATAGGGGAAGCCCGACTCATAGTATATACAAAACTCTTATGGATCTCCTCTGACCCACTTTTGCTGGCTGGACTGGGCTCTGGCCAAATTTGACTGGCGCCGGCAGGTCTTGGTCATGACTGACCCCTAGTGATAGAGATGTAAAGCTGCAGGCAGAGACCACCGGTGTTCAATGTTTGTCCGTTCTTGTCCTCCAGGGCCCCTGGATTAACACGTCCATTGACTCAGATGGTGAAAGGCTGCATGAGAGGGTAAGCAGCACTGCTGAGACCGCTGATATATTGATTTTAAAAATGTGAGAAATTCAACATCTTTTCCTGCCTGGAAATCGAATACATGAAAGGGGTCTCTAAAGGGTGGAGATCATGTTGATTTTTCTGAACACATTTACATAGCAAAGCTTCTCGCAGCATGTCTTTTGAAACCTGGAGTGGAGCAGTCTTTACAATATGTGGTGTTGTTGTGATTAATGTGATCGGTCAGCTTTTGTTAAGCTTTTGTGCATTAAATTGCCTCCCAAAAGCTATTTTATTCGGCAATGTTTCGATCAGTTAGATCTCGCCGAATAAGGTGGTTTTTGGGAGCAATTTAGTGTGCAGACCTCACTCCTTCATTCTAGTTTTGCTATTTTTGTCTTACACCTTAATGTTTTCTGGATGTGTGCATACTTGGTTGGTTCCTCTTCTGAAGTTTTTGTGCAGTGGCATCAGAGGAGTGGTTCACCCATGACTTGGAAAGGGCACAAACTCACAAATATTTCAAAATGAAAATCGATAGTTTAAATAGCACAAACAGATTGGAGGAAAGGCAGCCTCCAGACTAATTCAGTAGCTCGATGACAGCCAGCTATCAAGCTTCTATATTTACAGAAGGCACAAAAGTACAAACGCGAACGGTTAATTACAAGCAGTTCTCTTATTTTCACATTTACTAAAAGCAATACAAACTGCTCTGTTGTCATCTGCCAGTGATTGGTGAACTCTCGTCTCTCTTGGTAAATGCAAAGTTGCATCTCCTTGCATCTCTAGTTGTCGTATCAGTGCATTTAAGTGTACTGTACAAAGCTATTAAATGTACTGGAGGGTAAACTGGGGGAAGGGAAAAGGTATGGAGTGGTTTCCTGAGGTGTGACCCATTCAGGATATCATCTCATCCCATCTCATCATCAGCCGCTTCTCTGGGGTCGGTCGCGGTGGCAGCAAGCTAAGTAGGGCACTCCAGACGTCCCTCTCCCCAGCAATGCCCTCCAGCTCCTCCTAGGGGTCCCAAGGCGTTCCCAGTCCAGATTGGACATGTAATCCCTCCAGTGAGTTCTGGGTGTACCCTGGGGTCTCCTCCCAGTTGGACGTGCCCAGAAAACCTCCAAAGGAAGGCGCCTAGGAGACATCCTAATCAGATGCCCCAACTGGCCCCCTTTGACATGAAGGAGCAGCGGTTCTACTCCGAGCTCCCTCCGGATGTCCAAGCTCCTCACCTATCTCTAAGGCTGAGCCCAGACACCCTACGGAGGAAACTCATTTCAGCCGCTCGTATCCATGAGTTCACCCTTTCAGTCACTACCCAAAGCTCATGACCATAGCTGAGGGTTGGAATAAAGATTGACTGGTAAATTGAGAGCTTTGCCTTCCGGCTCAGCTCCCTCTTCACCACAACATTCCAGTACAATGTCCGCATTACTGCTGATGCTGCACCCATCCGCCTGTCAATCCCCCGCTCCATCCTACCCTCACTCGTGAACAAGACTCCGAGATACTTGAACTCCTTCACTTGAGGCAACAACTCACCCCCAACCCAGAGGGAGCAAACCACCATTTTCCAGTAGAGAACCATGGCCTCAGACTTGAAGGTGCTGACTCTCATCCCGGCCATTTCACACTCAGCTGCAAACCACCCCAGTGCACGCTGGAGGTCGCGTTCTGATGAACCATTCATGATTCATTCATGATGATCCATTCAGGATCCATTGTGCAATTAGAGTACAGTTGACCCCTCGAATGCATAATCACCATCAGGAAATAAGTAAATCTCAAAGTCAAATTTGTAAATGGTAGAAATTCAATATCACACAGTCGAAGAGGATGAATACTGAGGAGCCTATCTATGTTCCCCAAAGCCTTTGAGCAGGCATAGTGTGATAACCAGGTTAAACAGAATTGGAGAGCTGTGGAAACAGCTGAGCCCTGGCATGTCCTCTGTAGTTGACTTTGTTCGTAAGGGCAGAGACAGAGGTCCCAGCTTGGTCACGAGGGCAGGCTGACTGTGTTTGGGATAATTAGGTCGCTTTGGAAATAGCCATGTTCTCCAGTGTTTTTAACAGACAGGATGAATAGTCTGTCCTCACCAAACAGCCTTCTGTTTCTCTGTAAAGATATGAAATACTCTCTGGTTATCTGTAGCTGGCACAGGCAGCTCCTTCCGCCCGTCTGCGGATAAAGTCGGAAGATAAATTTTGCACTTCCTCCCACAATGCATCTGCATTAACAATCTGGTGGCCCACACTGCCATTGACACCTCCATCTGTTCTCCATTTTGTTGTCTTTTGAAGTGGGTATGTGATGGTGACTAGAGAATGGAAAAGAGAGGGGAAAGACAGGCAGTGAGATACTGTATGAGGGATATGAAATCAGGAGGATTCCCTCTTCACTTGGTTTGTGTCATAATTGAACAGGCCTGGGCCACTGACACATGACTCTCGCCTCTTTTTGTTTTCCAGAAGAGTTCCAGGAAGAAGGAGAAGGAGAAGCAGACTTGCAAGGGCTGCAATGAGAGCTTCAATTTCACCAAGCGTAAACACCACTGCAAGTCCTGCGGAGCGGTGAGAACAGATGGAGGGGGATGAAGGGTGGGGTGGGGGATGAAGGGATGGAGAAAAGGTTGCGGCAGAGGTGGAAAAATATTTTTTTCCATTTTTTTTCCAGACAATTAACTGTCAGCAACTGTGAAGCCTTCTCAACTCCCACTCTTTCTTTCTCTCTATGCTCTTCTGCAGGCCATCTGTGCAAAATGTTCCAAGACCTTGGACAACAAGACAAGCAGAGTGTGTCCGGAGTGTTTTGAAGCCAGCCTCAGTCTGGAGGGGTTAATAGGCGGTACTGAACAAAAGAAGAAAGCTGCCCTTGAGGTGAGCAGGCTGAAAATGTGTGCAGGAGCACAGTCAATGGGCATGCATGTATACACACATATACTACAGTATACAGATACACACACATACATGCACACTCTCTGGTGTGCAAGTATGTTCTGGAGTTGTGCACACAATAGCTCAGTTTGCCCCCTTGATTTGTGGCAGACCAATAGGATCCATGTTCCCCAGTGTACCATCAGTCATTGTGAGTCAGTGTTTAATAGACTGGCTATGCTGCTCGCCACAGACTGCAGAACACAGCAGCCTGGATGAAGCACATCATTGTATCTTCATTAAATCCAGCACAGTATACCCATTAAATCTTTGAGGAACTGTATTGGCCAGTGGTGTTAAGTATGTCCCCTTTGCATGTGCATGGCACATGCACACATGTGTACACACACATATCCACATGCATGTAAAGAGTAAATAATCCCGACGTGATGATAAATATGATAATACGATCTGAGGCTTAGGGAGGACCAATCATCTCTGCGGACTCAACAGGCTGGACTCTATAGGATTTCTCCTGTCTGTCTATGACTGTGCACTGGAAAGGTCACTGACGTCCTATCAGTATCTCTTCTTATATTCAGTTTATGCCGAAATGGTGCTGCCCCATAATTTAGTTACTGATTCAATGCAATAAAATATTTTCCACCCAGAACTCAAAACAATGAATGAACTGACACTATCAACCGCAGTAAGACTAGTGACCATATGGGGGCGCTGTAGACTAACATCAAGGTCAGACGAGGGGCAGCGGGAGTGTGAGCACCTGTCCATGTCCCCAAAGCTCACTGCGTCCTACATTCTCCTCATGAAATGCCGTTACATAATGGTGCGCAGTGGAAGATCCTCGCTGGCATTTGCTCATCACATTTAAATCTGCCAAACGTGACACAAGACGGATTTGGATAGCAAACTAATTCAAGTTAACCTCAAACTGCTGTTGTGGACCACTTTATGACAGGGGCCATTTTCAGCACAGGGGATTTAACGCCATCAGTTTTCAGTCACACATGAAAGTCGGCCGCTTGAACTGGGTAATCACATTGCTAAGCATTAGTTGCTGCCCTCTTGATTATCTAAACATGCACAGCTACTTTTGTTTGGCTTGATGGTGAAGTGCTCTGTAGACATTAGTAGTGAATTTATCAACACTGTAAAAGTAAATATTATTATTATTATTACTAGCAGTAGTAGTAGTAGTAGTGATATAAATAGTCATAGTAGCAGTTTAATAGCGATTGTGCATGGCTGCATACGGAGTATCTTAGATGCACATTGGTAGTGTGTTGTCACTGTAGTTTTCTGGCCTGGACTTCATGTAAGTACTGTGTGTATTTGTACTCTTTCTTTAGAGACAGATTTCACTGACAGGGGAGAACTGTCTGTACTGTGGCCACCTCCAACTGCAGGAGAAGGGGAAGAGCTGGACCAAGATGTGGGTGGCTGTCACCAAGGCTGAACCACTGGTGCTTTACATGCAAAGCAGCGGTCAGGTAAGTTTTGTTTAGGTTTTGTTCGGTAATGTGCCCGTTTTTTATTTAAGTTTGCTCCCTTTGTTTTGTTGTTTTTTTTGCTTGGTCTTAATACACATTATCAATGTCAGGAATCAGGAACACTTTGTCATTTCATTTCATGTACTTGTGTACATGAAATATACATGAAATGAAATGATATATCGTTTCCCCCAGCCCCACAGCAGTGCAACACAAAGACAAAAACACCTATGTAAAAACTACAACACATATATCAAACTACAAAATAAATAAATGAATATATCACTGTCCGAGAGAACGAATGGCAAGAGGACTGTCGGAACTGCCGGTCTGCATGGGCTAGCAGTTAGCTTAGCCTGCCCCGCTTCTGCGTCCTATCAGACTGCCCTTGGCGTTTCCCCCCCGGGTGCAGCTCCAGCCAGGGCTGTGGTCCCTGGGCCTAGTGGACGCAGCAGACCGGGCTCCCTCCACCAATCCAACGCCAGCTCTCCCAGCCGGACACCTTTAACACACCTCCCTTCACTCCACATGGCAACACCAAAAACACAGTCAACACTAGGCAAGGCCGCCGCCAGACCACCCTCGGTGTTATCAAAACTGCCGGTCTGCATGGGCTAGCAGTTAGCTTAGCCTGCCTCACTTCTGCGTCCTGTCAGACTGCCCTCGGTGTTTCCTCTTCGGGCACAGCTCCAGGCAATAGTCCCTGGGCCCACAGGACACAGCAGACCAAGCTCTCCCAGCCAATCCAGCCCTCCCAGCCATCAAACAAAGACGTGGACAGATGACCATGTCAATGACCACTTCCCCTTTGAATGTTTCCCATGATTTAAAAAAGATTACCCGAAAGAATAATTGAGTGAATGCATGAATGAATGAGCGGACGAATGAATAAATGCGTCAATGCACAAACCAACACAAGGGATTTGTGCGCCAGTCACACCTATTACCCCATGTGCTCAAATCTTCTCCCGTATGTGTGCTCATTCTCCCGCCTTGGCTGTCTGGGCAGGTGTACTTTACTGTACGTCCTGTCTGCATCCCTGCTTTGAAACTCTGGACACATGTACTGGGTCATATCTGGCTACACTGATGTGTATGTATGCATCAAATCTATCTGATCCTGCCAGGTTGCCTGCACACTGTCTGCGCTCTGTAGATTTGGGCCAGGAGGATTTGGTTGTCCTAGATTTGGCCTGAGGTATTGCTGCTGTTGTGGAAGCCACTCAGCCATCTGATAGTGGTTTATAGTTTGCGCAAACCAGAGGAAGCACAACTTGGATTTTGTTCCTTGAAATCGCGGCTCTCTGTGTAGCAGTAAATCTACTCAGAAAGTCCCGGGGAGATGTATGTCAATAGTGGTCGACATATCTGCTGAAAAAGATTCCCAAAGCAATCATGTTTGGAAAGTTTTTCATCGGAGGGGTGTTTTTCCCTCTTAAGCCATTTATGGTGGATGGCGGAGAGGGAAGTCGGCCGGCAAAGCCTCTGCCCGTGTCATTTCCAAGACCAGTATCCAAATCCCACCGCAGAAAACCACCATTCCAAAGATTAGGATTAAATGGGGGATGGATGAGCATTTTCTGATTACAGGGAAAATGGAGGGGGAGGGTGGGCTATCGCTACACACGCTCGGTAGATTAACCCTCGATCCTACATTAAATGAGGGGAACAAAGAGCGGACACATAAGGTCAGACGTGACAAATATCTTGTAAAATAACTTGGGTTTTCTCAATAAAGGGGGGTCGACTCGAGGCTATTCTGTTGTGCATGTGCATCGTGCCGTTCGTTGTATCATGTGAACCGAAAGCCAGGCTGCCGATGAGATTCTCGTACTTACTGTTTTGCTCTGATCGCCCTTTTGTCCTCGTCTCCTCTAGGACTCCAAGGGGGCGCGGGCGGTTCCTTTGCCGGGGTTCGAGGTGAATGTGGTCTTGCCATCAGGGGCCGATAAGTCAGAGGTCAAACACGTGTTCCGGCTGAGTCACATCCAGCAAGCTTTGCACTTCAGCGCCCCGGATGCCGAGCTGCAGGCCAAGTGGGTGGACCTTCTCTCCAAAGCCGTCCGTGGAGAGACGCCCACGGATGCGCCCGTCAGCCTGAATGAGGACAGGAAGAGCCAATAGAGCGGCCGAGTCGAGGCCCCAGGACTCTCTCCCCTTCCCACCCTCCTCCTGTGTACAGAGCACACATTACTTGAATTCACTTTACCTTGGCACTTTTTGTTTTTTTTCCCCCCCTTTGAAAAGGACCACTCGTTCCCTCATATGCCACTTCACCCACGTCCTCGCGAACCACACAGCTGCTTCTTCTCTCCCCGTCCCGCCGTCTCTCTACAACTCTCCCGAGCGCCACATCGCTCTCTCGCACCGACGCGCATGAACAAGGACTCGTGCCACCAAGTCCCCTCTGCCATTTTGTGTGTGACGACGTTTCGTTATATTTTATTTCTCTCGGGCCATCATCCATCAGCTGCGAGGAGCAGAGAAAAACTTCCTCGAATTTGATTTGTAATATAGTTGAAGAAGGCATTTATGATGCTTCCTTTGTATTTTTTTTTTAAGATGAAGTTACTTGTACATTATGCGACTGTGTTGTGAAGCATTAACTCCTATATGTCTGTCTTTCCATTTTTGTGTGTGTGTGTGTGTGCGTGTGTGTGTGCGCGTGTGTGTGCGCGTGTCTGTTTTACACATTTTACATATGTGAGCATGTGTTGTTCCTGTGATTATTGTTTTTTTTTTCAGTATTGAATGTTAGTGTAAAAACCCTGCGCCTCCTCTCTACTCTCTCCATCCCTGCTCGGGTCACAGTGGCAGCTCAGCGGGTATTGTACAGTGTGTATACTATAGTGTGTTGTAAGGAAACAAAGGAGAGAAAAAAAACATTTTAACTTAAATGATACAGAGATGTGTACGCTTGTGGCTGGCCACCTGATGCTCCCACTATCATCTTATGGATTCGTCCCCCTAAACCCTTCCTCCATATTACTCGCTGTTATGCCGAGTCCCTCCCTATGCGCTCTTTGAGCTCCGAGACCTCCAATCTGAGTCGGCCTCCGTTCAGACCCATCTATTTCTCCCGTTTCGTTGTCTCAGCTCATACGGTTAAGGCGGCGGATTACGTGGGCCTTGTTTCTGACCCCTGTGCCGCAGGTTGAGTCTCTCAGCCTATATTTGTACACATGGTAAATAAATCCACTCCAAGTAGTTGTCTCTCAGTTCTCTCTCTCCCACTCCCATATCAGCTATTGGCCTGCTTCACCCCCTTTGGTGATATGTGAGGATGTACTGAGTACTGTACTGTAAGACTATTTGCTCCTCCCCCCTGTAGCCTGCTCCCCTCAGCACCAGTCTCTAAGCAAAGTAGCAAAAGCTCGACATTGGATCTCTGTGTGCATGTGAACCCACTCATATTTATGTACCGTGCTCTGAAACCTCGCCAAGCCCCCCCCCGCCCCTTCCTTCTTCCCCCCCTTTTTCGCTCCAAAATGCATTCTTGGTGTACTGTAAGTGAACGAAGTCAGTATTTTGCGTGTTTTAACCTGGATTGTGCACAGTGGAAAAGCAGTCAAGCATATCATCAATAAACAGACGCGTGGTTCATTTGGCACCATGTTGTCGAAGAAGATACCTTGTCACTGTGTCAGTTCCTGTTTGAAAATGTCTCCTTTTTTTCTGTCCCTCTCTCTTTCTCGCTCTCTCTCTTTCGCTGTATTTCTTTGTCATTCACTCTCAGAGGCAACAGATTTTACACCGAGTAAAAAACCACGTCACAAATATTCCTCTACATAGTATATGAACTGATGTTGATTCAGGAATCAGGAACACTTTGTCATTTCACTTCATGCACTTGAGTACATGAAATGAAACTAAATGCCGTTTCCCCCAGCCCACAGTAGAGCAACACAAAGACAAAAACACAATCAAAAACCACAAGAACATACGTATCAAAACTAACACATATACTAAGCAAAAAAATCACTGTCCAAGGGAACAAACGTTAGTCAGGATGAACCCCCCCCATTATATTTTTAAAACATCCCTCACTGATTTCAAATGAGCAGCCAGAACCTCGTCATAGTGGGGAAACACTTCTACCGTCTCTCTGCAGTTTCCTTTATTATTGGATTTTTCACTCTCATCATGACCCCTAAATGCTGCTGCTCCCGACGACTCAATGATGACACAGAATCAATCAACCTTGTCAGAATGTCACGGTTTTTCCGGACCGTGTCGTTATGCTTTGCCAACTGGAGACGCTTGCCTTCATCAACCAGAGTATCAATCCTCACAACAGACTTGATTGCATGGCCGCACTGACATGCTCCTTTGATTTTTCATGGGAGCTTAACAGATCTGTCAAAATTTCATAGATCCTCAAATCCATCTCTTGCAAACTTTGAAGAACACCCATCTCAGCACACTTAAACATCACGCAAGGCCAGCAATACAAGCAGTTTGTTAGCACACTCCCCGTTAGCCACTCCACCTTGTCATACCTGCAACACTTAAAACTCCCGACTTACTGAGCCCACTCTCTGCACCAGCTTGATGGGGGCTTGGTCTCCCATGTGCCTTCACTCCTACTTTTTCCTCATAGGAGAAAGTGTGAAAAGATTCCCGTAGGATCCGGGATCTGTTTGCGTCCATCACAATTCTATCAAGATCAAAAATGCAAATATAAAGATGAATAAAGTTCTGAACAGATTAATTATCATAATATTTACTATATATATATATATAAAATCCAGTTAGCTGATGACTGCTTATAGCATGAAACAGTCCTGTACTGTCTTATAGAGAATTTTTTGACTAACTGGATTATTTTACTCCTTATTTGTTGAATAAAAAAATAAATAAGTATAGCTGTGTCGGCCCTGTGATGGCCTGGCGGCCTGTCCTGGGTGTCTCCCCGCCTGCCGCCCAATGACTGCTGGAATAGGCTCCAGCATCACTGAGAGCAGGATAAGCGGCACAGATAATAGATGGATATATATATAACTTTGTTAAAAGAAACACTCAACGGTAGGGATAGTGCTCAACAAATAAGGTGAGTGTGCTGATAATGATTTTGAAATACTTAGAGAGGAAGATCGATCTGTTGCAACAGTGAGGATGGGAAAAGTTTATGTTGACACGAAGAAGTCATGGTGAAAACACGCGCACGCGCGCACGCACACACACACACACACACACACACACACAAAAACAAACGCCTGCTCTCAGCTGCGATATTATCAGCTGTCAGTCATCATGGGCGCTGCAGCTCGTGCACTCAGGCGACTTAACGTAAGCTTCTCAACATGGAGAGCAATAGAGGCACAGCACTTAATGGCATGCTCGTTTCTGATGCCTCGATCTGGACTCAAACAACAATGATCCCAAAGCCACAGGAAGACAATGTCTCTTTGCTTATCAGCACCACCAAGTGATTGTTTTGGAAATAAGCGTGTGGTTGTGGAACGACACGGCCCGTTCTTTCTTTTTTTGTGTGTGTAGATGATGACAACGCTGATAATGCGTTTAGTTTCGTGGCTCTGGGCTGCCCTGCTGTTTTGTTGTGAATGGGTGTGTGTTGTGAATTAGTTTTTCTTTGAAATTCAGATGCTTTATTTCTCGTTTTCTTCAACTTGCACACGTACACAATAAGAGCGCTTTAGAGACACCAGGCTCATTGGACCATTCAAGTGGAGCACATCACAGCTGGTTCAGCTCTCAGACATGCGTGTATGAAAAACACCACTGACGTATGAAAAGGGTGTGGAAACACATCCGCCCATTGCTTTATTTACATTTTGCCGGGTTCATGCGGTTTCGTCCCCTCTCACATCAACTTTTCGTTTTGGGGTCACCACGGCAGTGTTTGCACCTTTTGCATTTAGCATGCAGGCGGGCATTTATTGATGTACGTACATTTGCAGAAGGATAGAAGACAGCTATTGATAGGTGGTGTGGACCTTTTTTTTATTATTTAGCAATTCTGCACTAAGTGTCAAAATGATGAATTAGGAGGCTGGCTTCTCCAGAGCTGTGAGCTGTGGTGCGGAGATAGAGAGCAAACTGCTGACTGTTGCCTTCTGTCATAGTTTTACATACTGTACAGCGAGAACAGAACAGGGTGGGTATTGTGTCTGATGCAGGACAGGGACCATGCTGAGATAAGCTCTCATCATCCCTCATCCCTCACGAGTCCTTTCCAAGAGAACTCTCTCTCTCTCTCTCTCTCTCTCTCTCTCTCTCTCTCTCTCTCTCTCTCTCTCTCTCTCTCTCTCTCTCTCCTCTCTCTCTCCAGTTTGGGTTTGGCTGTGTTGTTTTTTCTTTGTATGCATGTTTTCTTTCTTGCAAAGGCAGGTGTTCTGTAGCTTTTCTCTTCCAAGGCAAGAAAGTGTAGAAGATCAGAGGACTGATGACTCACTGCATGTGGCAGCTTGAGGAGGCTGCCTCTCCTTTTCCAAAATCTTTTACGAGAGCATATTTTCTTGTCAAGTGATGCATCTGTTAACGTTTATGCTACGCTGTCTCACACACTCCCCTGCTGGTTTTTTCCGTGCCCAGACCTGTGTGTGTGTGTGTGTGTGTGTGTGTGTGTGTGTGTGTGTGTGTGTGTGTGTGTGTGTGTGTGTCTATATGCGTGTGCATACACTGATGAGCCAAAACATTATGACCACGTGCCTAATATGCTGTTGGTCCTCCGTGTGCTGCCAAAACAGCGCCAACCCGCCGAGGCATGGAGACTGGAACGTAAATGGCGAAAATCAACATTGGAAGCTTTTTACCTATCTTGACATGAGTGTTTATTGAAATACAAGCATGCTCTATGCATTGCAAAAGCAGCGTATCTCTCTCGCTTAATCAATATGAATAAAGATAACCCCAGATTTCTCTTTGACACTGTATCTAAACTTACTAAAAAGCAGCCATCTATTAGCTGCTCACCATTCACGGCCCATGAGTTTTTAGACTTTTTCTCCGATAAGGTTGATGAGATCATAAACAAAATTAATTCTTCAACTTCAGCTACTCCTGCAGATCTCGTCTTACCAAATTCATATCTATAAAATGAGTCACTGATAGCCCCTGTTATTACAACTTTTGAGACTATCTCTCTTCATACTTTGACTAAGCTCGTGTCAGCTTTTAAACCAACTAGTTGCCTACTTGACCCTTTACCAGCAAAACTTTTTAAAGACCCCTGGCCTTTCCTGGGACCTACAATGCTAGACATTGTTAGTTTATCACTTACTACTGAAATTGTTCCTAGCAGTTTTAAGACAGCTGTGGTTAAACCGCTACTTATAAAACCACACCTCGATCCAGGGTCTCTTAATAACTATCGACCATTCACTAATCTTCCAGTCGTTTCTAAAGTACTAGAGAGAGTTGTCAATCAACAACTTTCGACCCATAAAAAAGAAAACTATCTATATGAACCTTTTCAATCGGCTTTCACGGCCTGTCACTCCACTGAAACTGCTCTGACCAGAGATGTGAATGATCTTTTACTAGCTATGGACTCTGATTCCACTTCTGTGCTTCTACTACTGGACCTTAGTGCAGCCATTGAAACCACTGATCACTGTATTAGACAGATTAAATAATAATTTTGGTGTCTGTGACTTAACTCTCTCTTGACTTAAGTCCTACCTATCTGGAAGAACACATTCTGTCTGCTATAATAATATTACATCAAAATCATCTGACGTTAAATATGGTGTACCCCAGGGCTTGATTCTTGGCCCTCTATTTTTCTTTCTTTATATTTCACCTCTTAGCCAAATTATACGAAGTCATGGAATCATCTTCCATTGCTATGCTGATGATACTGAGCTGTATGTGCCTATAAGGGCTGATGATCATACTCAAATGACTAATTTAGGGGCCTGCTTGGCTACTGTGAGAATTTGGATGTAACTAAATTTCCTGCTTTTAAATTCAGATAAAACTAAGATGTTGGTTGTTGGCCCTGTTAGACACAGACACCAATTTGATCAAGTAACATTAACAATCAGCAACTCTGATTTCACAAAGTGTGGCAGCCAAAAATCTTGGTGTTACGTTTGATATCAGCCTTTCATGTGATAAATGCATTAAAGAAATCACCAAGACTGCCTTTTTTCACTTATATAACATAGCTAAAATTCGGTCTTTCCTGTCTATGGCTGATGCAGAGATTCTAATACATGCATTTTTTTCATCCAGACTTGATTACTGTAATGTTATGTTTTCATGTCTGCCACATGCTAGTACTAAAAATCTTCAGATGGTTCAGAATGCTGCAGCTAGAATCCTAACAAAATCGTGTCTCCCTTCATTGGCTTCCTATCCACGTTAGATCAGCCTTCAATGTGCTCCTGCTGACTTATAAAAGCCTAAATTGGCTCTCCCCATCATACCTATCTAATCTCCTTAAACCTTATATTCCATCTCGAGATCTTTGCTCTCAAAATACGAGGCTCCTTTATATACCCAAAGTTAAAAAGAAGTCAGCTGGTCGCATGGCCTTTTCCTATTGGCCCTGTTCTTGTGAAATAAACCTGCATGCTGCTGTCAGACAATCAGTCTGTCAAGTCCTTTAAATCCAAACTTCAAACTCATCTTTTTGCCTTAACCTACAATTAGTTGCCTTTAAATTCAATATTTCACGACTTGTACTGCATGGTGTGTCGGTTTCTATCTCAATGAATTTACCAAGCACTATTATGCCGACGAGATTATAGCATATAGATTATTGACTATTGCAAACTGTTCTCTTCTCTCAAATGTCTTTTCTCTCTCTCTGAATGATGTCTTCTCCTTTTTCTTCTTCTGTGTATGTGAATGGTGTGTTGTGAGTCTCCCTTGTGTGCATGTGCAGTCTGTCCTCCCACCAGGTCTCCATGGTGACAGTGGACGCCACCTCGACATTGCTTGTCATCCCCCTCATCACATTTTTTCATATACCTTATAAATCCATATAAGTTTGTTATCCTGTTTCAATGTTATATCCTTCTCTCACTCAGACGTGTGACTAATGTGTTTTGTTTTTTGTTTTTTGGTTTACATGGTGATGGTGGTCACATGGCTTAGGTCCTGGGCTGTTCCGGCGGCATCTGGACACTACTTGGCATCCTCCTCATCATATTGTTCATATATTTTATAAATCGACTATAATTCTGTTATCCTCTTTCAATATTGTATTCTGTAAATTGTGTTTTATTCTGTACACACAGCATCCATTGCACATTGTCCGTCTTGGGAGAGAGATCCCTCCTCTGTTGCTCTCCCTGAGGTTTCTTCCTATTTTTTCTCTCTGTTAAAGGTTTTTTTCTTAGGTAGTTGTTCCTTATCCAATGCGAGGGTCTGAGGACAGGGTGTTGTGTTAGTATAAAGCCCACTGAGGCAAATTTATAATTTGTGATAATGGGCTATACAAATAAAATTGACTTGACTTGACTCTACAAGATCCCTGAAGGTGTCCTGTGGTATCTGGCACCAAAACATTAACAGCAGATCCTTCAAGTCCTGTAAGTTGTGAGGTGGAGCTGCCGTGGATCAGACTTGTCAGTCCAGCACATCCCACAGAAGCTCAATCAGGTTGAGATCTGGAGAATTTGGAGGCCAGGGCAGTGGCATGTCCAGACTTTTTTTTGACTGGGGTTGCCCAAGTGGGGCACTGACTTATGCAGGGGTAGCATGAAGTATGACCGCATGCACACACACTCATACGTCAGAATAGCACCAATTAACCATTTTTGTCTCCACTACCCTCTCCACGATGTAATATAAAGCTTCCATGGCTTGGACATGTGTGGCGGAGAGATGCTGGGTATATTAGGAGAAGGATGCTGAATATGGAGCTGCCAGGGAAGAGGAAAAGAAGAAGGCCAAAGAGGAGGTTTATGGATGTTTATGTTTATGTTTATTTAGATCCTCATTAGCTGTTATGAAAGGCAACAGCTGCTCTTCCTGGGGTCCACATTAAAAACATCCTACAACAACATCTATGTATACACATGCTTTCACATGCATGCATACATAAATAAACACAATTGCATCACTAAATTCAATTCATCCCCCACCCCATCCCACCCACCTCAATTAAACCAGCATTATTAGAGAAGTCAAACACATACCCCCCCCCCACGCACACACTCACACTTACAGTAGCATCTATCACAGACTACTCCTACCAACTGCTTTGAGCTACATATTTCAGAATAAAAATATAAAAAAGTTATGTATTAGACATTTTAGACATTGTGTATATATGTACCCAAAAGTAACCTCTTAAATTGCATTTTAAAACTTTCTTTACTTGTTGCTTGAGTAATAACGTATGGCAACCTAGTCCACTGTGAAATTGCCCTATACATAGCAGTTCTTTTCTTTGCATTTGTTCTGGGTTGAGGAATTGTAACATGGCCCCTGCTAACTTGTTTTGTGGGTGGGATGTTCATGTCTGTCATGGGAAAAAGTTATTCTTGAGTACAGGCAGTAGGGTTGTTTTGACACAACTATATTCCTGAATAGCAGTAGAAGACTGCGTGTTAGTTAATCTGTCTTCTACTTTCAACCAGGCAAAATCACGGTGCATTTGGTCTATACCTTTTCTCATTGAACACCTGAGTGCAAGATGTGCTGCTCTATTCTGCACTGTCTGAAGCTTGTTTTGCTCCTGTTTTGCTGCACTTGACCAGATTGCTGGGCAGTAGTCAAGGTGTGACAAAACCAAGGTTTGTATAACCTGTAAGACGGTAGTTGGCGTACAGAAAGAGGAGTATCTTCTTATCATAGATATTCCTCTCCCCATTTTCCAATTATTTTGTCTATGTGATTCCACAATAGTTGTTCATCAAGAATGACTCCTAGAAGTTTAGCCTCAGTAACTTGTTCTATGCAGCTGCCCTTGATAGATATGCTTAATTGGTTCTGACATCTTAATGCATGCTTTGAGCCAAAAACAACACATTTCGTCTTTGATACATTTAAAACTAGATGTGGTGAGAGAGGACATGCAGGATGTGGTGAGGGAGGACATGCAGGTGCCTGGTGTGACAGAGGAAGATGAAGAGGACAGGAAGAAATGGAAACGGATGTAGTAGTAGTAGTAGTTGTTGTTGTAGAAATGACTTGTGCCTCCAAAAGTAGGCTACATAAAAAAGGAAACAGTGCAAATTTAGGTGTGGACAAAATATTTACTTGAAAAAATTTATCAAAACTTCAAATGTGCTACAGTGTAGTTGGTTAGAAGAACAGATACTGTAATAATATACTGTGGCGATGCACAATTGAGGGTAGATTTACCAGGGGCTGCTGCTCCTTTAAGGCAGACGTTCGGAGTGCTGACGTAGGCACTGCTTAGAGTTTCCGGGGTGGAGCCATGTTTGCAGCAGCCTAGCGGTTGGCTGGTTGCCACGAGAGATTGTGCTGTGTCGGTGTCGTTTTGTGTGGCGAGTAAACCGAATTGACTAGACTCGATCTCTCCGTCTCCTCATTCCTGCACTCCCACAATACCAATCTTCTCTTTGCATAACATTAGTCCATTGACTTCCGGTTTCTACTGCAGCGGTCATACCAGTCTCCTGATTGTTGGCGTGCGCTATTGACAGTGGCATATTTTTCGCGATACCTGCAATATTTACCATGAATAAATGTCAACGACATGCACAGAATTGTCGACAAACTTTCACCTGCACCTACCAGCAGACGGGTGAACAGTTTCAAGTTGTACATATCAAGTTACGTCCGTCCGCTCACGTAACTTGATATTGTAACGTGCATGGATAAGTAGACAAGTTGGCCCTTGGCTGACGGGTCGGACCCTTTAGTCGACTGGTTAACGTTGTCGCCCGCGGGAGCCGCCACAGCCGGGACGCGCGGGAGATACGGGTTCGCGGGACGTTAACCAGTCGACTAAACACTAAAGGGTCCGACCCGTTAGCCAAGGGCCAACGTATCTACTTATCCATGCACGTTACAATATGAACAACTTGAAGCTTTTCACCCCGTTTGTCGACAATTCTGTGCATGTCGTTGACATTTATTCATGGTAAATCCCGCAGGCATCGCGAAAAATAGGCCACCGTCAATAGCGCACGCCAACAAACAGGAAACTGGTATGACCGCTGCAGTAGAAACCGGAAGTCAGTGGACTACAATTATGCACAGAGCCGTACTCACACTAGCTTACTTGACTAAAAAAAATTGGACTCTGTGCTGCCTTTATGGCGTAATGATGGGTGGACTTTTATTTTGACAAGACCTTTATTTTGATAAGTGTTAGTCGTCACGTCCTCTCACTCATGTTGAGGAAGCCGGCTGAATTTGTTTTACATGTGCGTTCGCTTAGTTCCAGACCCAAAGAAATCTGAGACAACCCACTGTCAACGCTACAGAGACAATGTCGTGAGTAAATAATTTCATTGTTATATTTGTGAATTAATGTTAAAAAAGTTATTTACGTGAAAAAGCATTTGAATTGTTTGTAATTAAAAGGGTTTTATTTACATGTATTTACATTTTTAAGCAGGGGCGGATCTACAGGGTGGCAAGGGGTGGCAGCTGCCACCTCTGGGACACAGTCTTGCCACCCCTGTTGCCACCCCATTTATAAATCAGATAATATATTTTTAAAGTATATTTTATGTACATGCATGGTGAAGGTCAATGAGACCCGCACCAAACTCATCTCAAACAGAAGTCGCCGATTTAGAATCCCCCTCCCCCTCACAGGCGCGGATCTACAGGGTGGCAAGGGGGGGCAGCTGCCACCTCTGGGACACAGTCTTTGCCACCCCTTTGCCACCCCAGGAAAAAATCTCTAGATCCACCACTGTTCGTAAGTGACCGCAACCCTAATGCCGTTTTTTACCTACTTTTAATTTGCGATAGCTATGCCTACGTAGGAGGACTTTTATTTTGAAGAATGTTTTCCTTGCCGTCCGACTAGCTAGCGGAAGTTCACGTTGGCTCAACGATAAAGCAGGTGAAGGCATGTGACATCACAATATGAAAAGGATCGTAGTGTTCACTGCATAACTCGAGAATTAGCCTAAATGTTTACGATTACTGAACAACGATTGATTCGAAACATTGGTAAGCAGTTTAAAACGTTTGCGACCAGAAGACTGTTAGAGATGAAGAGCAAGTTGCAGAGTTTCTGTTGCCAGTTGTTTCAAGACGTGTCTCAAGATGGCGTTCTAAGATTTTCCAAGCCCCTTGATAAGCGGAGCGAGGTACGTCATGTTTTACGTTAAGTATAGCATACTATTGCGCATGTGTTTTCTTTTATGGTACGTTCCTTTAAATGTATATTATTTTGTGAAGCTATGAAGTAGTTAACCTAATTGTGTTGTGACTGACATTCAATTCTTTATATAGTTTTCACGGTGCTCGACAAGAATGTACCTGTGTGGCGTTTGAAGCAATAAATGCACCCGGTGAGACTCTCCACGTTTCGTCTTTATTAAAAATATCGAGGGCAGCTACAATGGTAGTTGGCGTGCAGAAAGAGGAGTATCTTCTTATCATAGATATTCCTCTCCCCATTTTCCAATTATTTTGTCTATGTGATTCTGCCACGATAGTTGTTCATCAAGAATGACTCCTAGAAGTTTAGGCTCAGTAACTTGTTCTGTGCAGCTGCCCTTGATAGATATGCTTAATTGGTTCTGACATCTTAATGCATGCTTTGAGCCAAAAACAACACATTTCGTCTTTGATACATTTAAAACTAGTTGTGGTGAGGGAGGACGTGAAGGAGGACATGCAGGTGCCTGGTGTGACAGAGGAAGATGAAGAGGACAGGAAGAAATTGAAACGGATGTAGTAGTAGTAGTAGAAATTACTTGTACCTCCAAAAGCAGGCTACATAAAAAAGAAAACGGTGCAAATTTAGGTGTGGACAAAATATCTACTTGCAAAAATTTGCAAAACTTCAAATGTGCTACAGTGTAGTTGGTTAGAAGAACAGATACCGTAGTAATATACCGATATTCTCTGTGCATAACTGTAGTGCATTGACTTCCGGTTTCTACTGCAGCGGTCATACCAGTTTCCTGTTTGTTGGCGTGCGCTATTGACGGTGGCCTATTTTTCGCGATGCCTGCACGATTTACCATGAATAAATGTCAAAGACTTGCACAGAATTGTCGACAAACGTTCACCTGCACCTATATGTACAACTTGAAGCTTTTCACCCGTTTGCTGGTAGGTGCAGGTGAACGTTTGTCGACAATTCTGTGCATGTCGTTTACATTTATTCATGGTAAATCCCGCAGGCATCGCGAAAAATAGGCCACGGTCAATAGCGCACACCAACAAACAGGAAACTGGTATGACCGCTGCAGTAGAAACCGGAAGTCAGTGGACTACAGTTATGCACAGAGCCGTACTCACACTAGCTTACTTGACTAAAAAATTTGGCCTCTGTGTTGCCTTTAAGGCATAATGATGGGTGGACTTTTATTTTGACAAGACCTTTATTTTGATAAGTGTTAGTCATCACGTCCCCTCAGTCATGTTGAAGAAGCCGGCTGAATTTGTTTAACGTGTGCGTTCGCTTAGTTACAAACCCAAGGAAATATGAGACAACCCACACTGTAAACGCCACAGAGGCAATGTCATGAGTAAATAATTTCATTGTTATACTTATAAGTTAATGTCAAAAAAGTTTAGCTAGTTGGATAAACTCACACCCCTCCTCACATCTCCCTTAACAAACCAGCAAATCTTGTTTCAACACTGTAACATGACCTGTTAAATAACGCTAGAGTCATTTCAGCTGTTTGAAAGGGGCGTCTGGGTAGCGTAGCGGTCTATTCCTTTGCCTACCAGCACGGGGCTCTTCGGTTCTAATCCCCGTGTTAACTCCGGTTTGGCGGGAGTCTGCGGGTGGGAAGCCGGATGTTGGTATCTGTCCTGGTCGCTGCACTAGCGCCTCCTCTGGTCGGTCTGGGCGCCTGTTCAGGAGGAGGAGGAACTGGGTGGAATAGCATGATCCTCCAACGCGCTACGTCCCCCTGGCGAAACTCCTCACTGTCAGGTGAAAAGAAGCGGCTGGCGACTCCACATGTATCCGAAGAGGCATGTGGTAGTCTGCAGCCCTCCCCGGATCGACAGAGTGGGTGTAGTCCATGGGCCAGACGATATTTCGGTACACTCAAGGTGGCAAAACTTACTTATAATTTTTGAAAGGATCCATGTCTGTAGATGATATTTTGGTATGATAACCATTCCTGAGTGGCAGCTGTATCACAGTTATCAGCTCATGAAGTTAACCACCCGCTAAACTAAATTGCATTTTGGACGCTGGTGCATATCCTGGTTTAGCCTCATGGTCAGGACATTTTTCAATGTTCTATAATATTGTCTTTGGTATCATTTTAAAGGGGACCTTCTTAGCTTTCATTCAAGCCCTGTTGTGGATATTTCTCACAAATATAGAGGTCACTTGAGCTCTTCAACCCGTCAATAACACACATCTTTCTGCAATTTTCACCTAAACTATATACTTTCTTTTAGCCCTGTGGCATCTAGGAATATCAGGGACACAAAACACAAAAACTGGAATACTCACAGGACTGTAAAGATTCAGAAAATGTATAATATACCCATACTATACTGCTCAAAAAAATAAAGGGAACACCTAAAAACACAATATAGACCTCGATGAATGAAATATTTCAGCTGAAAATCTTTATTTATTAGACAGAGGAATGTGTTTAGAGCAAAATAACCTAAGAATGATCAATGGAAATCAAAATCATTAGCCCATTAAGGTCTGGATTCAGAATCATACTCAAAATCAAAGTGGAAAATGAGAACATAGGCTGATCCAACTTCTGTGGAAATTCCTCAAGACGATTCAAAATGAGGCTCAGTAGTGTGTGTGGCCTCCACGTGCCTGTATGCACTCCCTACAACGTCTGGGCGTGCTCCTGATGAGACGACGGATGGTCTCCTGAGGGATCTCCTCCCAGACCTGGATCAGGGCATCGATCAACTCCTGGACAGTCTGTGGTGCGACATCGCATTGGCGGATGGTACGAGACATGATGTCCCAGAGGTGCTCGATTGGATTCAGGTCTGGGGAACGTGCACGCCAGTCCATAGCATCAATGCCCTCGACATACAGGAACTGCTGACACACTCTGGCCACATGAGGACGAGCATTGTCATGCATGAGCAGGAACCCAGGGCCCACTGCACCAGCATATGGTCTGACAATGGGTCTGAGGATCTCATCCCGGTACCTAATGGCAGTCATGGTACCTCTGGCTAGCACGTAGAGGTCTGTGCGGCCCTCCAAGGATATGCCTCCCCAGACCATCACTGACCCACCGCCAAACCGGTCATGCTGGAGGATGTTGCAGGCAGCAGAACGTTCTCCATAGCGTCTCCAGACTCTCTCACGTCTGTCACATGTGTTCAGTGTGAACCTGCTCTCATCTGTGAAGAGCACAGGGCACCAATTGCGAATCTGCCAACCAAGATGTTCTCTGGCAAAGGTCAATCGGGCTGCACGGTGTTGGGCTGTGAGCACAGGCCCCAATTGTGGACGTCGGGCCCTCATACCATCCTCATGCATTCTGTTTGAGCAGAAACCTGCACATTAGTGGCCTGTTGAAGGTCGTTTTGTAGGGCTCCGGCAGTGCTCCTCCTGTTCCTCCTTGCACAAAGGACCAGATAGCGGTCCTGCTGCGGGGTTGTTGTCCTCCTGCGGCCCCCTCCACGTCTCCTGGTGTACTGGCCTGTCTCCTGGTACCTCCTCCATGCTCTGGACACTGTGCTGGGAGACACATCAAATCTTCTTGCCACAGCATGCATTGATGTGCCATCCTGGATGAGCTGCACTACCTGAGCAACTTCTGTAGGTTGCAGATACCGCCTCATGCCACCTCTAGTGGTGCGGGCACTAGCAAAATGAAAAACTAACCAAAGATCGGCCAGAAAAGATGAGGACAGGCAAATGGTCTGTGGCCACCACCTGCAAATCCATTCCTTTTATAGGGGTTGTCTTGCAAATTGTCTAATTTCCACCTGGTGGAAATTAGACAATTTACCAAAAGGTGAAATTGATTCACAAATCAGTGTTGCTTCCTAACTGGACAGGTTGATATCTCAAATGTGTGATTGACTTGGAGCTACATTGCATTGCTTATGTGTTCCCTTTATTTTTTTGAGCAGTGTATTTCATTGTGTAAATGAGAACTAGACCAAAGCCAGTTAGGTCACAAACTGGTCTCTATACATTTGTTTAAATACACAATCAAAATACATGATAAAAAGGAATACCATAGTGAGGTAATGAACTATTTTAATATTTTAAACAACATTGACATTTACATATACTTAGTCAATGATACATGTAATCCCATATCATTAGTGGGTATATGTAATGGTAATGGGTAGGGTAATGGGTATATGTGAATATGGTTACATTATTGTTATCAAGCTCTGGGTAACCAAGTCCAGAATCAACATCCTGTGCATCAATAGACTACTACCACAGTAATACCATCAGAATCATCACACTGTCATTCATCAAACTGCTCGTTTCTCTCATCATCTGACTCCCCAAGTTCAAAGTCCAGTTCTGGACCATCCTGCTGTTTTTGGTTACTGCAGGTCTGTAACCTGCACATGTCTGTGCATGGAAGTCCATTTGACAGGCACATGCAGCTTGGCATTTTGCATGAATGCACACACTTGCATGTTAGCATTTCCAAGACCACATCTGGTGCAGGTGGGGAGCGCATCCAGTAAATGGCCAGCTTGCCTTCATCGTCTGTCCATCCATACTCAGTTGGGCTTGGCACCACAGGGTTAGCCTGCAGACAGCACTTCCATATTGCTGCCTGATAGTTGGCTCGTTGAACATGCATAAAGAGACAGTCTCTACATGGTGGCAGCTGGCTGGACTCAACCTCTCCCCTTTTGGTGCAGAAGAGCTGGTAACGCAGTTTGTTCACCTCAGCAGTGCTGCTATTAGCAACATACATCCGACAGGTGAACTGCTCAATTTTCTGGAACAGCTCATCGCTCACATTCCATGTCTGTCCCAGTTGACTAAAAGTCTCTTGGCAGGAAGTGTGCTTTCTCACTATCTTCAGGGCATTCAGCTTCCCTCGACCAGCGAATGCACTGACAGTGTCGCAGCCTGTGAAGGCATGTAAGCCAATTAGGCTGTCACAGATGCTGTCGCCAAGTGAACTTGCCAGTTTGGTGATGTCGACAAACCGTGTGCGGTTCTGAGTCCCACACTTCTGGTAGATGGGACAGGTGATGTCCTTCTGGAAGCCAAGACAAAGCACCATGACATCAGTGTCCTCAGCTGTGATGATAAATGACTTTGAGCCCGCATTTGCTGCATGCAATGCATGCAGGAGCAGATGGGTGTCAGCTTCTTCATGTGTGGAGTGCAGTTCTGCTGCTTCCTCACACCCATCTTCTGTCAACTTGTAGCAGGTTTCCTCACAGGTCATGTACAACACCTTGCCATGCAGCATAGCTCTGCATCGTGGGAGTTTCCACTCTTCCACCAGAAACTTGATGAGACTGGTCTTGTTGGAGGAACTGCACAGAAATTTTCTCCACTGCTGGACGTGGTGTCCCCCTGCAAGATTCTTGTACTGGAGAGTGATGTCTCCACCCCGGTTCAGTCGTTCAGCATCTTTGATCGAAGTCTGGTGATAGACATAAAAAACAACATCAATCCTCCCACTCTGTGCTCCCTCATGGAGGACCTGGGTCAAGGCTGACTCTGCCACCTGTGCAAAGGTTTTGTTGTTGCCATTCATTTTTTGGACCAGGCTCATCCCATCAATGATGGAAGTAGATGGGATTGGGATGTCTTCTGCAGGAGATACATTCTTTTCAAGCTCTCTGGCAAGTGCAGCCTTGTTTGTTTTTCGTAAGGACCCATCAGCATTTGCCAGTGCCCATGGTAGTGGGCCCAATGGGTAGGCAAGGACATCCTTCAGATTCGCCTTCCTTCTTTCAGCCACCAGGATCATGTGACTGAAAAGGTTTCTATCTGCCTTCAGAACCACATCCTGTGCTTTCTTTCCATGAGCTTGTTTTGTGCTGACATTGGAGAATGTTTTCAGACTTTACTTGGTCATCTTGTCGTGGAATTTCACAGGTGGTGGATCTGCATCTAACCTTGTTTGCTGGAATGCTTGGTAGGCCTCTTCTCCTTTCTCAAGAGCTCTCAAGAGATCTATGGTCACATCAGGTGGAGCCATGTTGCCAGTGGAGAGGCTAACCAAATCAATCTCATCAGGGGACATAGGATTGAGCCAGTTATTCTCCATAAGGTCCATGAGAGACTGGACATCTGCTTCATCTCTCTTGATCCTTGGACTCTGTAGATCTGGATGAGACCATTTGCACCTGCCTTGACCTGTCAGGTCTCTCAGCTGTCTGAGGTACATGCTTCTATACTCAGCTGTGAGATAATATTTGGTCACAGCTCCTGGCTTCAAGCTGAATCCCTTTGTCCCTCCAGCTGTTTGGGTGTCTTTGTTCACCGTTTCTTCTATAGCTTGGTCAACAGGGATTCGGCCAAAGGGATTGGTGGAGCCCAGTTGGACTGAGAAGCCTCCTTCCATGAATTCTGTGTACACATCTGGGTGTGTGATGGGCAGCTCAGACATCTCGGCGTAGTAGTAGGGGAGGTAGCGTGCATAATTCATCCTGTCATAAGCAAAGCACCATGGGATCATTGCTCGAATGCTAGCCAAGTGTAGCATCCAGTCTCCCTCTCTGGATGCTCGGATGAGCCCCAACAAGATTTCAACCATGTCCAAATAGGACATCCAGAAGTTCGAGAGGCTGCCGTTTCCACCTCTAAGGAACTCACGGTAGACTTCAAATAGATCCATGATGCGTGTACAAGAGCTGTTCTCGAGGACCTCCTTCAAAGCATGTTGTGAGACTTCTTTCCCAAGGCTGTCAATGGTCTTCAGTGTCTCATTCAGGTGAACCATGTCATTCCTGTGAGTTTCTTCCAACCAAGACAGGAAACCATTCAAGGTCAGTCGCATGAGAGCCTCATACAGGAGCTTGTGTAGTCGCACTGCCCTGTTGTACTTGCGGCCATCCATAACACCAGCAATTGAGCCTTCTGCAATCATGCCAGACTCAATGCAGAGGTCTTTGAGTCCAGCATCTTGGAAACGCTTTTCTATTATTGCCAGCAGTGTGCAGATGGTGTGGAATACCCCAAGCCTAACGATGATATCATGGAACTTGTCATGGTGTTTCCATGTGATCTCGACAGCCTTCGCATACAGGGCTTGGTCAAAGACACAGACTATCTTCCTCAGGCCTAAGCACTGCATGATGCTCAGTGACTGGTTAAGCACCTCGTTGACAGTAGACATTTGTGTCGCTGGAGCATTGATGGTAGGCAGATAGCCTATATTGTCGGGGATGACCGTCATCTCTCCTCGAGTCAGGATGTTGAAGCCTGTCCAGCTGCTGACTGACTTTTCTTCTTGTTGTGACATGCGTGCTAGGACCCAAAGAAGGTTTTTCTCTCTGGCAAGCTTAGTATTGGCTGCAGTATCGGCATCTGACTTTTTGCTTTGTGGTGGCCCTACCCGTTGTCCAGCATTGTAAGTTGGTAACATTGGTGGGGGTCCATCAATGCTTCTCTTCTTTGTTTTGGGAACAGTGGGCATGGGTTGGACAGGAAGTGGGTTGACTGGCTTTGCTTGCACAGCAATCCCATTTACTCTGTGAGATGTTCCCTCACCACTGACAGTTTCTTCAAGACGGTCGATATTGTCTCAGGCTAAAGTTGTGAATATGCCAGGATGGATGTTAGCTGGAAGGGCAATGCCACTCCCTGATGATGAGAGTTTCTGGAGACACAGGGCAGTGTTGATCTCTTCCATCTGTGAATAGGACACACTGTGACCAAGTCGGTTGAGGATGTTTATCAACTCTACATTTCCTGTCAACGATTTGACACTGAATGGCAGAACAATGTGCTTGGAAGGCTTGGTATTTCCACATGTCACTGCATATACTATGTCATGGCCAAATGACTGCAGAAGGCACTGCACTCTCTGGGATGCATGATCAGGATCATTTGAGCCTGTGAGTAGAGAGTACAGGAAGATAATGAGCGACTCTGGAATGGTAGGACATTCTGCTTCTGGTTTGACTTCAGGCAGCCAGGTTTGAGGAACATCTTGACTTTTAATGTCTGCTCTCAATTTGATGGCTGCTTTGGCTATAACATCTTGTGCACTGACACTTTTCAGGGTCTGCAGCTCCCTTTTGAGAGACTAATTTTCTTTGGCAAGTTCCCTCATGGACAAGTTATCGGGATAGAGGAGGAATTTTCCTTTCTCATCAGGGAATATCTGCAAGGCTCCAGCAAACTCCCTCTCCAGGTTTCGCCTTATGTGCTTCTTGGTTGATTCCTTGACTTGGGCAATGCCTTGGGAGTTCATTGAAGCTACCAGTCTAGAAGAGAGGTCAGTCATTGTCATCACTTGAGGATTGCCAAAAAGCTCCATCCTGATGAAGAGGAACAGCTCATTGTATGCCTTATTCACAGCAGCTTCATACTGGGCTGCAGCATCATCATCTTCATTGCTGGCAACCTCTCCTTTGGAAACCTCTTCTTTGGTGTAAAGTCTATAGCATGACCTGTGGTAGTGCCCTTCAGCTGCTACAAGGTCTCTACTCACAATGGCAAGGATTCTGCTGTCCCTTTTCTTTGTGGCTGCACTCCTGATCTTTGCATCAGCTCGCAGTTCTCGACACTGCACCAGTACTTCTCTCGTATTCTGTCTCTTGGAATATTTGCTGTTTTTCTGACAAAATATGCACTCTGCATCATAAGTCCTAGATGTACTTGGAGCATGTCGAGCTACTCTCTTAGATTGTTTCTCTTCAGCAGAGACACAACTTTTCTTTTCTTTTGCGAGGAGGCCATCAAGAATTTGCTTCATAGTGAAGATACTGCGACACTTTCTGTGGTAGATTGCTGGAATCTGTCCCTCAGGAATGTCTTTTGCCAGTTTCAAAACTGGTGCATGATTTCGTATCTGAGCTGCCCTGAGCAGAGTTCTCCATGAGTCGACACTTTGTAGTGAAACCAGCTTATCTGTATCATCAGAACAGTGGATAATGCACTCCACCCGTGGGCGCTTTGGTATTGGGTAAAAACTTGCTTGTTCACCAGTGGCCATATTCAGTCAGTTTTCACCTGCCACATACAAACAAATACATGTAACTTAGGCGTATGAACACTACTAAAACAAAGTTTACTTTGCTTCACCAGCGTCATATTACCATTATTTATCTTACATAGCCACAAATAGATACATTACCTAGTTGCTATGCAACAGCTGTATTTTGTCCACATGAGGCCGCTAAAATCAACACAAGATGAAAGTTCCTCGTAGCCACTTTAACTAATCATATTAACATATACATTAAAAGAACATGCTAACATTATGGGAAATTAGCTTACAATCTTCTCCAGAGTGAGACAAGAAGATAGATACCAGTTTCCTCTATATGTGTTTAGTAGAAAGCTATCTGGCTGCACGTTAGCCTAGCTTAGCACAATGAATGGAAGTACACAGTACTGGTTAGCCTTGGTTGTTGGCCAACTAAGAACTGTCCCAGAGTTTAAGCTAGGCTAATCAGTACCAGGGGTGTTGAAATGCTATATTTGTAAAAATCTGGGCAAATACACAATCGTGAGAGGCACGGAAACAGGTTTCCTGAAAGAAAAATGAAATAGCTGCTCATTTGGAAAGGTTATCATGTATTATTTTACTTCTGTTAGTGTACCAAATAAAATGGCACCAGTGAAGTTGTGTCACCTTGGGTGATATCGATATCTGGTCTGACCCATGGACTAACTGGCTTTGGTCTAGTTAGTTTCTTAGTAATAATGCCCTTCTAATTTAAGGTTCACAATCACCTCACACAATGAAATAGTATGGGTATATTATACATTTCCTGAATCTTTACAGTCCTGTGAGTATTCCAGTTTTTGTGTTTTGTGTCCCTGATATTCCTAGATGCCACAGGGCTAAAAGAAAGTATATAGTTTAGGCGAACATTGCAGAAAGATGTGTGTTATTGACGGGTTGAAGAGCTCAAGTGACCTCAATATTTGCGAGAAATATCCACAACAGGGCTTGAATGAAAGCTAAGAAGGTCCCCTTTAAAATGATACCAAGGACAATATTATAGAACACTGAAACATGTCCTGACCATGAGGCTAAACCAGGATATGCACCAGCGTCTAAAATGCAATTTACTTTAGGGGGTGGTTAACTTCATGAGCTGATAACTGTGATACAGCTGCCACTCAGGAATGGTTATCATACCAAAATATCATCTACAGACATGGATCCTTTCAAAAATTATAAGTAAGTTTTGCCACCTTGAGTGTACCGAAATAGGAAATTTTGGGCTCTGGCCCATGGACTAGTGGAGCAGCGACTGGGCCGGATACAATTGACCCTTTGTCCTTTGTTACTGTTGCTAGGTTAGACAAACAAACAAAGCTCTGAGGGGGTCCATTCCCATGGAAAAACATGGAAAACTTGTACACGTAGTTAACATTAAAACTCATAATTTTGATTCTTAAAAAACGTAAAAAGCATACAGTGAACAAGTGTGTGTACAGTGGAGGGAATAGCCAGCACATAAAATCTAAAAACGTATTAAAGTTAGGTATTTTTACCAATGGCTGCCAACGTTAGCACAGCTGCTAACGTTAGCTGTCTAGCCGCCACAGACTTGACATTAGCTAGTCTAGACTCTATCAGCCAGCATTTCTTGAGCCAGGGGTCTCAAATATCTTCTAAAGCCAGACAACAGGGACTTCAATATGCTGTGGAGCGTTATGTTCACGATGTGACATTCGCAGCTGCATCCATAAATGCAAAATGCTACCGCTCAATGACAAAAAGAGAGGCCTCATTTGCTGTCTGGAAGTGATGGCCAACGGGACTGTCACAGGGCAGAACTGCTCGTGCACTGCTGGGTAAGTAGCAAACAATATTATATCACGTTTTTATAGCAAAGAATATATAATACTTCAAGCATGATGAACTGATGCTTCCTCTTAGCAGATATTGTATTGTGTTTGTAGTTCTTGCACTGGTACTTCAGCGCTGGTGTAACGTAGCTCAATCAATGCCTGCTGCGGGTATTGATTGAGCTACATTACATCGGTGGCAGCGGTGGGATCTGGAAGTGTCCGGAAGCATGCAGAGCCTCAGAAGTCTCTTCGGAGCGCGGAATGACACAGCGTGAGGATGCGCTTCCAGGAGAAGGTGACTACTTTAAACTACAGAAAGACTCATTGGCCAGTTGGCTTGGGGGTCTGGGGGTCGGCCCCTTAGCCGAGCGGTCAGCGATGTCGCCTTGTGGTGCAGTGCACCTCGGATCGAATTCTGCAGCGGGCATTGATTGAGCTACGTTACACTGGTTAGGCTCTTGGATGCTTGTTTAGTAATGAGACACACGACTAGCAGTTCTCTTGACTAGGCCTACGTTAAATGAACTTATTATGTCGCTTTGGATAAAATCATCTGCTAAATGACTAATGTTATATAGGTCGTGGTTATGGTTAGTGTGCTTAGCAGACACTTTTATCCAAAGTGATGTACAGCATACATCAACAACACTGTTAAGATAATCATACAAATGCAATAACTAAAAAAGACTTAGGCCTAATAAAATGCTGATAATGATAATATAGAAATACAAATACTAAATATAATGCTAATAATTATAATACTAATAATAAAATTATTATTAGTATTAATATTGTTATAATATAGGCCTACTACATGTTTTCATTATCCAATGTTAACATTAAAACATTTTTAATCTTGGCTCTGCTCATTCAGATCTGCTGGTTACTGTTCCCACATTGTTGGACTGATGGACACATTAGACCTTTGTCGTGGGCAAAAGAGGTCTGCACTCCACCATCCTGTACAAGTCTTCAACAAATGTGCCACAAACCACGGGGCAGGACAATACTCGGTGAACCTGTACCAAATGTCAAGGCCATGAAAGCCAAACTTAAAAGGAAGACACAAGTTGCAAGTGGACACTTGGTTATCAGGTAAACAAACGTCATGTATTTTATTTGTTTTGGGTTTGATGGAAGGAATAAAAACAGCTCCAGGACTGCGTTCTGGATCGTGAGTCACTGTTACAGGTACCCCACGCACACCTTTTAACCATTTTCCCGTTCGCTCTCAAATTCACCTACCATCGGAACGCATGAGAATTTATCCGCTCGATTTGTTTGTCTAACCCCAAGTACGTTAGCAACGGTAACCATGGGTAGGAGCCCTCTGGTTGGTGGGTATAGCAGACCAATCAGAAGGCCAACAAAGGGTCAATTGGGGAGAGAAAAAAAAGGGGGTGTGTTTAAAAAAAAAAAAAACCTTAACATACAGGTCTGACGCCAGTGATCCAAACATAACCTCAGACTGTAGTTACGAGGAAAAAACAGTTTCACCAGCTTATAAACGCAATACTGTGTACAGTTGATGGGGGGGAAAAAAACCTAAACTTAGGTCACATCGTGTGCTTGTGGCACCATAATCAAAGTTTGAGTAATCAATCAATCAAGTTGCATTTTATATAGTGCTTTTCTAGCTGCAACAGCCAACAGAAAGATGCCTTAGCCTTTGTCAGATTGTGCAAATCAGTCAGAAGATGATGGTGAAATGTTATGTAAATGGTGTGGTTGGACCTGACAACAGGCGGCACCGAGGCCAATCCCACTGGCAATTAACCACAATGTAATTGATATTATTGAGGCAAACAAATAAGTGCTTACTAAAGAGAAGTGTGTGTGTGTGTGTGTGTGTGTGTGGCACCAAGGTTATGGGGAGACTCTGCCATGTGCCCTCTACGAGAGGCTTCAAGGCTCGTCTTAATGGCTTCATTCATCAAGGACACACCTCTCTGAATACAACACAAAAGGCGAGGTTGGTTGAACGCAGTCCAGCAGTGTGATACAGAATGGTTGTGGGTGAGGGCAGAGAAGAGACTTTTCAAATAGCAGATAATATTTATTCAGGTATTAAGGTTATGGGGGAAAAATTCCGTGAGGCTTGTTTCTCCTCTCGCTCCCTCCCAGCAGCTGGGAGGGAGCGAGAGGAGCGAGTAGGGAAGCTGTGATATGCTACTGAAGCATTAGCATCTTCCAGCTCTGTGTGTGTGTGTGTGTGTGTGTGTGTGTGTGTGTGTGTGTGTGTGTGTGTGTGTGTGTGTGTGTCTGCACGCTCATCTCTGTCTGTGTTTTTGGGTGTATTTGGTTCAGGAAAATTTGCATTTTGCTTTCTCAAACTCTCAAACACACACCCCTGCTGACCTACCTATTGGGAAAGGATATGAATAGCAAATAGCCTCTTGCATTTCATAATAACTCCACTCTCTGATCCCTGTACACATGGGCAGTATCTCCTCTCCTCTGTAACTTCTCCTCTATATCATTTCCTCTCCTCTCCTTTCTACTGCTCAGTGCCTAATCTGTGGTTTTCTTTCTTTTACCTATGTTTGTTGCAGATTTAAAGCAATACATTAGTTCCCAGAATTGCTGGCATGCTGAAACTTTGTGTGTGCCTTATTAAGTGTGGCAAGACTGTAGATACTTCTTCTTTCCTGTGCGGGAAGTGGTTGCAACAGTTTCCTGCCTAAGTTTTTGGCGCACGTCAAGCAAACCCTCAGGACTTGGTCTTTCGCAATATACATTGTACCTTTGCATTACAGGCAACCTCAACTTTGTAAACATTTTGTGACGCCAAACAAAACTCAAGACAACGCGAGGTGGACCATTTCTTTCCCACAATCACCGATATCATATCTCTTTCCGTGTTGGTACAGCACTTAGCGTTGTTGCCATGGGTTAACGTCATACCAACGGTTTCTGCAGCTTCATTATCTGAGCAGGATCTAATCGGCTACACACCCTGCCTGGCCTCTCTCTGGGCTGCACCGTGAAGCCCTGGAGAACATGTCTGATGGTAGCACGCATGAATCCTTGATGGGGCAGACACATGATGACGAACTGATATAATAGAGCAATACATGACTGCAGCCGGCATCGTTCAAGTCCCTGTGTCATTTAGTCAAGGGGGGGGGGGGTCAATTAAAAAGCCACTAGGAGAGGCTTATCATCCTATGCGCACATTAGAAATCATTAGGATGAATTTGATAATGATGATGACGATGCGATGTGATGTCCGTTTAAGTGATGATTTAATGGCGTATGGTCTATTTAAGTGAATGATAGGAATGGCCCGAGGAGAACCATTTTATCTGGCAAGTTAATGTGCCCATTTCCGTCCGTTAAATTCAACCCGCCTGTAACACATTCACACTATATGAAAAACTCCATTTAGAGCTGTTTCACTGAGCTAGCACATGGGAGGTTTGTCTGTTTATCAGAGGCTTCCTTATTAAATCTGATATCGAGATTTACCCTTCTGTATTGCACACGTTTATGTTTGGGATGTGCTCTCTCGCTCGCTTGCTCGCTCTCGATAACGCTCTCTCTTTCTGTCTCTGTCTTTCTCTCTATCTCTCTCTCTCGATCTCTCTCTCGCTTTCTTTCTCTCTCACACACACATACGCACATACATTACATCACATCCAAAACAGAATTCTTGCACACATGAGCACATCTAATGAAGGAAATTCCACTCATTTACTAACGCAATCTGCTCTGGGCCATTGAGCAAATGATATTGTAAAACACCAGACCTGACTAAGTATCTACCACCTCATCAGCCTGCATGGACCACTGTGAGAGGATATGGAGCGACAGAGCACCGTTTGAAGCTCGCTCAAACAAACAAGGCAGAATTGGGGCCATTTGGGGCATCAGAATTGCGCGTCTCACCCCAGGATGACTCAACTTGGCAAAAACAAAGAAACAGAATGGCGAGTGAGACACTTCCAAACGAAAACACCTCGCAGAGATACACAAAAATAGCCTGAAAGGAGAGGGCCGTTGATCCACCCATACACCAGTGAATTCAGCCACTGTTAGATCAGCTACCCAGCCTGGAGAGGACGTTCACAACAGCATCTTCTCTCACAGCTCCATTGGAGTTAGTCACAGGCTGACATATTTACACAATCAATATAGATCTGTCTTTGTGTTAGTCCCCACCTGTGTGTGTGTGTGTGTGTGTGTGTGTGTGTGTGTGTGTGTGTGTGTGTGTGTGTGTGTGTGTGTTTGTGTGTGTGTTTGTGTTTGTTATTTAGAGAGAGAGCGAAGGACGGTGAGAGAGGGAGAGCTTGGGTATGAGGCAGAACGGCGGGTGTTGTGCAACTGGGTGTATCTCAAGTTCTCGCCTCCAAAGCGAAGCGACTTATGATATGGACTCATCTCTTATCATAAGTCGTTCAGCTTTCCCCAGAATGATATCTGGCCGACTGAAAACATAATTGATCTTCTAAACAGAAAAAAAGAAAAGTGAGTTGGGCTGCGACATTCACTCAAGTTAGGGTTATTATTTCGCGCCGTATCTCCAAGGTACTAGGCAGGATTTGTCTCGGCGTCACCATGGTAACCTCGTGCCGGTCAGGATTAGATGCACAATGAGCCACCGCAGAGCACCTAGACAGAACAGGCATAAAATGTATGAGCCCCACACCCAGACATTCATGGAGCTTTAGCGAAAGTTCAGTCAGGAAGACTATCTTTTGCATGCATAGGCCTGTAGTTATATTCCTTATTCTATCCTGCCAGTCTCATCTCTCACGCATGCTCACTCATATTTCCCTTTGCCGTCATTGTCTGAGGCTGTTAATTGAGCTATCGCCTGATCACATCACCTGTTCTCATCTGTCCAATAGCACAGCGAGACACCTGCATGGTTAACCTCTAGGTTGTTTGCATATGACGTCACGAACTACAGATGGAGGGCAGGAAGTGATTTTCTACATAGGAAGCACTTTCACAAACTTTCGAAATGCCTATGTTTGGCGTCATTAACTGAGAAACCACAAGGAGTTTTTATTGAGTCCTAAAAGTTGTTGTTCATGGGGGGGGGTGCAAGAAATTGACTGAAAACGGCAGGAAAAAAATGGCTTGCGAACCATCGTCTGCGGTCGGGGGGGCGGATAACGCGCGTGTGTGCAGTGACCACTTTGTCCAAAAAAAAAAAATCACTCTTCATAACATAAGGATCATGTCCAACATATCTTACTTTCTGTTTATACCTTTCCCTCATAATGTCATCTAAACTAGCACAGTTCGGGCTAAACTAGCTCCATCTCGTCCATTCTGCTTTTCACCTCCTGCCCTCCATCTGAGTCTTGCGCGTCATCAGAATCACGTGACTGCAAATAATCTTGCTGTTGTCCCCCCCCCTTTTTTTCCCCTCCCCAATTGTACTTGGCCAATTACCCCACTCTTCCGAGCCATCGCAATCTCTGCTCCATCCCTTCTGCCGATCCGAGGAGGGCTGCAGACTACCACGTCTCCTCCGGTACGTGGGGTCGCCAGCCGCTTCTTTTCACCTGACTGAGGAGTTTCACCAGGGGGACGTAGCATGTGGGATGATCACTCTATTCCCCTCAGTCCCCCCCCCCCCAACAGACGCCCCGACCGATCAGAGTGGCGCTAATGCAGCGACCAGGACACATACTCGCATTCGGCTTCCCACCCACACACACAGCCAATTGTGTCTCTAGGGACGCCCGACCAAGCCGGGGCTGTTGTCTTTTTTAAACATGTTTCTCTCTCCGCCTCTAGGCATTTGTGCTGCTTTTATACACGCCCCTCCACCTCCCCATCACCACCTAGTCTTCACAGATCATAAGTTTCAGGTCTTCATCAGCTTCATCGCCCCAGGTCCCTTCTGTGTGGAGTTTGCATGTTCTCCCCGTGCCTGCGTTGGTGTGCTCTCAGCAGAAGTCATCAGTCACCACCACCAGTGTCTGGACTCCATGAGGGGATTCATCATGCTGCTGCTCAGGGCTGATGCCCCTCGATTAAAAAATCTCCCTGTTGAGTCTAAGCGCCAACGTCTTTCTTGACTGCACTAACCGTAGCAAGCCTGACACGAAAAGAGAGAGACCTTTCTCCTGCCCTCTTCTGTTTTAACCGAAATGAGAAACATAAACCACACCACCATACAGACGCCCCCCATCCCCAAATCTCTACCTTTCTATCTTTCTTTTTGCAGACTTCCACATGCCTCTTCCAGTACATGTGGAGTCGCAAACCGCTTCTCTTCACCTGACAGTGAGGAGTTTCGCTAGGGGGACGTACCGTGTGGGAGGATCACACTATTCCCCTCCCCCCTGAACAGGCGCCCCGACTGACCAGAGGAGGCGCTAGTGAAGCGACCAGGACACATACCCACACCCGGCTTCCCACCCACTGACACGGCCAGTTGTGTCTATAGGGACGCCCGACCAAACCGGAGGCAACACGGGGATTCGAACCTGGATCCCCGTGTTGGTAGGCAACGGATTAGACCACTACGCTACCCAGACGCCCCTTCTATCTTTCTCAGTTTGTCACATCCTCATCATTCCTGTTCCTGACAAACTCACCACAACCCTTTTTTTTCCCATTCACTCCTGCCTCCTTCACCAGCTCTGCTCCTGTATCACTGCTTCCGCTCCTCCCTAGCTTCCCTGTCCCCAGTTGCCTCACGGACACCCCGCCAGGAGATCTGTGCCAATGTCTCTCTGGAAGGTGCTCTTTACTGCACCTGTCACATTATCACTGCTTCAAATACAAACATGGCACAAGGACAGGCAGTTTCCAAGCCCTTTAGGGATCTATAGGGGGTATTTATTCTCTCTCTCTCTAGTGTTCTCTCTCTCTCACCCTCCTGCCCCCGCTATCCGTCTCTGTCTTGCTGTCTATGTCTCTTTCTCCTTTAGCTGTCTTTTTTGTTTCAGTGATGACAGCATAGACATTTGAGTTATTAGTGTTAGGACATTGTTAAAGGACACTGGTCACACTATCAGCGTGAGGGGTCGTGGAAGGATGTATAGTTGCGGATGCATTGTATGGAAGACACTTTGTCATTGTACATGCATACAACGAAATGTGTTCTCTGCATTTAACCCATCCTATTGTATAGGAGCAGTGGGCAGCTGCAGCGCCCGGGGACCAACTCCAGTTCTTCTTTCCATTGCCTTGCTCAGGGACACAGACGGGAGTATTAACCCTAACATGCATGTTTCTTTTTGATGGTGAGAGGAAACCGGAACACCCGGAGGAAACCCAGACATGCGGAGAACATGCAAACTCCACACAGAAAGGACCTGGGATTGCATGGGGTTCGAACCCAGGACTTTCTTGCTGTGAGGCAACAGTGCTAGCCACTGGGCCACCGTGCTGCCTACCAGTAATCAGTGTGTAATTTACTTCAGTTTGTCTTTTTCCATCTTTTATTTCGGTTAAATTGATGCCATGATTATAGCTTTCTTTTTAGGAGATAGGCAGGATGGCATAGGGAGAAGGGCACTAGCCAAAGGGCCATTCACTTTTCTTCCGTTATTCAGCAAGCATCTGTCCTGCCGAAGTGTCCTTGAGCAAGTCCGTGAATACCAATCAGCTCCGTTGGTGGTGTTCTGTGGCTGCCCGTGCTCTCCGAGCCCTTTGTAGAGGAGGGTCAAGCAAAAAAAAGAATTTCCCCTCAGGAAAATCTCATTATCATTACTAATGACAAGTGCCTCCCTGTGTCGTGCAGTTTCAAACGCCATATGCGGATCAGGCACACTTTCATTAAATACATCCTTCATGCCAGTTGAAACTCAAACCATTTTCTTATTTTCACCATATTTTACACAATCTTACCTCTTATGCAATTCAAGACCTCACACAGAATTCTGCTGTGTGTTGAAAACCAAACTCTCAGCTCTGTGGGACTTAACCTCTAAGCTTATGAATGTACAAATAATGTTGCACCTGTCTCAGCGGACAAATCCCTTCTCCCAAAAAATGCTTAATTGACTCATTTTTTCCCTCCCATTGGCGGCACAGTATCACTCTCCTTCATCCTTTGTAGTGCCACACTAATGCTGCGCTGCATGCTGTGCAAGTCTGAGTTAGTGCTAGGGTGCAGAAATGCTTGATCAACTCCATTTCCTCTCAGTCTCATTCTTCTTGCCTGCCACCCTGTCCCCGTCTCCTCGCCCTTCTAAACCTTCCACTCTCACTGTGAAGGTGTGGTGTGGCTTAATGAGGCAACCAAGATGCTGGTGGCCATAATTCAAACCAACACAATGGATTTGCATGTGTGTGGTGTTTTTATTTTGTTTTCCTGACTGTGCTGATTTGGAGGTGTGATTATCTTTCGAGAGGTCAGACTATGGTGTGCACCTCTCAAAAAACTGCTGAACACCTGCTCTCAAGATGAGTCTTAATTTTTGTTTTTTTTCTGGCATTTTCCCCCTTTTTCTTCCGAGCTGTCCCAGTCGCTGCTCCACCCCTTCTGCCGATCCATGCAGTCTGCCACATGCCTCCCCCGATACACGTGGAGTCACCAGCTGCTTCTTTTCACCTGACAGTGAGGAGTTTTGCCAGGGGGACATAGCGCATGGGAGGATCATGCCATCCCCCCCCCCCGAACAGGCGCTTCGACCGACCAGAAGAGGCACTAGTGCAGTGACCAGTAGACTTACCCAAATCCGGCTTCCCACCCGCAGACACAGCCAGTTGTGTCTCTATGGACACCTGACCAAGCCGAACGTAACACGGGGATTCGAACTGGCGATCCCGGTGTTGGTAGGCAACGGAATAGACCGCTACGCTACCCGGATGCCCCGAGTCTTAGTTTTAAAAGTTACCCACAGTGCTTTACTTTTGTGCCTGCAACCATTGTGCAGGGGTGGTCTTGCAGTGATGCGTGTCTAACTTTTGAATTAAAGTCCTATTGTGTTGCTTGGATGCCTTTGGCTGAGATAATTACGAGGGCAAAGATCAGAAGCCTGAATGATTAGTTCTCTATTTTGAATGGAACAACTGTTTTTACACTTTAGGAGACAACCTAGAACACATAAAAGAGGGCACCTTCAGTTTCCTCCACCTAGACCTCCAGCCATATGTGGCCTAGTTGGTGTGGGAGTGTTGATGGGTCTGTTGGCAGTGTGGTGTTGTACCCCTCCTGCTCTACTTAATTACCTCTATGATGGAATGGTTCCCCCACCGGCCGAGCCATAGGGTCCCACTGTGTCAGGGGCAGGACGGACACAAAGAGGTGACCGCTCTCACCTGCCCTCACTTTTCCCCCCATTTCTTTCCACATCAGATTAATGATATCATCTTCACAGCCTGAAACCTCTCCTCTTCCCATCCACCGTTTCTCGGTGACCAAGTATTTCACCGACTTTCTCTGCCTTTTCCAATATTCCTGACTGTGTTTCTCATTTTTCCCTTTCATTCTCCTCTTCAGCTTTCATTTCCTCTGTCTTTGTGGGACTATTGATTTCGAACATTATTTTGGGCATCATGCATGCATGGTAAGTAAAGGTAACCACTATGTACTCTGGTCCTGTTTAACAGATTAAAGGAGGCATTATTGATTCGCCCAGACCTCATTAGCAAGCTTCCTGGTGTAGTCTGCTGGAGCAAACAAAGCCCTCATTACATCAAACTTGGGTGGAGGATAGCGTAGAAACCACCATGAGCCCAAACTGTCTGGAAAGTTTCTCCGAAACAGAAACTCAAAAGCTTTGTGATCAGACTAACTGATCTCAGGTCAGTAGATTTCCATTTGTCTCTCACTCTCGCTCTCTTCCTCTCTCTTCTTCTCTGTGAAGTAAAATACCTTGAAACATTGCAATTCACTTTGCTGCCAGTAGTTATTTGTAGTTTTGCTTTTTTTTTTGTTCCTCTCAGTAGCTATAGGTTATCAGTTCAGAGATTTGTGGTTCGAAAGTTAGGGGTGTTGCAAATGAGTTAGCTTTTCTTTGCCTTCAACTGTGACGGCAACGAAATTCTTATTCTTGTGAAACAGGAAACGGTGGTTGAAAACGCTCATACCTTCACGGCTCTGGTATATTGTCTTTATTAATGTGATGGTAAACTAAAATGTGATGAACTACGACACCAAGTAGGTAATTATCGAAAGGCACATAATCAAAAATATCAATACAAATCAATTATATTTTCAAAAATGAATTGATTTGTACTATTTTCCCTGAAACAATGCAGTCTTCACATAAGTAACTGTACACCACTTTAAAGCTTCTTATCATGGTGTAATGTCTTGATGCATGCTCAATAATGCAGGGGAGAAAAATCAAAGAAGGTTGAATCAGTTCATCTGGATACAGTGTTTATTGACAGATACGTTTCTTCGCTAAACTTGTTCTTTGATATCATGACGTAATCTTTCCATTGACATTGTTAATTTAAATGGCAACTTGTAAACGTGATTACACTAATAACATGGTGGGTGAGCTGAGTTTGGGAGTGTTTAGGAGGGCTTCACTGCACCCCTGGTTCTCTCCAGTATTGCTGTCTGCAAAACATCCTGGGTTGAACTGCAGCCTAACTTCACAGGAACTCGAGTGCTGGCACGATGTGTGAGACTAGTTTTTTTTTCCTTGCGCTACAAGCCTCAGCTTCAGGGCAAGAACCGCTTCCCGCCCACAGACTGGTGCAGAGTGCTGCAGAAACAATTAGCATACATTTGATCTAATTTAATTCATACTTCAGCACTTCCCCAGGAAAAAAAAAGACCATCTTAACAAGTCATTTAGCCTAGTGCTGGGCCAAAAATCGTATTATTCTTGAGACAAGATATAAACCCTGACAATTTGAGGGGGGGGGCATATGTGTCAGATGTAAATTAACTTGTCCTATGATTTTTCACTTATTTGACAAGCTTCCTAAAATATGAATATAATATATATCATGATAGTTAAGGGTAATAAGACTTGTGCATTCCAATAATTTTCGGAGGTTGTAAGCGTTAAAAAGCATTTCGAATACATTCATTGGCTGGTGACGCTAACTGCAGCTTGAACAGACGCCCACTGTATCTGAGGTGGTGGACGGTGTTGCTCAGGTGAACAGGACTTTCCCAGCCCGGAGAACCACTTATCACCCAGAGCAGACACAGCCTCATGCATGCCAAGCATCTTCATTTACACAGGCCAATGAGGAATTTTAACATGAGCGAAGTGCAGCTTATTGACACGAATGCTAAGTGAAAAATAGGTATAAAGCCTTCTAATTGCATTTTTTGTGCATTTGTGTGTGTGTGTGGGGGGGGGGGTGCCGCCGCCGCCACATGCATGATGTGTGATTGTCTAGTTTAATGGGATTTTCTCCAGATAGAAGCTGACCTTTTCCAACGTTTCAAAGATATTTCTGTATTCCCTTTACTTTTATGTGTATCTCATTTAAAATCCTGTTAATGATATACAAAATGCAAACTGACTAATAGCACCTGGTAAGCTTATTTACTCAAATTCTAACTAATTCTAATGTGACACAAGTGTACAGCAAAAAGTTGAAAATTCATTGTCTTTACATTAAAAGATCAGAAGTATCACGGCCCTAGCTGTGCCTCCAGTTTTCCCCTTGTGTTTAAAGAAAAAAGAAAGAAAGAAAGCCACTTGAATGTGTTCTCTGCATTTAACCCATCCTATTGTATAGGAGCAGTGGGCAGCTGCAGCGCCCGGGGACCAATTCCAGTTCTTCTTTCCATTGCCTTGGTCAGGGGCACAGACAGGAGTATTAACCCTGACATGCATGTCTTTTTGATGGTGGGAGGAAACCCATGCAGACATGGGGAGAACATACAAATTCCACACAGAAAGGACCTGGGACAGCCTGGGATTCGAACCCAGGACCTTCTTGCTGTGAGGTAACAGTGCTAACCACTAGGCCACTGTGCCGCCCGTGTTTCCATGTATTTCCCTTTTCCCCTGTGTCTCCTGTTTGCCTGTGTGTGTGTGTGTGTGTGTGTGTGTGTGTGTGTGTGTGTGTGTGTGGCTTCCTTCCTTGGTATTCCGTCCTGATTGGGGCTCATTCACCTCACCTGCCCAAGCCTGCACACCTGCCCTCCATCAACTCAACAGTATATCTACCCTGCCTGCACTCATTTCTTCACCTCTTGTCTGCAGTCACTGTTATTTTAAAACGTTTACCCCAAGTATTTAAATGCATATGACTTTGTCACCTCTACTCCTTGCATCCTCACCATTCCACTGTCCTCCCTCTCATTCACGCATAGGTATTCCATCTTGCTCCTACTGACATTCGTTCCTCTTCTCTCCAGTGCATACCTCCACCTCTCCAGGCTCTCCTCAACCTCTACCCTACTCTCGCTACAGATCACAATGTCATCTGCGAACATCATCATCCATGGAGACTCCTGCCTGATTTCGTCCATCAACCTGTCCATCAGCCCTGCAAACAAAAAAGGGCTCAGAGCTGATTCTTGATGTAATCCCACCTCCACCTTGAACCCATCTGTCACTCCAACCGCACACCTCACCATTGGCACACTTCCCTCATACATATCCTGCAACACTCCTACATACTTCTCTGCCACTCCCGCCTTCCTCATACAATACTACACCTCCTCTCTCGGCACCCTGTCATATGCTTTCTCTAAATCCACAAAGACACAAAGTAACTCCTTCTGGCCTTCTCTATACTTCTCAATCAACATTCTCAAAGCAAACATTACATCTGTAGTGCTCTTTCATGGCATAAAACCATACTGCTGCTCGCAAATCATCACCTCTCCTCTTAACCTAGCTTCTATTACTCTTTCCCATATCTTCATGCTGTGGCTGATCAACTTTATACCTCCTTAGTTGCCATAGTTCTGCACATCGCCCTTATTCTTGAAAATCAGTACCAGTATGCTTCTTCCCCACTCCTCAGGCATCCTCTCACTTTCCAAGATTGTGTTAAACAATCTAGTTAAAAACTCTTACTGCCATCTCTCCTAAACACCTCCATGCCTCCACAGGTATGTCATCTGGACCAACCGCCTTTCCACTCATCATCCTCTTCATAGCTGCCCTCACTTCCTCCTTGCTAATCCACCTTACTTCCTGACTCACTAGCCCCACATCATCCAACCTTCTCTCGCTCTCATTTTCTTCATTCATCAGCCCCTCAAAGTACTCTTTCCACCTTCTCAACACACTCCCCTCACTTGTCAGCACATTTCCATCTCTATCCTTGATCGCCCTAACTTGTTGCACATCCTTCCCAGCTCGGTCCCTCTGTCTAGCCAATCAGTACAAGTCCTTTTTTCCTTCCTTAGTGTCCAGCCTCTCATACAACTCACCATACACCTTTTCCATTGCCTTTGCCATCTCTCTCTTTGCTTTACGCTGCATCTCCTTGTACTCCTGTCTACTTTCTTCATCTCGCTGGCTATCCCACTTCTTTTTTGCCAGCTTCTCCCTCCGTATACTTTCCTGTACTTTCTCATTCCACCTCCAAGTCTCCTTGTCTTCCTTCCTCTGTCCAGATGACACACCAAGTGCCTTCCTAGCTGTCTACCTCATTATTTCTGCAGTAGTTGCCCAGCCATCTGGCAACTCTTCACTACCATCCAGTGCCTGTCTTAACCCCTCCCTGAGCTCCACACAACAGTCTTCTTTAACTTCCACCATTTGATTCTTGGCTCTGCCTTCACTTGCTTCCTCTTCTTGGTTTCCAAAGTCATCCTACAGACCACCATCTGATGCTGACTAGCTACGTTTCTCCCTGTCACCACCTTATAGTCTCCAATCCCTTTCAGATCACATTTCCTACATAAGATATAGTCCACCTGTGTGCACTTTCCTCCACTCTTATATGTCACCCCGTGTTCCTCCCTCTTCTTGAAATGTGTTCACCACAGCCATTTCCATCCTTTCGCAAAATCCACCACCATCTGTCCTTCCACATTCCTCTCCTTGACACCATACCTAACCATCACCTCTGTTCCCTTCACCAACATACCCATTGAAGTGTGTCCAGTCACCACTCTCTCCTCCTTGAGAATTCTTCGTTGTCTTCCATCTCACACCCAACTTGAGGGGCATATGCGCTGATAAAATTAATCAACACACCTTCGCTTTCCAGCTTCATACTCATCGCTCTGTCTGATAGTCTCTTCACCTCCAACACACTCTTGGCATAATCTTCTTTCAGAATTACCCATACCCCATTTCTCCTCCCATTCACACCATGGTAGAAGAGTTTGAACCCTCCTCCGATGCTCCTGGCCTTACTCCCCTTCCACCTGGTCTCTTGCACACACAGTATACCTACCTTTCTTCTCTCCATCATATCAGCCAGCTCTCTCCCTTTACCAGTCATAGTGCCAACATTCAAAGTTCATACTCTCTCACCTCCATACCTTTACCCTTCCTCCTCTCCCCCCCTTCTTCTCCTTTGCCAACAGTAGCATAGTTTCCACCGGCACCTTGCTGGCCACCAGTACCGGTAGCGGTCATTGGTAACCCGGGCCTCGACCGATCCGGTATGGCAGTCTGATTCATGATCCACATATTTGATTTGCCAAAGATTTTATGACGAATGCCCTTCCTGATGCAACCCTCCCCATTTATCTGGGCTTGAGACCGGCACTAAGAATGCACTGGCTTGTGCATCCTCAGTGGCTGGGTATGCATCCTCATTGGCTGGGTTATTTATTCCCTTTAATCCTACAATAAACCCATTTTATATGGATTCCTGTTCGCCTCTTTTGATCGCAACAAGAAGGACAACAGTTATAACATATTTCTTCAAGGAAAATGGCTAATTATGATAACATTTGGGTGAGACATATTTAAGACACACAACCCCTTTAAGGTCATTTTTTTCAGCTGCACCGTGCTCTCGGGTTATTCATCACTGCCACTTATGCTATCTGATATCAGGTGAAAACTAAGAGCTCTTCCTATTGTTGTCTCTTTTCTCATGTTCTATCTTTCACCCACCATCTACCAGTTTCCATCTTTGCTTTCTTGAGAACCTGTTATGGTCAGTTCATTTATTTTTGTCAGACTTATTTGATTTAAGGCAGCTTCAAGTTTACAAACTCAAAAGGCCACTAAGAAATGTTCAGCATCCACCCAAAAATTTGAATGTGAATCAGAAAAATAATCTTTAAATGATCAAAGTTACCTTGATCGGGCGTCCCTACAGATATAATTGGTCATATGTGTAGGTAGGAAGTCGGATGTGGGTATGTGTCCTGGTCCCTGCACTAGCGCCTCCTCTTGTTGGTTGGGGGGGAGGGGGAACTGGGGGGAATGGCGTCATCCTCCCACGCACTATGTCCCCTTGGTGAAACGCCTTATTGTCAGGTGAAAAGAAGCGGCTGGTGACTCCACATGTATTGGAGGGGGCATGTGGTAGTCTGCAGCCCTCCCCGAATCGGTAAACAGGGTGGAGCAGTGACCGGGACGGCTCGGAAGAGTGGGGTAATTGGCCAAGTACAATTTGGGAGAAAAGGGGGGGGGGTGATCAAAATTACTTGTTCTAATCTTGGACCCGCAGCTGTCCTGTCTTGGGCGGCACAGTGGCCCAGTGGTTAGCACTGTTTGCCTCGCAGCAAGAAGGTCCTGGGTTCGAACCCCAGGCCGCCCCAGATCCTTTCTGTGTTGAGTTTGCATGTTCTCCTCATGTCTGCATGGGTTTCCTCAGGGTGCTGCGGTTTCCTCCCACCACAAAAAACACGTGCATGTTAGGGTTAATACTCCTGCCTGGGCCCCTGACCAAGGCAACGGAAAGAAGAATGGGTTGCTCCCCAGGCGCCACAGTTGCCCACTCCTCCTATGCAATAGGATGGGTTAAATGCAGAGAATAAATGTCACTGTAACCATTCAGTCACAAAATAAAGTGGTTTTCATTTCTCTTCTCTTCTCTTCTCTTCTCTTCTAATTGCATGTCCTCAGATCTTCTACAAATTGTCAACACATCTCTTCTTTCAGGTCTCTTCCCACAGGCCCTGAAAACTGCAGTCATCAAGCCACTTTTAAAAAAGAATAATCTAGACACTTCACTAATGAACAGTTATAGGCCCATAGCAAACCTCACGTTTCTGAGTAAAATAATTGAAAAAGCTGTTTTCCAACAGCTCAAGAACCTTTTGGCACTGAACAACAGTTTCGATGTCTTCCAGTCAGGATTTTGACTGCACCACAGCACTGAGACTGCTCTTGTTAAGGTCTTTAATTCCATCTACTCAAACACAGACAGTGGCAGAATCTCAGTCCTTGTATTAGATCTCAGAACTGCATTTAACACAGTTGACTGCAAGATATTACTGGAAAACTGGGCGGGACTTTCTGGCACAGCACTAAACTGGTTTGAATCCTATTTAAAGGACAGTGACTAATGTGTGTCTATAGGTAATTACAAATCTGAGCATACAAAAATGACCTGTGGAGTTCCCAACGGCTCCATTCTGGGGCCTCTTCTGTTTAACATCAATATGCTCCCACTAGTCCAGATTATGGAAAACAACAAAATATGTTACCATAATTATGCAGACAACATGCAGATTTACATAATCACATCACCAGGGGACTATAATCCCATACAAGCACTGAGTAAGTGCGTTGAACAAATGAATGATTGGATGTCTCGGAATTTTCTTCAATTAAACAAAGATAAAACTGAAGTAATTGTCTTTGGAGCCAAGGAAGAACGATTAAAAGTCACCACTCGGCTACAATCTGTAATGTTAAAAACAACGAACCAAGCCAGAAATCTTGGTATAGTCAGACCTGAATTTAGATAGCCACATTAAGACAATTACAAAGTTTGCCTACCATCATCTGAAGAATATATCAAGAATTAAAGGGTTTATGTCTCAGCAGGATTTGAAAAAACATGTCCATGCATTTATCTTCAGTCGACTCGATTGCTGTAACAATGTCTTTGCAGGTCTTTCTAAAAAATTGATCAAACAGCTGCAGCTGATTCAAAACACTGCTGCTCCAGTCCTTACTAAGACCAAAAGAGTAGATCACATCACTCCAGTCCTGAGGTCACTACATTGGCTCCCTGCCCATCAAAGAATTGATTTTAAAACTCTGCTCTTGGTTTATAAAGCACTGAATGGTTTAAGGCCAAAATACATTTCTGTTCTACTGCTACACTATGAACCATACAGACTGCTCAGATCATCTGGGACAGGTCTGCTTTCTGTCCCCAGAGTCAGAACTAAATATGGAGAGGCAGCTTTCAGTTTTTATGCACCACATATCTGGAACAAACTCCCTGAAAACTGCAGGTATGCTACAACTCTTAGTTTTTTGTTTTTTTAAATCTAGACTGAAGACTTCCCTCTTCGCCGCTGCCTTTTATTAAATCAAACTTGAAGATTTTGATTTTCATCTCACACTGCACTGAAACTTTTGCTGTCTTTTTTGTTTTAAGTGTCTTGTTATTGCCTTATGTTGCTTCTCTTAATGCCTTTTATGTTTTATGTAAAGCACCTTTAATTGCCTTGTTGCTGAAATGTGCTATGTGAATAAATTTGCCCTGCCTTGCCTTCTCTTTCTCTTCTTCTCTTACCCAACATGGCTTTGACATAGCCAAACAAAGTCAATTCAACCCCCTCGTAAGTCATCCTTGAAAGTGAATTCACCTACTTCACTAAAACACTAAAAATCAATATCACAACAATGTTCTGCAAAGACGTTTGCTTATAAATCTGTAGTTAGATCTCAGGGGTGCAATGAAAGCTTATTTTGTAATGGCTCTCTGAGACTAGTAAAACCGTATTTGTGTAAGAAAAGGGGGGGTGACCAGTTTCAACTGGCCTCCTACTACATATTAGCGCCACTTAAGTGTACTTTGATACCAAACGAACTAACATTATTGCATGTACAACCCGTTTTGCTCCTATAGCAGGATTCTTTTGAACTGGAAATCTTCTTACACCACCTTCTCATTCCTCTGAAGGATATTATGGCATGCTTGACTCTCGGAAACATAAAATATACCATGAGAGGCTCAAAATATTGTATTTATGTTATCTGGCAAACGTTCCTCTCTCACTTATCACTGTTACAGACACCGACACTCCCCCCACTCTACCATCCCCACCCCCTTTAACCCTCTCTCCACACCACGACATAACATGCACATATGCACAAACACAGTGCATGCACTATATCTATCTGCCCTACTGTGCCCACTGTACATGGACACTTTGCATAAGGTCTACACTACCCTGTAAATAACCCTTATTCTTCAACAACTTCTCATCCTGTAAATAACTTCTCGTTCAAAAGTTCGCATTTAATTTCATTGAGTATTTGCCATATCCCATTATTGTACCTATTTTCAATATATATATATAATTTTTTATATTATATATATTTTATTATATTTTATCATTCTTTACACTTTTACCTTACTATTTACTGTGAATTTTTCCCTCTTGCACCAAAATGCCAAGTCAAATTCATTGTATGTTCTTGAACTACTTGGCAATAAGTATGATTTTGGTTCTGATTGCCTTGAGATTAGGAGGACTAGACAGTGGGAACAGCCTAGACTGGGTTAGCTCTATTTTCCCATTAACGGATTTGCTGTTTTTCTTGAACGTTCACTCCATTGTGCAAGCACAATTGCAATTTTTCGTTCGGTTTAATGTTATTTTACAATTGAGGTTAATTTTGCTTAAATGAACAGATGTGAAAAGAGATACAGTACTATGGGGCGGAGACGGGGTTGCGTGTATAATGGCTGATGTGTGTTGTGGGGTTGGTTGTATGTACATCCCATGTGAGTGTGTGAATATACATGCTTTTCTGATTCTCATTTTTATTGTGAATTGTATCACCATTTTATAATTTTCAAAAAAAAGTGCAAAGAATATAATCTGGCAAACATCTCTCGTTGATGTATATACTTGCACTTTGAATAAAAACACACGGGATTTTGGGGGGGGGGGTCTGATGTATTGGAGGAGGGCGGCCGTGCATGTGGCACCCTCGTGGCCATAACGCACAACTTGTAATAGCGGGTGGAGTTTAATGGGCTGCTTACAACGCGCAGCTGTGCGTCTATGTCATCCTCAGAGACTGGAGTGAACCACACAGTCCCTTCTGGTTTCAGCATCGCCGCGATCCTTGCGCGGCTGGCCATCTCACTTCGCCCTTTGCGTCCATCCATCGGCTTGCCTGCGTCTCTGTTGCGCGCCGTGCCGGTGCCGGTGGAGGGGTGATCGGACTTGGCTAGACTTGAATGCGCTCCCGAAGGATTGTCTGCCTGCTTCTGAATGGGAGAAAGAGGTGCATAGGACCGATACAGGTCGCTACTCCAGTATCGGAATCCCGAGCTGGTTTATTGTGTGTGTGTGTGTGTGTGTGTGTGTGTGTGTGTGTGTGTGTGTGTGTGTGTGTGTGTGTGTGTGTGTGTGTGTGTGTGTGTGTGTGTGTGTGTGTGTGTGTGTGTTGGCCTCAGCGGGAGCGTCTCTGCGCCGAAGAAGGGTGTGAGAAGGGTGTCTTGTCTCGCTCACCGACATGTCAACGTCCAGAGCCGGTTTTACGAACGAAAATGCGAGTCCTGCACGGAATGTTTCAGGTAAGGCACCTCACAATACGTGCGACGACGGGACAGCGACGCGGATTCGTGTGCACTTCAGCAGGTTGCGTGTTTTGGGGAAAGGAGTCGGGGTTATTTTGCGCCTTTTCTACCAGCATACATTGCAGAAGCGGGAATAACAAGGCGGACATTTTTTTATTTAATTATTATAGATGGCGGGTCAGCTATTGCTTCTACTCCTGTGAGGTGGTGAGATAAGACTTTTCCCAGGTGGGAGGGTGAGGAAAAGGACGACAAAGTTGCGTTGATAACGACAGAGACCGTCGTGCAATGGGCACCCTGCATCTATATTCGTGATTTGGTGTTTATTTGCTTGTTGCTTGTGTTGCCCTTGGTGGTGTGCGCATGCTTTCCGAGTGGTAGACCGTATAGGCCACATGTCTGTCAACCCTCAGGCTCTGTACTGCGCTGCTGCTAAGAGGAAGTGAAAGACCAAGCGGTCTGAAGGAACACAGGTGCCTCTCAGCACGTCACCAGTTTCACACTCTGAACACGGCTGTACCGGAACACACAAGCGAGCCCCCGAGTCACATAAAAGTACCCGTGTCTGTCTGCCTGCAAGAGACGGCGACCCTATGTTATATAAATACGATGAGCTTACCCGGACGGGCCTCCAGCGGTCCGCTGAGGCCAGCCTTCAACCTCGCACGCCATTCTGAGCGTTTTAAACAGAAGTTTGCCATGGTTCAGCAGCATTTACCCCCCCCTCTCCCCCCCTCCATCACTGCCATCTCTCAACTCTCTCTCCCTACATTTTCAGCTGATAATAAGAACTTTTTCTTTAACGTCCAGCCTTTTTAGTTTGGGGTCAGTACCGTTAGGATGAGGGACATCTTGTGGTGACAAAGGTGCACTACACATTTTGTCGGAAATATAGGCTCTCACCCCACACGCGCGTGCGCGCGCGCACGTACACACACACATGCAGTAAGACTCATCAACACTTCACACACCCTGATATCTGCTGTGACCAAGAGCAATCTAGAAAAACAACCCATGGGGCCCCAAGTCCTCGTTTTTGAGTTTTTTTTCCTGTGGAAAAATAGAAACGCTTTTACTGCAGTAAACAAGAGTAGTTTGGCCTTTGTCTGACATTTGTCATAGTCCACTTCCACATTCTCTTGTTGGAAATCACGAAATTGGTGTCAGTGTTTATTTACATTCCACGAGCGTGTGTCATTATGAAGTGACAGGCCTACATTGTAAGTGGGAGCATGGTTCATTCATGGCAGCCGTCTGGTTTACTCTCCTCCTGCAATGTGCTGAGCACTCTTGCTTGGCTGCGATGATAACAGGTTGTTTAATATTGCTCCAGATGGTCTATGTGCTTCCACCAACATTGCAGGGCTCTTATTTAATGATTTATCACATTTCTTTCTCCGATGCTGTCAGCAAAGCGCGGGGCTGTTACGGAGGGGCCTGTGTTATGTCATACTGTATGGAGCAGTCCCTAAAGAGCTACAGTACCGATAGCTGTGGAATAATTGCCGCACTGTGCAATGCATTTGTTGTTAATGCCGTTCACGCCGACATCTGATGTGCCTTTTTGAGGCCTTGACTCATCTGATCTGATCTGATCTCTGCAAATCCATTTTTCAAAATATATAAATTATGCATTCATAAAAAACTATTGGTAAATAATGCACATCTAACTCCTTCTGATACTTGCTAGCCTGCAACAAGATGTAGGCCAATGCAGTCAGTGCTATTGGTGGTTCCGTAAAACAAGCTAAGAGTAAGAAGTATGCTAAACCAATCTAGTTAATATCACCACCTCACCTTCATGTTTCTTTTAGGTTTTTACCAAGGTCAGTGTACCCCCATGCCCCTGCCAGCCCTGGGCACACAGAGAGTCACCCAGGGCAATGGGACCAACGTGGGCACAGTGATTTCTCGACAGTGCCCAGCCAAATACAGGCTGGTGGGGGGGGATCTGAGGTGTGTCGTAATCACCAACATCCCCCAGTGGGTTGGGGAGCCCTACTGTGAACGTAAGTACTTTAGCAACAGAGTATTGTCAGAACCTAGCAAGAGTCATCTGGATGCTGTTTACACGTATGCCACAGGCCACTGGGCACAGATACTATAGAAAGAATGGGACCTATAGCAAGATTTTAATGTAGTTGTGCAGGTGCAAAATTACTCTGGGTGCTCCGGTTTCCTCCCACAATCCAAAGACATGCAGGTCAGGTGAATCGGCCATACTAAATTGTCCCTAGGTGTGAGTGTGTGTGTGCGTGTGGGCAGGGGAGGGGGGGCTGTGATGGCCTGGCAGCCTGTCCAGGGGTGTCTCCCTGCCTGCTGCTCAATGACTGCTGCTGGGATAGGCGCCAGCATCCCCGTGACCCTGTGCAGGATAAGCGGTTTGGATAATGGATGGATGGATGGAGCTATTATTCACATATTTTATACTTAATCAGCAAAATATATGTATGTGTGTGTGTGTGTTTGTGTGTGTGTGAGTGGGGGGGGCGGGGTTACTGTGGTCCTATATGCTGTTTACAACTGGCATGAATTAATGTTCTCAGTTACTGGAAATCATTCAGTTGAAAAGCAGGAGGACCAATTTCAAACTGATGCACAGTTTGTCATTTTCAGTCCAGCGTCATTCTTTTATCGTCCTCTCTTTCACCACAGCTCTGTCTATGTTTGAAGATGTTGGTTTCCGCGTGGCCGTGTTAGTCTCCATTGTGAGCTCTGCCGTCATCCTCCTCTTGTCTGTGGCCTTTGTGACCTGCTGTGTGAGTGACTGTAAGAAAAAGGAGCGCAGGAGAAAAAACGAGAGGTTTGAGCAAAATTGAGATCTTAGAGGAAAATAGGAGACTTTTTGTCATTTAGTCCTGCATGCCGTTTCAAACTGATACACTGAAGTATTCATTTTCATTCATTTATATGTTCATTTTAATCTTTTATGGAGCCAGCGATGCAGATTTGTGGCAAACGGTGGAGCAGATTGAGAGAATGGAGGGCAGGTCTCACTACGGCCATAAGGGCAGGAACACCAACAACAACAACAACACCAACACCAACCAGGACCCGGCTCTGTCTCTGTGGGATGACCACGATCCTGCCCTGTGCAACAGCAAAAGGTCCTGCAGGTGAGAGATGGTTTCACTTTCACTTAACTTCAATTAAATCCCCCCCTTTTACTTCAAATACTGCTCTAATAATCCTAACCGGGGTCACAGGATGCTGGAGCCTATCCCAGCAGTCATTGGGCGCCAGGCGGGGAGACACTCTGGACAGGCCGCCAGTCCATCACAGGGCCAACACACACACATTCACACCTAGGGACAATTTAGTTTGGCTGATTCACCTGACCTACATGTCTTTGGACTGTGGGAGGAAACCGGAGCACCCGCAGGAAACCCACGCAGACACGGGGAGTACATGCAAACTCCACACAGAGGACGACCTGGGATGACCCCCCAAGGTTGGACTACCCCGGGGCTCGAACCCAAGACCTTCTTGCTGTGAGGCGACTGTGCTAATCACTGTGCCACCGTGCCCGTTTGCCCGTTCCACGACAGTGAATAAAAGTTTGTAATTTTTGCAAATTTGCTTTGCTAAAATCTATCCATTAACTGTTTATAGTCTACATTGCCTCGCTCTGTGTGTAATCTCTGGTTGTACGTTGTCATTCTGCTACTCTTGTCTACTCTGTGCATTTGAGACCGTCTGCATGTCTGTCTGTCCTAAAAGAAGGATCCCTCCTCTCTTGCTCTTCCATTTATTTTTCCTGATCAGGTTTTTCTTGTCGAGGGTCTAAGGATAGGGGCTGTCATAAATTGCATTGATTGCAAAGTGATAAGGACAAATCTGTGATTCTGGGCTGTACAACTAAATGTGACTTGACTACATTCCTACCAAAAGGATTCATGTGTTTGCTGTGGACATACGGTGAATATATTAAGCATTATGTTTGCTCAGTACCACCCTCTGATGTAGGTTCTTCGAGGCAGAACACACACAACTGAAAATTTACAGTGCTGGAGCTTCACTAAAACCAACCTCTGGGGTAGGCCCCTTAACGATACTATGTGTAGAATTCATTCATTCATTCATCTTCAGCCGCTTCTGCGGGGTCGGGTCACGGTGGCAGCCAGCTAAGTAGGGCACTCCAGACATCCCTCTCCCCAGCAACGCCCTCCAGCTCCTCCTGGGGAGATCTCGAGGCGTTCTCAGGCCAGATTGGACATGTAGTCCCTCCAGTGAGGTCTAGGTCTACCCCGGGGGTCTCCTCCCAGTTGGACATGCCTGGAAAACCTCCAAAGGAAGGTGCCTAGGAGGCATCCTAATCAGATGCCCGAACCACCTCAACTGGCTCCTTTCGACGCGAAGGAGCAGCTCTACTCCAAGCTCCCTCCAGATGTCCGAGCTCTTCACCCTATCTCTAAGGCTGAGCCCAGACACCCTATGGAGGAAACTCATTTCAGCCACTTATATCCGCGATGTCACCCTTTCGGTCACTACCCAGAGTAGAATTTTTATCTAATTATTTCATCCTCAAATTCATGTTGATATTATGCTGGTTTATCTGAAGAACAGTGAGACCATCATAGGGAAAATTGGTTTAATCTATGTGTTGATTTCACACTGTTTATCTCTGTCACTGGTTATGATTTAGTGGGAAAGGTTCCAACTGATTTACAGCAGAAAGGGGGCATTGCCCAAAAACAAGAAGTTCACCCAAAACAGAAAATAAACATTTGCTTAGAAGGTGTCATGTAGAAATAATCAATAATGTTTTGCTTGTCTTTTTGTCTTTTTTTCCCTGCAGATGTTGTGAGCATCACCACGGTGGTCTGACAGTCCCACCTGCCTGCAGCTATGGCTCAGTTCCTCTTCCTGGCTGTACCTATGACCAATCTCTCTTGCACCAAAACTCAAGACTTGACCAGAACTGTTGCAAACTTCTGAATTCTGTTCCACTCCAGAGCATCGCCACGCCGCAGCATCTGGGACCCCCTTGGTCCTCCAGTCAAGCTCAGGGCCCAGGTCCTGTCCAGACTGGAGCAGAAGGGCCCAACACTGATTTGGTGTGGCAATATTTAGGACAGCAGGAGGTCAGTGTGTCAGCACTGAACCCCACAGCCACACAGGAGTCCTACAGGGTGAACATGAACACTACAAAGGAAAGCTGCATACAGACTATATTTGTGTGAGGATGCATAGTGCATGGAGGAGGGTGGAAAAGGAGCATGTAACCATCAGCCAAGGACTTGTTTACTATTGTCAACTACTGTAAAGAGAATAAACCTCATGACCTAATCTCTTTGACAGCATCAACTCTGTACGAACAAAGACTAAAGAAAGTATTTGGGATTTTTACAGATCCTGATCAATAATATTTTCGTGATTTGACGGTTTGCAGGATCATCCGAAGGCTACCAAGAGATCAGATGAACTTTTGATCAGATTAACTTTTGTGCCTTTTGTAAATTCTTCTGGCACACTGCCCTCTGTCGGAAACAGAGAGCCACTGCATTCCCAGGAAAACAGCCTGTTATTCCATAGGTAGTCTATACCTAAAATAATTAGATGAGTTCTCCTCATGATCATTGAATTGTTTTCCACATAATTCGATAACTAGTGAGGAAAGCATGATGTCAGTGCTGGAAAATATGTAAATATGATTTTTAAGAAATGTAAATAAATGTTTGTTGATAATGACTCGTGGTTGGTGCTATGATGAGAAGAGTTCCACAAGTTAGTGTTTCAACTCAGGGATTATTGTTAAATTTTTACCAAGACAGGCAAACTAGATAAGGCCAGTAATACACAGACAGTGTTCTAGTGTGTAGATGACGTTGATTACACTGTAAGAATTTCTTTATTTCAAATGCCATGGTTAAAAAAACTGAATGAAATGTGAAGCGTGTTACATTAGGCCCTTGAATTTCGGTTATGTCATTGAGACACAATCAGACTCATTAATGAACAAGCACTAATGGCATATCGCTGGGCGATATGGAAAATAATGTCATTATCAAAATAATCAAAGGGAATTTTTCAAGCTATCAATATCATATCACAATATCTGCTTACATATACAAAAATACAATGTTTAATAATCCAACTGAGGTTCATCACATTGACCTGTTTGGTAACATAAAGTATAATATCAAACTGACACTAGTTTTCAAATAACACTCCCTCAAATCTTTGACACCTAATTTTGTGAGAAATTTTAGGTATTGGATTGTTATTTTCATTGCACAACAAAATTGAGTATCACAATATGACAGTATCTGAACTTCATACCAATACAATATCAGTCAATGATTAATTGAAAGTAAATGGTATCAAACTGTTGTAAGTAATACAGAATACTGTATTTCAATGGGAGAATACATACTAGGTGAATGCTTTTCTTCTCAATGTTGCCCATATTCAGTGATGGGCAGTCCTTAAGTAATTTTACTCAGGTAGTGCACTTAAATACAGTTTTCAGGTACTGGTACTTAATACTTGAGTATTTTCATTATAGAGAACATCATACTACAGTTTCAAAGAAAATAATGTACGTTTTACTCCTGTCATGGCAACTATTTAATTCCACTCTGACAATAAATGAGGAGCGACACAGAAATCTCTTACAGTATCATCACACCTTTTCATACTATACATACTATGATACACCTATATATATGATTATCATATTATATTAATATATAATATTATATATTTTATATATAATAATATCATTATTATTACATTAAAGCCCGGGAACCGTCGCCACAGCCGGGACATGAACCCGCGTCTCCCACTCCGCAAGCGACAACGTTAACCAGTCGAAGCCTAACATGTCTCCTTATCCATGCATGTTACAATATGTTCATGAACAGATGCAATCCAATCAACCAATCAATCAATCAATCAATCAAGTTACATTTTATATTGCACTTTTTTAGCTGCAATAGCCACTCAAAGCGCTTTACAATTAATTAATTCACACACATGGAATCAGAGTAACAGTGATAATGTGGCATGTAAATGATAAAATGATAAAAATGACATGAACGCATCAGTTTTAATGATGCGTTCATGTCACTTCAGTCCATTTCACTACAACCTGTGACAATATAGGAAAAGGTCTTCATCCATCCATCCATTATGCAAACCTCTTATCCTGCTGTCAGGGTCGTGGGGATGCTGGAGCCTATCCCAGCAGTCACTGGGTGGCAGGCAGGGGGACACCCTGGACAGGCCGCCAGGCCATCACAGGGCAGGAAAAGGTCTTCATATGAATCTTTATTTTCAGTCCACATTAAGACCTCATTTCACATTAGCAATTGAAGAGCAGGCCTGTTTTTGGCAAAGGCCGATATCTACTTATTCCAATGAAAGTGTTCCTTATACTCTAATAGAAATGATTAAATAATGAGGTTACATTCGGATCTTTTCTGATTCACAAACCTCACAGGAGAGCCAATATGTAGGATTCCTGAATTCCTATTATTAGTGGCCAGTGGCCATAATTACTTAAGCACGTGGCCTGATCTCAGTGTGCACTCCATGTACCTTGCAGCCCACTGCTGAGTCATGCTTATTGTAAACATGTCTTGAGCTACGATCACAATAGCATGTACCCAGAGTTTTTCCCTCATCCTGTTTGGAGGAAGTAGCCTATCTTTACTGCTGGACTGTCATCCTAATGGATAACAGGACTTGCATATTTTTCAAAAAGTTCGTAGGTCAGGTCTCCTCTCATCCTTATCTTCCAGCTCGTAATTTCCCAGGCCTGTTCCTTCAGACCTTGTTACACTCAAATGAGCTTCCCATACATTCCTCTGCGGTCAGCTAACGGTAAACAAGAGGCCTTTCTTTGCTCACATGGAGACGATACTTTATAACATGAGCTTTAAGCCGATATCCAAGCAATATAGACTAAATTTAAGGCTAGTATGCCATACATGGTCAAAGATTAAACGTAAACAAACATCATAGTATATGATTATATGGCAGACAAATTGCCTCCACACTCAACTGCAGTAATATGAACACATGAATTAACGGATTCTGTTAAGAAAAAGGATTTTCCACACAAAATATGGTGTCAGTCGACAAAGGTGCTGTATTTTCCAATCAAATGTTCGAGGTTTGCGGATCGAGGATTTGAGTATTAAGATACAAGGAACTCGTGCAAAAAAAAATCTGCACTTTTACTTTTGACACTTAAGTACATTTAATATCAAATACTACTTTCTCCCAAGTAGATTTTGGATTGAGGACTTTTACCAGGGTACTATTGGTGCTAATGGCTAGCTCTAATTCTAAAGGGACAGACTACTTCATTCACCAATGCCCAACGATGATGATGATGATGATGATGATGATGATGATGATGATGATGATGACTTTACTGAAGGTTAAAGTAAGCATTTATCACTGCTCACTACTTCCCTGCCTGGTTTATCATACATTTTACTGTATTGCCCCCCGGGTATTCGTTAATCTGCCTCCGCCATGCCACCATGCAGCCACTGTGCAGGCTAGAAAAAGCGTTCAGGTTTACTCGTCCTGCAGCCAAGAAAATCAATGTGCAGCGGCGGCCACAAGGCGGCGTCTGTGGATAATCCTGTGATGTCACCCGGACAAAAAGACTATCGGGAAGATCAGGGAGTTTTAAGTGCGTGAAGAGGTGCTCGGTCGGGAGCGTGAATGAATACCCCGTTTGTCAGCACGATGGAAGGTTTGTCGAGCTGGATTATGACGCCGGTGCTTGTTTTCTAGAGCTTTGCCGTCCTCCTGTATCCGAGCTGTGGTTTCCGTGAGTTACAGGGGAGCGGCGGTATGCTAATGACGCTCTCTCGTATCGGCGGCTCCGCTACCTGTTGAGCCATCATGTTTTTACATTTCATTCTGACTGCCGGGCGGTTCGACCAAGTGTTATTGCGCATGCGCGGATTGGGATTAGGGCAGAGTTTGGGGTTACTTTTGAATTTTTGCCACGGTAGGACATTTCGACAAGGTAGGACAAACACCTTCCTTTATATCGTTAAAAAGTCGAATCACTTATCACTCACTTATTTATGCTCCATTAAAAAACATGATGTTTAACGCCAGATCAAGCCTTGAAATAGTTTCTCTGCATTATCTATGCATAAATAAAGCAAGACTAATATGATAGCCGGGTATATTTACATTCCTTATCTATTGCGTCATCTCAGATGGTGTCCTGTTTAGTCCAAATAGATAATTCAACACTTTTTTCCCCTTTTTTTGCTGAGACGGCGTTTAATGTATGTTGTTACACGCCCAGCATGTGAAAACACTATCACATCCAAAAGGAGAGAGTAAACCTCTTAGGCGTTTATTTTCAGATCAGGGCTGATGCCAAAACGAGTTTAAGAGGGATTTCCGATTAAACAAAAATACGACACGCCTGCTATTAGAGCACTGCTGTAAATGAACGTGTGTGGTAGATCAAAGCATGCATCATTTAAAATGTTGTGGTCAGTAATTCACCATGGGTTCAATAAGAGATGTAGAAGTCTATCTATCTATCTATCTATCTATCTATCTATCTATCTATCTATCTATCTATCTATCTATCTATCTATCTATCTATCTCTCATTCACTCACTCACTCACTCACTCATACGGTACTGTGATTTCTGTCTTACTTGGTCAGACATTGAAGGTTACCAGGACCAGCTGCAGAAGGATGCCCAGTTTCTGTGCACAGAGGAGAGGATGGACACCGAGCTAGTAGACAGACTAGTCTTGCAGCTCAACAGGATCTACCCTCAGATACTCAATGACAAGGAGGCCCACAAGGTGATTAGTTAGAGAGAAGACCATTTAGACATGCAAAGGATGGAGTTGTTCAGACACATAACTGGAGTTTTCATCCCATCTTTAGGCTTTCTAACTACTTCTTGATATAATCCTGAAGATTGTCATTTTTGTTTCTTTTACTGACACGTGGTTACAGTTTAGCAACTACGTGTCAGTCATGGAATTAACAACTGCATTGTTTAGCTGCTTTAAATCCATGAGGTCCAATCGAAACAAAACAGTCTCCAGTTGTGTTGTGGCAGCATCTTTCCCCACAATGATTGATGTTTTAATATCAATTACTTAACATTAGCTTGGTACATTTCTTTTACTAGTGTGTTCTGTCATATCTGCATGTTGGCCACAAAAAAACTTGCCTCCTCTTCAAACTTACCTCATTTTTATACATTTAACTGCAATGGCGATGATGTAAAACAATGTAGAAGATGTAAAACAATGTGCTGGATGATTTTTCATCAGACCGGCAGTAACCATTGAAAATAGCAAGTTATCCAAAGTCATCCAAAGTGACTCTTGTTTGCATGTAAGTCTTTATGATTTTAGCTTTAACTGAAGTTCATCATTTGTATATTGATTAAAGATAATGCGTGTCTCTGCAGTTTAGGAACCTGAGCATGCCCACCAAGGTGAGATTGCCCGAGCTGCTAAAACACTTACAGTGGAAAGGTGAGGAGGCATGCCATGAATTCTACAGAGGCCTTCACATCCACGCAGAGGATATCTACTTCAGTCTGCCCACCAGGGTCCAACGCAGAGGTAAGCGTTGCTTTGAGAAGGGATCGTCATCCATTCTAGAATGCTGAAGACTGCAAAGTATAGTATATATTAAGAGATGGGAAATCCTCTGGAAGAACCTATAGTTCCCCAAAACCCATATCTGAAAATGATTTCAGATATGATTTTAAGGTGGGTGGGATACCAGTGAATGATTTTGAATGTATAGTGAAAATGGGCGTTTTGTAAGTATGATTTTTGCACAGTCAACTGTTTGACATTTCATGGCAGTAACCTGAGATCTTCAGGGTACCACTTTAAAAACTGTTTGCCTAAAAGGACTATGACGTGTACATACCAAAAACAAAAGGGAAAAAAGCACACTATCCAATTTTTTTCTTTCAACTGGAAATATCCAGTGGCTAACAGGATGAGAGAGTTTCCCTCATTTATCATGCCAATCACCTTGTTTCAAAAAAAAAACAAAACTTGAATCAGTGTTATTTTGCTGGTACTAGTCGAGTATTATGTCTAATTTGGTGTCAGTTCTTCTGTAATTCCTGAAATGAGAGAAACTGCTTTTGGATTAAGTGGAAATATCTCGCACCATTGTCAAAGTTTTCACATGTTCAAGGCAAAAATGTATGTTTTCTTGGGTGAATATGAGACAACATTTGAAATAGATGTCTTTTGCGTTCATGTATTGGTGTGCGTTTGTGGGTGGGCATCATACAAATTCACAATCTTGTTTCTTCATTCTCTGAAACAACCTCCTGTGGATGAAGCAATTACAGTAATTGCGCTACCTCATTACCTAAATGTTCATCGTCTCGGTGCGAAGTGTGGCACACTGTGTAACAATTAGTCTTCCCGCATTTGTGCATCCCCCCCCCCATCTGCTTCCCTGTCATGTTCTCCAACTTACGGTCTCGAGTTTATCCATCATGTAAACAAACTGAACCACATTAAGCGAATTAAACAAGACGCCTCTACGGTGTCCCGTAGCATTGACCCCTCTCCCTCCCCTGCTGAGCATTCACCTTGTCCCCCTGCCTTACTGTCAGCTGTGGTAGCTCATCCTATTTAAGATACTGAGAGAAGCTAATGGACTACTTTTAGACCTACACTGCAATTCAACTGGTGGGTTTGATGGTGTAACACATGTGATTTTAATGTGTGGGTATTGCTCAGTAACTTTTTTTTTTCTGTTCCAGAGATGGCAGACCCAAAACGGGCTAAATTGGCAGCGGTACGCCCAGAGAAATACGTGCTTAACGACAGGGGTAAATCTAATCTACATTTTGCACCGCTTCTGACTAGATCATTACATCTGCTGTCTTTATAGTGCGGTTGTGAGGTTCTATGCCAGACAAAGGTAACTACTGCGACAGTACTGGCGTAAATCTGTCTGTTGTTGTTCTAGTTTTTAGGGGGTTAGTATGGCTGCACGACCTCTCAGATAGTTTTTAAGTGAAGCGGTCTTTCGCTTTTGTGTTTGTGTGGGCTGGAATTCTTCTTTACCTCTCGCTGATCCATTTGCAGCCTCAAATAAGCCTCTTAAGCCCGGTCAAGCTTTGTTCTTCACCAAACTTAGTTGTCTGCTGAACCTTATAACCCCTAGCATCACAATGTAGGCCCCAGTGCGCTGCGCCGTTCGACCATTCATTGTCCAATTACATCCAGTCCTTTGGTTTTGTGGGTCAGTTGAGCTCACGTGTGGCGCCCCTCCAAAACGGCCTTCTCTGCCCTGCATTCCTTTGAACAGTCAGCAGTGCATCCAACAGGTCAAAGGTGGTGCCAGACAGGGAATTGGGTCATTCAGGGTGTATAAATTACACAGCCTAGACGTACATCTTTTGGGGTGTGAACAGTTTAGAGCAAAATGTACTTTTTAGGTAATTCCCGCTCTGTATACTTGGCCTGTTTTCAGTTAAATGTAGCATATTGTCTCAAAGTAGTGTCGGGTCGATAATCTGGATCCTGCCTGTCGTTTCATATCAAGACAGTTTACGTAATCCGCATCATTCATTAAAGGTGACTGTAAGTGCTGAACTGCCATTATAGCTGGTGATGGGAAATCTCACTCTCTGTTCCTCCTTTCTCTCTGCAGGACCCATGTTCTTCCTGACCTGTTTCAGCTTTGCAGTTTGCCTTGCTGTGATCTATTATTATGGAGGTGAGTTACAGAGAGAGGGGGAGAGTTTCTCTACATCAGTCATGTTTCCATGATGGGTGTAAGTCCATGAGTACTGGGATGGCATCCAGCGCATTACCTGTGCCCCCATCCATAGGGTTAGTGGTTGTGTCAGGAAGGGCATCCGATGTAAAATTTTGCAAAATCTGTATGCGGATTGACAGGACCAGATCGGTCAAGGCCTGGGTTAACAACGGCCTCCATTGGTGCTGTGCCCTCACAGGGTACCAATGGAAACTATAAAATCTGCTGTGGCGACCCCTGAGAAACAGGGAATAAGCCGAAAGAAGAAATCATGTTTCCACAATTATTTTAATGAGAGTTTTGAAGTTCCATCCATCCATCCATCCATTATCCAAACCGCTTATCCTGCTCTCAGGGTCACGGAGATGCTGGAGCCTCTCCCAGCAGTCATTGGGCAGCAGGCGGGGAGACACCCTAGACAGGCCGCCAGGCCATCAGAGCCCCCACACACACACACACACACACATGCTAAATGGAAATGCAAAAAAAAAAATTTGGGTGGGGGGGGGTTCCTAAATATCACCAAGAAAGTTTCTGCTTGTTTGAGGTAAAAAGAATCGAAGTGATTCATTGAAAGAGACTGTGCATAAAGAGTAAGAGACAAAATGTTCCGAATTCTTAAATGGAAAATAGTTTTCATCAACTCCTTTTTTTCTGTTTTCTGATTTTGATTACGTCATCCTCTAGAGTCCTGTTCACACAGAAATTGTTTATTGGTTTAAAACCCACTAAAGGAAATGCACCTTATTTCCATTTTAATTTTGGCTTTTCAAATGTCCCCTTCAAATTTGCCTAACATTTGAATGAGAACATGGCTACTGGGGCAGCATTATATTCAGAGGATGACTGGAAAAAACAAAACCTCGCGATATCAACACATACTACTGGAGAAACGGGTTGCTCTCCTCCACTTATCCTTAACTTTCTCGCCTCTCTCTTCACATCCCTTTTGCCGTCCTGCTCTGTCCAACCACAGAGGGCGAGACACTGAGGGGCACCGCTCCGTTTCTCCACTGCTCGGCTGCAGGGCTGGGAAGCCGGGCTAAAAACATTTTGCTTTCCTGTGTTGACGCTGGAACCAAAAGAAAATAAGGCCATGCAACATGGACGCTGAAGAACAAACTCCAAGGAGGAAAACAAAACCCAGAATATACCACTGTGCTATGCCAAACTCTTTATGAGTGGAGTTGTGAGGTGCTATTTTAAGTTGTACATATTTGTAAATACCAATTTCCATGTTTTGTAATCCTTGAAATTTTGATTTAATCTAAATATGAGGGACTCAACACACTTCTCCTATGTGGTACTTCTGTGTGTGTGTGTGTGTGTGTGTGTGTGTGTGTGTGTGTGTGTGTGTGTGTGTGTGTGTCACGATGGACCTGTCATAGGTTTGTCTCAGCTGACCCCCCCCCCCCCATCCTAAGGAGGAAATAAAATGCATGACGTGCCACACCAGTGCTTGAGACCAGTGGGAGTCTTGGCTCGACATTAATGATGAAGTGTATGATGGGAGCTTCTCGTTTTAAGACATGCTTTTCAGCTAAGTGGAGTGGACATTATTATTGACAAGGCAGAGTGCTGAGTGGCTCTCACGTTGAAGAATGAGGGCTAACTAAAGCTAAGCTAACGTGAACTTGGCTTGCACCACTGCACGGTATGAACACAATTAAGTTAGTAGCACTATACAATGTAATGGCATGTCCATCTCTTAATAGCACAGCTCTTTTCATCAGCTCACTGACTGGCCTTAAGTGCCTTCTGATGCTGCGATCAGCACCTTGTTGCAAACCTTTTGACGACGTTGCACTATCCTCGTGTTCGACTACTGGTCAGTTGGTCATACTTGAAGTAAATGTTTCTTAATTCCCAATTCCCCCAGTACCAGACAACTTAATAAACTAAGAGTTTTCTGATTATCATCCTCGGTTGTCTTTTTTTTCTCTCTCTCATTTCTGTTGGTGTTTATTGAGCACAGCCATCTCTTGCCTTCACATAAAAACAAAAAAAAACAAAACAAATAATAACTGCGATTCACATCTTTGCATATTTACATAAGCAACAAAAAAAGAAAAAGAAAGAAGAAAACTCTGCATGATAAAACGTTCAACACAATGGCGGAATAGTGCGAATAAATTCACTAGAGGGCGCTGCTTCCCAAGTCTGTAAGTCACATAGAGGAAGACGAGGGCCATGGAAAATGAGCTGCAAGACGACAATCACAAACTACAGAGCAGAGCACGCTCTCATTCATTCATCCATGGCAATTAAACTGATTAAATGAGTGAGGCCAACTCAGTCAAGATCCAGAGGGGGGAGGGGGGAGGAAATCTGTTGAAAGTTAAATGGCTATTTAAAAGTGAAAGTGTTTTCTGTGATTCATTAGACAACCGTACAATTCACGAGGCTGCACCAGTTTGTGGGAAACGGGGTGATTGATGGTCGGCTGAAACAGTTTGCACAGTAATGAATTATTTTAAAACCACGTGTTCGTTCTCAGGAGTTGGGATGAACAGCAGCACATCGCCGTCTCTGCAAAAAGAGGGAGATGTGTAGATCTGAGAGAGTGGGGATGGGAGGCTGAGATAGGGGGTGGGGGTTGGGGAGGTGCGAAAGAGGGTTGGAGGTGTCAGGGGGGTGATTGTTGAGCTGAAACACCAGCATCCACATTCCCGCGAGCCCTACATCAAAAGAACTGAAAACTGCTTGCCGATCATTTCCATTTCCAGTCTTTTGATGGGAGACCCCCTACAGAGCCAGTCTGCTGAAATCCGGGGGGTGCGGCACAAAGACAGAGCCAGAGATGCATGGGGCCATAGACGCACATCATGTGCATATATCTGTCGACAGATCAGCCCTGTGAGAGATTTTTTGCCTGTGTCATCAATCTGGATCATGGCCCGTCTGGCTGTTTCCACGGTTACCAGTGATAGACGTGGAGGAGGAAGAGGAGAGAATTGGGATGTTAGTATGTCACACGAAAGGTATCACAGAAAGTTGAATCAGTTCATCTTGGACACAGCGTTTATTGAGCACACATTAAGACGTATGAAAGGTACTTGTCAAAAACCATACTGTAGGAATTACCGCTTTGGGCCTTGGACGTTCATCACGCATTTAAAGGACAAATACTTGTGTTGAACGGATCAACGAGACAATACCTAAATTGTTATCATATTGTCGTTTTAAAACAATTGAAGTGCACGAAAAGAGCATCGCCTGTTTAGGCTCTAATTGAGGTTCCAGTGACGGTGCTGAACCGCTCTCTAATTAAACCTTCAGATTTAACCAGCGGTTGTGCTTGGATACGCGCCACACTGGTTGTCTGATTCGCCGACCACGGGGGCCAGAGGACCACAAACACTGGCTTGTGTGCCGTAGACGAGAGACTTGGTATGGCCAAAACAATGTTATAATTCAAACATGTAGGCATGACGTTTGCGGCTGCATCCGAACGAGCTGGCAGGGTGAACGTGTAGAGGTGGGTCACCGTTTTGGAGTCGGAGGAGGAGGCACACCCTGCTCGCCACATGTGTGCTCAGCAGAGCCATCAAACCTCCTGGCTCGAGATGTCTGGAAGAGAGCTGCAGTGCCCTGCTCCGGCCTCATGAATGTGATTAAAAATTGAAACCTGTTCAGCCATCAGGGAGTGTGTGTGTGTGTGTGTGTGTGTGTGGTGGCCGAGTGCAGCAGGTGAAGTACATAGGTGGGCATGGGTGGGGGGGTGGATTTCTTTTTTGGGGGGGATTTCCCCCCCCCTTTTTTCTCCCCTATTGTACTTGGCCAATTACCCCACTTTTCCAAGCCGTCCCAGTCGCTGCTCCACCCCCTCTGCCGATTCGGGGAGAGCTGCAGACTATAACATACCTCCTCAGATACATGTGGAGTCGCCAGCCGCTTCTTTTCACCTGACAGTGAGGAGTTTCACCAGGGTGACGTAGCGCGTGGGAGGATCACAAGAGGAGGCGCTAGTGCAGCGACCAGGACACATACCCACATCCGGTTTCCCACCCGCAGACATGGCCAATTGTGTCTGTAGGGGGACGCCTGACCAAGCTGGTGGTAGCACGGGGATTCGAACCGCCTTCCCCGTGTTGGTAGGCAACAGAATAGACCACTACGCTACCCGGACGCCCCCGGGGGTGGGGGGGCTGGGGGGGGGTTGCATTTCTGTCTGGCCAGCGCTGGTGGTAACTCAGGGGCACTGAAAGAGGCAGACAAGCGATTGTCACGTGTCCGTTGTTGTTGTTGTTGTCTCCACTTTCCTGTTTGTCCACGAGGAACAAATACCCCGTTGTTTACGTAACGGACCCCTGTGTCTGCTGCTGCTGTTTCTCTCTCGTTCTCTCCATCCCCACACCGGTGGCGGAGGACAATGGCGTTCTGGTAAATAAACAGCAGTTGGGGTTTTGTGTGAGTTGTCGCTCTGGTGGAAGTTTCTGTGGGGGCCTGGAGAGAGGCGATTGTGTTTATAGGTCAGGTAGGGGAGACCGATGAGGTCATCGGGAGACGAGGGGACCAGAAATACGCTGATGACACCAAAGTATATTGGAGCAAAAGGGCCTCCTGTGACAAGTGAAAGAAAAACAAAGTCCAGACCACGAGAGAAGTAGAGAGGGAATAAGGATTAAGTGGGCTTTCTAGACGAATGGGGACGGGGGATATACTTGAATGTGTCTCATTCTCGCTGCTCAGTCACTGCGGCGAGGCCTCTGGACTCCCAAGGCTGTGATGAAGACAGCGACCACCACAATGATAAATAAACACCAGGCCCGTGGTCAGGTTTTCCATCATGTTCGACCTCCAGTGCTTTAGCTCATCGTTCAGGTTCCAGCTCACTCGGGACAAAACCAGGAAGTAGACACTCCCAGCCCTTACACAAATGAGTGAAAATGCAAATTACCTCAATCTTCTTTTTTTTTTAAAATTCCGCATTCATCCAAACAAATTGTATACTCCACCATGCTCCGTCTTATCTATTTGTATAAAATAGAATAGAATAGAATACTCTTTATTAGTCATTTTGTACATACATACAAATGAAATTTACTCTCTGCATTTAACCCATCCTAGCTGTGTAGCTAGGAGCGGTGGGCAGCCGCCGTGCAGCACCCGGGGACCAACTCCAGTTCTTCTTTCCATTGCCTTGCTCAGGGGCACAGGCAGGAGTATTAACCCTATTATGCATGTCTTTTTGATGGTGGGAGGAAACTGGAGGAAACCCACACAGACACGGGGAGAACATGCAAACTACACACAGAAAGGACCTGGGATTCGAACCCAGGGCCTTCTTGCCGTGAGGCAACAGTGCTAACCACTGGGCCACCGTGCCACCCGGTTGTTTCCATCTCCTCTCTGAACTCATTTGCGTTCTGCTTTATTTTCCCTCATTGGCTGCAATTTTGCAAAAAAAAAAAAAAAAAAAAACTCACATTACTTCCACAACAAAGTCAAACACCATCAGCTAGCTGATCGCCATTCTTGTCAGCCTGAAGTCACAGACCGCTATTATGCATTTAATCATTTTCGCCTGGTAGCGAAAGTTGCTTGACTCTTTCTTTAAACAGCAAGTTTGATCACTGGGCAGAAGTCCACTGACAAGTAACATTTGATTTTAGCAACACGGAAAAGACAACACAGGAAGTTGTGGACTGAGTCGAGACAAACTTTCATCTGGCCGCCCCGAACCCCTGGTCTGGTTAGAAAGTTACTGCAGGGAGGAAATTACCTGTATGTAAACCAGACGAGGAAAGTGATGAGGGAAACTAAGGGTGACAGCATCTGTGAATTGCAGGCGTCATGTGATGTGATCTGATGTGATTTGTGGGGGTTGTTTAGCTGCTGTGGCGATGTTACTGAATGGTGTTTATGTGCGTGTGTGTGTGCGTGTGTGTGTGCATGTGTGTATGTGTGTGTGTGTGTGTGCTCATGTGTGGTGTGTGGTTTTGTGTTTGTGACAGATTAGCAGAGGTTAAACGCTGCAAGGACCCCCCCACTTGTGCGCCTGTGTTGAGTGTGTGTCTCTGACCTGCCGGGGAGTGGGGGTGGGGTGGTGGTGGTGGTGGGGGGGTGGGTGGTATGTAGGCCACTTACAGCACGCACCACTGGCTCCATTACATAGACATAGAGGCAGAGCTCGAGCCCCAGCAGAGGAAGGGTAGGAAGGGTAGGGCGGGGAGGGAGGGAGGGAGGGGTGTGTTGAGAGGAGGCAGGGACGGAGGAGGAACATGGATGAGAATGAGGTATGTGCTGCGGTGTTGAGGGATGAGGGAGTGGAGAGCTGGGGGTCAAATGGGGTAAAAGAGAGAGACTGTGTGACAGCTTCCACATTCTGACTGAATTTCTTTCCGACCCATCCTTTCAAAATGTGAGGCTGACATAGTAGCTAACATAGGATTAGCAGGGACATCCGTCATTTTCCGTGCCATAATCACATGTTGAACTACATTGTGTTGAAATAGAAAGGAAGAAAGGCTCAAACCCTGCCAACATATTCTACAATCTGAAATTTATAGTGAAATTCAACCAGTAAAGCTAAGCCAAATACTATTTGGGGTGAGTGGCTCCTTCCACTGCCAATCTTAAGTGATAATTTCATTGAAGTCCTTAAAATAATCTCTTTGGCCGGTGCCAAATCTGCATCGCCCAGGAAGGAAAATGACCCCATCTAAGCTGATGTAGCCTGTTAATGGATGAAGGGCTACTGGATGTACAGATGTAGACAGGATGCAAATGAAATTAAAGGAGTCCTCTATATAATCCTGTTGGAGCTGCATTGACTCGAAGCGCTTTGACCCAGCAACAAGATCACTGACCCAATGTTTACCCTGTCGGGACAGTTAATTGCATTTTAAATGACAACCGACATTTATATTCATTGTCCACATCCATCTTGCTGGTTTAAAGAGCCTCTTTTGTAAACCACTGTTGTTGATGTCTGGCAAAAGCAGACATCACTGAAGTCATTCTGAATGTGGGAACACGTGATGCTTTCCCCCTTTTTCTAGGTTTACTCCACACCAGAATCCTTTTTTTTAAAATTATTATTATTATTATTATCGTTATTATTATTATTATTATTCCTGGACATGCATAGACATGAGGATGTGCACATGCTCGCATACATACATGTGCACCTACAGTAAACACTCGCGTAAAACTCCCGCACCTCCTCATGAGTGCTGACAGCAGCACTAAGACCAGTGAACTCTGACCCGCTGGCAGGCCTGGTTGCTATGGTTATAGCCAGGGTCAAGTAGGTAATGGGTTGTTTGTCATTTGTCAGGAGACAGTGGACTTGACAGTGATGGTGATGGTGGTGGTGGTGGTGGTGGTGGTAGGGAGGGTTTACTACCAGGTAAGAGGCTGCATATGATAAGACAGCAGAGTCTCATAGGGAAAGGATGCAAAAAAAATGAAACACCAAGGGCGAGTGAAGGTCAACAGATGCGCCAGACAAAGCCAGACAAACAAAGGAGGCTCTGTGACACTGAAAATGGCAGGGGTAGTGTTGATTTTCTCACCCGTGGAGATGAGCGGGATCCCCACGGTGACCTGCAGGAAGAGGGAGATGCTGATCAGGGCAACAACAATGGTGTAGAAAGAGAAGCTTGGCCCTGGCTCCGGCCCTGGCTTCAGATGGGAAGCATTGGCCATCAGCAAAGTAAGGTCCAGCATGCTCTCTGCAGCGCTCTTCCTGTTGTCATAGCAGTACATGAGAGGACAGATGCTAACAGAGATACCGAATACGCCGATGATGCTGTGCTTGGCAGTGATTATCAGTTTTGATAAGACAGTAATGTTCTGTACTGTTTGTTTTCTTTAAAAAGGAAGACAACATAAAACGTCAGTGAGGTTAACAGGGATATTGTGTCTTCCTGTTTAGTAATGAGTATACGGTTATCATGCCCGACCTAATTAGTGCAGCATATAGCCATTACAGAAAGGTGACCTTTGAAAACAGTCCCATTAGCAGGGCAGAGACACTGACACACTTACCCTTCCATTAAGACATGGTGAACATGGACACCCATGGTTCGAGTGTAAGGCTTTCCATTTGGAGCTGGCAAATATGAACACATACAGTATGCATACTTCCTTATTTCACTGCTAAGTGCCACATTCCACTTTTACATTTTAGCCATTAAGCTGACAACTCTATTCAATTTTAATTACAATGCAAGAGGTCTGATTTACAATATAATGAATGCGTCACAAAACCATGATTCGGCTCCTAGATTGCAATACATTCAGTTCCCAGATTTCAATAGACTCATTTGCCAGACTCCAATATCTTCAGTTCCTAGATTCCCACAGACTAATTTTTTTAGATTCCAGTGAAATGCAATAGATTCATTTCCTAGATGCCAATAGACTCAGTTGCCGGACTCCAATATATTCAGTTCCTAGATTCCTACAGACTATTTTTTTTAGATTCCAATGAAATGCAATAGATTCATTTCCTAGATGCCAATAGACTCAGTTGCTAGACTGCAATTGATTCAGTTCCCAGATTCAAGCAGGCTCATATGCTAGATTCCAATGGATTCAGTTCCTAAATTCCAATATTACAAGCAATAGTTCAAAATGAGTACAGTGGTCAGGGTCCCTGTGTGCTTTCAATTTTCCTGTGAAAAGAAACACTGTAAGAAAAAACGAGGGACAGAGAAAAGATGTTTGTAGTGGTTGGGTTATGAGGTCATCATGTGGGTTCCTGTGAACCAGAGCTGCACTCTCTTCATTGGGTTCCATTGAACTGCACTGCAATCATCTATTTGTTGACATTGCAAAGTCAAGGCAAAGGGTCTGTCTAGTGTATGTAAACATACTGGTGGTGGTGGTGAGTGATTATTCTGAGCACTAGATCAGGTCCTATTGGGAAGCTTTCTATGACTCCTAAACCTTTCTGTTTCACCAGAGTTTTTACAAACCCTCTCTCCGAGGACCCCAATTTTCTATATCACATAGAGAAAATGTGATATTGTGTTGACCTATCAAGTAAAATGTACACTGTCCTTTACACTATAAACTATTAACATGGCATAAACAGTCATTCGTCTGTGGCATTATGATGACAATTGATTTCCTGGTTAGGATGAACTGACAACAGCCTAAGCAAACTGATCATGATTGTAAATGTTTTGATCAAACAGCAATAATAAAAATAAAATAAAATAAATATAAAATATATATAAAATAAAAATAAAATAAATAACAATAAAATAAAATATAAAAATAAAAAAACATAAAATAAATAAAATAAAAAATAAAAGTGAATATAATCCTATGAAATTATATTCTGGGCAACACTTGATACTAGGCAAGTAATGATTTGCTCTATATATTGATCTATTATGAGAAATGATGATGATGTAATGAGTATGTTTTTTTTAGCCCGCGTCCACGTCCCCTCTGTCATGATGAACTCTGTACCTCGGAGAGACCAACATGCACTGGGACAACAGGGATGCAGGATTAATAGGTGTGTTGGTTGATAAATGAGAAATTGCACTATAGTTTAAAATAATGAAAGCCGTTGTTGGAAAGAAACTCTGCAGCTGATTACCAGGCCTATTTACGCGCAATGCCTGGATAACAACTGAATGCCATCTGTAAAGATTTAGTCACGTCAAGATGCAACCATTGCTGTTGAAAATGAACTGCAACGTTGTCAAGTCTCTCTCTCAACAATGCAGCTTTTCCCCCCTTTTTCTCACACTCCCCGCCCCTCACAGCTGCGAATGAACAGGCTTTTAAAGTGTCAGGGATGAACTGAACCACAGAGCCACTTTGGACCATCTTCTCTGTGCTCCAGGAATAGAGACAAGGGGGGAGGCGGAGGGAGGGGTTGTTGTGGGGGCGGAGGGCTGGAGCAGCAGAGAAGATGTTGGGTTTTTGGTGATAGGAAGGAGTAGCAACCTCTAATTTGCCACAGGGCACAGCTGAATTGCCAGGCCTTTCAGAGATGCACAACAAACCCACGGGCCGTGTTACAGCCACTCACTTTATCACAGAAGGAAGTAAATGGGTTAAAGGGGGATATGTTAGTGACCCAGGTGGAGCAATTATTTCGATTAGTTTTTTCAATCCCCCCATTACAAATACCCGACAAGCTGTGTTTAATTCTCCCAGTGTGCCTCCGCTTTGTGGGACATGGGTTTTCGCACGTCTCCAGCCAAGGTTTTCACTTGGCAGGGCCTTCGTTATTTTGGATTTTAGCATTTTGCTTAGCCTCGTATGAATACTGCAGAGGCATGCAAGAAAATGTATTAGCACGACATGCAAAATGAATCTCCATTCTGTTGCCCGACAGCCCTTCAGGAATTAGTTTTCTCTCGGAGCCGCTACCCCCCCCCTACCCAACAACTAGCAGCAATGAATTAGCCACTTTCAGAACATGTTCCGCTGGCGATATTATGAACCCTACATAGGCCTCGCCAAAATCCCGTTTCTGGCTTTGTCACGTGTGCGCCACCGTAGCAACGCGAAAATATGTTGTTATGGGGTTAGCGCTCATCAAGGAAACGCTGTACACCCACAATTTAACCTGTCTAAGTTATCCACAATCAACATTAATATAATACCAATAACGTATCCGGTACGGGATTTTGGCGAGGGCTATGTAGGGTTCATAATATCGCGTTCCGCTGGGTCACTGGAAAAGCAGAATGACGCGGTACGCCGGTCACATGACAGTGGCACGTGCCAAATGCCGTAAATGGCACACTGTCGTGACATGCCAGGGTTATTCTCGCTTTGCAAGTAGATGCAGGTTTTTCCGCAAACAGTCCTTTAACCCAGTTGGCAACAGAGAAGTGAGATCATGGTTGTTGTGAGGTCACGTGCCGGAAGGGTCCATCCCTCAGGGTGCGGTCGTTACGTCCCGAACTTTTATCGATATCGCCAACAAATCTGCAGGGCTGTTTCTCCACCTCCTGTCTCTTCAGCTTGGCGTATAAACCAGGCCGAGGTGACGTAATATTTACAGCCGAATGAACTGAGTTCAAATGTTGAGTTTGGTGGAGCGAGTGAGTGAATTTCAAAGGGTGTTAGTGCGTTTTAAAGGTGTGTACTTTCGCCGTATTACTGACTCAACAACTAGGGATCAAAAGTCTTCCATCACAACAGACATGTAAAATGCTTTTTTTTTAAATCCCCCCTTTTCTCCCTAATTGTATCCTGCCAATTACCCCACTCTTCCGAGCCGTCCCAGTCACTGCTCCACCCCCTCTGCCGATCCCGGGGAGGGCTGCAGACTACCATATGCCTCCTCCGATACACGTTGAGTTGCCAGCCGCTTTTCACCTGACAGTGAGGAGTTTCACCAGAGGAAGGGGTGCATGGGAGGATCACGCTATTCCCCCCAGTTTCTCTGCCCCCTCCCCCTCCCCCGAACAGGCGACCTGACTGACCAGAGGAGGCGCTAGTGCAGCAACCAGGACACATACTCACACCCGACTTCCCACCCACAGACACGGACAGTTGTGTCTGTAGGGATGCCCGACCAAGCCGGAGGTAACACAGGGATTCGAACCAGCGATCCCCATGTTGGTAGGCAACGGAATAAACCACCACGCCACCCGGATGCCGCCATGTTGAATACTTGACAGAGGTGTTACATATAAAGGATCCAATATCACTGTGCAGCAGTTAGTGCAAAAAAACAAGATGCATCTGATCTAGGCCTCCACTTTAATAACGCTTAAATTTTAAAAACATGGCAGACACCCCACATTTCCATATATGCACAGGCTTCTCTTTTCCTCCTTGGGAAGCAACATGCTCGTCAATCAAACTTCCACTGCAAATCCATTGTTTTTTTCTTTTGCCCAAACTAAAACCAAAGGCTCTCATTAAGTCAATTGCTCTCTGCTGGTTCCAGTGTTCAGTGCTTATTTTTGTGATGAATTATTCAAAGTACATTCCTTGTCTGAAAAAGACACATGGGACACACTGAAGAAGAGCAAGAGTGAGAATGGGTAAGGGGGTGAGATGGGGTGATACAAGGACAGGGAGAGCGAGAGGAGAGAGAGCAAGACAGAGGAGAGAAGCCGTCACAATAATATATATATACACTACCGTTCAAAAGTTTGGGATCACCCAAACAATTTTGTGTTTTCCATGAAAAGTCACACTTATTCACCACCATATGTTGTGAAATGAATAGAAAATAGAGTCAAGACATTGACAAGGTTAGAAATAATGATTTGTATTTGAAATAAGATTTTTTTTACATCAAACTTTGCTTTCGTCAAAGAATCCTCCATTTGCAGCAATTACAGCATTGCAGACCTTTGGCATTCTAGCTGTTAATTTGTTGAGGTAATCTGGAGAAATTGCACCCCACGCTTCCAGAAGCAGCTCCCACAAGTTGGATTGGTTGGATGGGCACTTCTTGCGTACCATACGGTCAAGCTGCTCCCACAACAGCTCAATGGGGTTCAGATCTGGTGACTGCGCTGGCCACTCCATTACCGATAGAATACCAACTGCCTGCTTCTGCTCTAAATAGTTCTTGCACAATTTGGAGGTGTGTTTAGGGTCATTGTCCTGTTGTAGGATGAAATTGGCTCCAATCAAGCGCTGTCCACTGGGTATGGCATGGCGTTGCAAAATGGAGTGATAGCCTTCCTTATTCAGAATCCCTTTTACCCTGTACAAATCTCCCACCTTACCAGCACCAAAGCAACCCCAGACCATCACATTACCTCCACCATGCTTAACAGATGGCGTCAGGCATTCTTCCAGCATCTTTTCATTTGTTCTGCGTCTCACAAACGTTCTTCTTTGTGATCCAAACACCTCAAACTTGGATTCATCCGTCCACAACACTTTTTTCCAGTCTTCCTCTGTCCAATGTCTGTGTTCTTTTGCCCATCTTAATCTTTTTCTTTTATTGGTCAGTCTCAGATATGGCTTTTTCTTTGCCACTCTGCCCTGAAGCCCAGAATCCCGCAGCCGCCTCTTCACTGTAGATGTTGACACTGGTGTTTTGCGGGTACTATTTAATGAAGATGCCAGTTGGGGACCTGTGAGGCGTCTGTTTCTCAAACTAGAGACTCTAATGTACTTATCTTCTTGCTCAGTTGTGCAACGCGGCCTCCCACTTCTTTTTCTACTCTGGTTAGAGCCTGTTTGTGCTGTCCTCTGAAGGGAGTAGTACACACCGGTGTAGGAAATCTTCAATTTCTTAGCAATTTCTCGCATGGAATAGCCTTCATTTCTAAGAACAAGAATAGACTGTCGAGTTTCAGATGAAAGTTCTCTTTTTCTGGCCATTTTGAGCGTTTAATTGACCCCACAAATGTGATGCTCCAGAAACTCAATCTGCTCAAAGGAAGGTCAGTTTTGTAGCTTCTGTAACGAGCTAAACTGTTTTCAGATGTGTGAACATGATTGCACAAGGGTTTTCTAATCATCAATTAGCCTTCTGAGCCAATGAGCAAACACATTGTACCATTAGAACACTGGAGTGATAGTTGCTTGAAATGGGCCTCTATACACCTATGTAGATATTGCACCAAAAACCAGACATTTGCAGCTAGAATAGTCATTTACCACATTAGCAATGTATAGAGTGTATTTCTTTAAAGTTAAGACTAGTTTAAAGTTATCTTCATTGAAAAGTACAGTGCTTTTCCTTCAAAAATATGGACATTTCAATGTGATCCCAAACTTTTGAACGGTAGTGTATATATATATATATATAATCCAGCGAGTCAGGTAAATTCTGTATGAGACAGTACAAGCCTGTCTCATGCCATAAGCAATCATCAACTGTCAATCTCTCTCTCTCTCTCTCTCTCTCTCTCTCTCTCTCTCTCTCTCTCTCTCTCTCTCTCTCTCTCTCTCTCTCTCTCTCTCTCTCTATCTCTCTATCTATCCATATATATAAAGATAGATGTAGGAAAAAACTTTTAATACATAGCAGTGGCAGCTGATGAGTGCGCGACGCACGAAACAAGCTTGTTCTGCTATGTATTAAAAGCTTTTTCCTACATTCCGCTCATCATTTGTTGAGCACTTCTATCAACACTATTGATGGATATATATAATATACAACACACACACACACGCACACACACCTCTTCTTCTTCTTTCGGCTTATTCCCTGTTTCTCAGGGGTTGCCACAGCGGGTTTTTCATTTTCCATCGGTACCTTGTGAGGGCACAGCACCAATGGTGGCCATTGTTAACCAACCCAGGCCTTGAGTGATCCTGTATGGAACCTCGACCGATACACACACTCATACACATGCATACACACACCGATCCGCCAAAAAATTAAAACCACTGACAGGTAAGTGAATAACATTGATTACCTCATTACAATGGCACCTGTCAATGGGTGGGATATATTAGGCAGCAAGTGGAAAGTCAGTTGTTGACGTTGATGTGTTGGAAGCAAGAAAAATGGGCAAGCGTAAGGATCTGAGCAACTTTGACAAGGGCCAAATTGTGATGGCTAGATAACTGGGTCAGAGCATCTCCAAATCGGCAGGTCTTGTGGGGTGTTTCCGGTATGCACTGGTCAGTACCTACCAAAAGTGGTCCAAGGAAAGACAAGCAGTGAACCAGCAACACCCAAGGCAAATTGATGCAGGCGGGGAGCAAAGGTTAGCCCGTCTGGTCTGATCCCACAGAAGAGCTACTGTAGCTTAAATTGCTGAAAAAGTTAATGCTGGCTATGATATACATGTGTCAGAACACAGTGCAGCACAGCTTGCTGTGTATGGGGCTGCATAGCCGCAGACCAGTCCGAGTGCCCATGATGACCCCTGTCCACTGCCAAAAGCACCTACAATTGGCATGTGAGCATCAGAACTGGACCATGAAGCAGTGGAAGAAGGTGGCCTGGTCTGATGAATCACATTTTCTTCTACATCATTTGGATGGCAGGGTGCATGTGCATCTTTTATCTGGGGAAGAGATGGCACCAGGATGCACTATGGGAAGAAGGCCAGCTGGTGGAGGCAGTGTGATGCTCTGGGCAATGTTCTGCTGGGAAACCTTGGGTCCTGGCATTCGTGTGAATGTTACTTTGATGCATGCCACCTACCCAAACAGTGTTGCAGACCAGGTACACCCCTTCATGGCAACAGTATTCCCCGATGGCAGTGGTCTTTTTCAGCAGGATAATGTGCCCTGCCGCTCTGCAAAAATGGCTCAGAAATGGTTTTGAAGAACATGAAAAAGAGTTCAAAGTGTTGCCTTGGCCTCCAAATTCCCCACAGCTCAATCCGATTGAGCATGTGTGGGATGTGCTGGAAAGACAAGTCCGATCCATGGAGGCCCCACCTTGCAACTTACAGGACTTAAAGGATTTGCTGCTAACGTCTTGGTGCCAGATACCAGATGACACCAGACACCTTCAGAGGTCTTGTGGAGTCCGTGCCTCGATGGGTCAGAGCTGTTTTGACAGCACGAGGGGGACTTACATAATATTAGGCAGGGGTTTTTAATGTTTTGGCTGCTCGGTGTGTTTGTGTGTGTGTGTGTGTGTGTGTGTGTGTGTGTGTGTGTGTGTGTGTGTGTGTGTGTTTGTGTGTGTTTTTGCTGTGGGAATATTTATAGATCCAAAAAAAAAAAGCTTTTGACACTATTGATCACAATCGATTAATAGACAAATTGAAAAGGTGTGGTATCAGAGGGGGTGGATCAGAATTGACTAAGAAGCTATTTAAGTAACAAGCAGCAGTTTGTAAAGACAGGCGAACATTTATATCGTCATGCATGGATATTACTTGTGGTGTACCCCAGGGGTCGGTTTTAGGTCCAAAACTGTTCATTCTGTACTTAAATTATATATGATGTATGCAAGTTACTGAAAATATTTAAAATTGTTTTATTTGCAGATGACACGAATATATTTTATTCTGGTTAGAGTTTACAGCAGCTTAAATTATCCTTAAATCTGGACAAAACAAAGTTTATGTTGTTTGAAAATTATAAAATAAATACCAAAGCAAAAGTAGTGATAGACAATGTCCATCTAGAAAGAGCATATTGTGGCGAACACTAGGGGCTATGCCTCTCACCCAGCAGGGCTGTGAGCTGGGGGCGTGGTTTACGTTCCTGGGATCTCTGGTGCAAGGTTGTTCCTGTTTCAGTTTGGTTTTGGAGCTGAGGAATAAAGTTCAAACTCGCCTTCGTCTCCTGTGTTTTTCCTCATCCTGCCACAATATGAAAATAAATTCCTAGGTGTGATACTAGACCACAAAATCTGCTGGAAATCTCACATGTATGCCAGCAAAGCCGGCAAGAGCATTGCAATCATAAGAAAAGCAAGACACATTCTGGATCATAAATCATTGTACACTCTGTATTGTTCATTTATTTCACCATATCTGATCTACTGTGTGGAGGTATGGGGTAACACCTACAAAACCAACCTACAACCATTATGAATACTACAAAAAAGAGCCATAAGGATTATTGATAATGTAGGACATCATGAACACACCAACAAGCTATTTTTAAAGTCAAGTGCCTTGAAGTTCAGGGATTTAGTAGAATTTAACACAGCACAAATAATGTTCAAAGCAAGAAACACTCTACTACCAAGTAATATACAAAAAATATTATCAGATAGAGAAGAGGAATATAACTTTTGGGGGATTTCCCCCTCCTTTTCTTCCAATTGTATTTGGCCAGTTACCCCACTCTTCCGAGCTGTCCCAGTCTCTGCTCCACCCCCTCTGTCGATCCAGGGAGGGCTGCAGACTACCACATGCCTCCCCTGATACATGTGGAGTCACCAGCCGCTTCTTTTCATGTGACGGTGAGGAGTTTTGTTTTTTTTTTGTTTCACCTAGTATGTCCTTAAATATTTCTTGTTACTTATTTGTTTTGACTTAGTTATCCTTTTAGCTTATAAATATATTCCTTAGTAACTTGCTGTTTGCAGTTTTAATAGTATTGTGTGAGGTTTGATAGAGTTTTACATAAGTGACCAGTTTATGGGCAATAGGCCTCTTTTCAGTGTACCTCTTTGGCCAGTTGGGTGTTAAGTGGCCAGGGTGTGGCTAGAACATCACAGGGATTTATAAGTCTGGCCTCACTCAGTTTCAGTCCAGTGTGCATTTTAACTTCTGGAGTGATTCTGAATTGCTGGTTCATCTAGAATAGAGTAAGTATCATCTTTCTTGCTAAACAAGTTGCTACTAGTCTTATTCCAGCTGCTTGAGTAGTAGTCTTTTTGTCTATACATCTGCTGCTGGTTCCTAGTGGGATCTTATTCTAGCTGTAGCTGTCTTATTCTATTTACTTACTTGTCTTATTTACTTATTCTAGCTGTAGCTGTTTTTCACCTAGTGTGCCCTTAAACATTTCTTGTTGCCTAGCTGTTTTGACTTAGTTATCCTTTTAGCTTATAAATATATTCCTTGGTAACGTGCTGTTTGCATTTTTAATAGTAGTGTGTGAGGTTTGATAGAGTTTTACATAAGTGACCAGTTTCTGGGCAATAGGCCTCTTTTCATTGTACCTCTTTGGCCAATTGGGTGTTAAGTGGCCAGGGTGTGGCCTGCACTAATGGCAGACAATCAGCAATCAGTGTTCCTTAAATCACTGCTGCTACTTCTAAGCCTCAGGCAAACAAGATTGAACGAAGGCTAGAGTAAACAAATGCAAGCGCGACTTTTTCAAGCCAAGACCTCATCAAACACGGACTGCTCTTTTTAGATCCGGTCAGTCATCTGTATTTTATGGACCTAGTATAGACTATGTGTTTCCTTCGCATTCCTGTCCTTTCCTCTTCCTGGGGCTGGCATAGACATTGGGTCACTCCTAGGCGCTGTGACTCTACCAATCTCATCTATCCCACTTTCTCCACTCACGTTGAGCAAGTGGTGATGGGAGGGCTCTGGAATTGCCAGTCTGTGGTGCCGAAAGCTGAGTTTATCTCAGGCTACGCATCCTTGCTCTCCCTCAACTTTCTTGCGCTAACTGAGACCTGGATCATGCCAGAAAACACTACCACACCCGCAGCTCTGTCTGATGTGTACTGTTTTTCTCACACTCTCTGAGCTGGGAGGTGGGGTGGTGTTACTGGCCTGCTGATCTCCCTGAAATGGAAATACTCTCTTGTTTCCATTCCACAATTTTCTCCGCCCTCTTTTGAATTTCATGCTGTTACTGTCTCTTATCCAGTCAAACTCACCATCGTGGTTGTGTACCGCCCACCAGGCCCCCTTGGTGAGTTTCTGGAGGAGCTTTACACACTTGTCTCACACTTCCCTGTTGATGACTCTGCACGTATCCTTCTCGGTGACGTCAACATCCACACTAACAAGCAGATCCTCTTCTCTCTTTCCTCTCCTCCTTTGACCTTCACCTCTCACCCTGTTACTCCCTTCCAGCTCTCTGACCACTATTTCATGTCCTACTCTCTCTCTCTCTTCACCCCCCTCGGCCCCTTCCCCTACCCACATGGTTTCCACCCGTAGACACCTCCGCTCTCTCTCCACCACTGATCTTTCTTCCTCTGTTACCTCTATCCTCTCTACACCTGAATCTTTCTCTCGCCTACCCCCTGACACTGCTACTGATCTTCTCTCTACCCTCTCCTCTTCTCTGGACAATCTCTGTCCCCTCACCTCCAGGCCTGCACGCCCAACTCCACCTGCCCCTTGGCTGACCGACTCAGTAGGTACTGACAGCGGAGCCTGAGAGTGGCAGAGTGCAAATGGAGAAAGGCAAACTCCCAGAGGACCTTCTCAACTTCCAGTCTCTTCTTTCCACTTTCTCCTCCTCCCTTTCTGCTGCTAAGGCTGCCTTCTATCGCTCCAAAATCCTATCCTCTGCCTCTAATTCTAAGAAACTCTTTGAAACCTTCTCTACACTTCTTCAACCCCCACCTCCTCCTCCTACTTCCTCCCTTCTCCCTGATGACTTCGCTAACTTCTTTGACAAGAAGATAAATGACATCAGATCCTCCTTTTCTCACCACCCGGTTAGTGCTGCTTGCACTATCCCACCCTCTGCACCCTCCTTCACCTCTCCACATCCCACCCTATCCCACCTCACTCCCCTCTCCCCCAACAAGGTTCTAAACCTCATCACATCCAGTCGCCCAACCACATGCTTCCTTGACCTGGTCCCCTCCTCTCTTCTTCAGTCTATAGCACCTGAACTCCTTCCCTATCTAACCCACCTCATCAACACCTCCCTCCAGGCAGGATGCTTTCCATCTGCCTTCAAGACTGCTAGAGTCACCCCACTTCTCAAGAAACCATCACTTAACCCCTCTGATGTCAAAAACTACAGACCAGTTTCCCTTCTACTCTTTCTATCCAAAACTTTCAAACATGCTGTCTTTAACCAACTTTCTTTGTACCTCCACCAGAACAACCTCCTGGACCCCAACCAGTCTGGGTTCAGGGTGGGTCACTCGACAGAGACGGCCCTCTTGCAGTGACAGAATCGCTGCACTCTGCGAGAGCAAACTCTCTCTCCTCTGTCCTGATACTCCTGGACCTGTCAGCTGCGTTTGACACAGTGAACCACCAGTTCCTCCTCTCTACCCTCGAGGGGGTGGGTGTCACAGGCTCTGCACTCTCAATGTTTGCAACCTACCTGATGGGTCGCTTCTACCAGGTGACATTGAGGGGATCTGTGTCGGAGCCTCGCAGACTGACTACAGGCGTTCCACAGGGTTCGGTTCTGGGTCCTCTCCTTTTCTCCCTGTACACAACATCCCTGGGTTCTGTTATTCGCTCGCATGACTTCTCTTACCATTGTTATGCCGATGACACCCAGCTGATCTTGTCCTTTCCGCCCTCTGACACACAAGTAGAGACACGCATTGCTGCATGCTTGACTGACATCTCGGAGTGGATGGCGACACACCACCTGAAGCTCAATCTGGACAAGACAGAGCTGATGTTCCTCCCAGGGAAAGGTTTCCCACAAGACCTGGCCATCACCATTGACAACACCGTGGTGACACCAAATCGGACTGTGAGGAATCTGGGTGTGATCCTGGATGACCAACTGTCATTTGCTGAAAACGTTGCATCGGTTGCTCGCTCCTGCAGATTTCTCCTCTATAACATCAGGAGGATTCGCCCATTCCTCACCGATGAGATGGCACAGGTGTTCATCCTGGCTCTGGTCATCTCCCGGCTGGACTACGACAACTTCCTCCTTGCTGGCGACCCGGCGTCGGCCATCAGACCTCTGGAGCTTGTTCAGAAAGCTGCAGCTCGTCTGGTGTTCAACCACCCTAAGTTCTCCCACACAACTCCCCTTCTCGTGTCCCTACACTGGCTCCCAGTAGCTGCTCGCATCCAGTTTAAGACTCTGGTGCTAGCCTACAGGGCAGTGAAAGGAACAGCACCTTCCTATCTCCAGGCCATGGTCAAGCCCTACACCCCCGCCCAACCACTTTGCTCTGCTGTCTCGGGACACCTGGTTGCCCCGTCGCGCAGAGGCCCTTGCTGCCGATCGACCCGGTCACAGCTCTTTTCTGTCCTGGCCCCACAGTCGTGGAATGAACTCCCCACTGATGTCAGGACAGCGGAGTCGCTGCCCATCTTTTGGCGCAGGTTGAAAACTCACCTCTTTAAGAACTACTACCCTGTTACTTGTTCTTAGCACTTATTGTATTCACTCATAAAAATTTTTTTTTACAAAATCGCTTTCTTGCACTTTTACTTTAGCACTGATTTTGCTATTAGATGCTTGTTTAGATGCACCTATGACCTCTGATGACTAGTAGTTCTCCTGATTTCCTACATTAAATGCACTTATCGTAAGTCGCTTTGGATAAAAGCGTCGGCTAAATGACTGTAATGTAATGAGTTTCACCAGACAAGTTTACACGGCACTTCTGGTCCATTTCCGCATTCGGGCCACCATATGCTTTTCTTTTCCGGTGTAACGAGTAGCTACCATAGTTACCACAGTTCAGGGAAAAGGTTTTCTTTGGTTGGCTTTTTGGCAATGAAGTGATGGGAACAAACAAAGCCGTTTTTCGGTGGTTTCTTCAAATTCAAAGCCTTCAACCACATCAGTGATTCGAAATCTGCTGTTGGTTTTCTCTGAAAGGAAAACAATGGAATGCAGGGACATTGCCGTTTTGTGGCAGGTCGATGGGTAAACACACTCTCTATCCAACCATTCATTCAGGCGTTTCCATGTATTAGTACAGCCACGCACCGCACAATGTGTCCCTGAACCATTTTTTGATTTTCCAATGTCAATCTTTAATATTTAATGTCGTTGAAGATATCGTGGAGCTAGGCTTGCATGTTTACATCCGGCTACGGATATTTAGACCGGAAGAACAATCCACCCACCCCGGCGCCCTAGGTAAAGGCGGGAAAACTCGTCTATCCCCCCCCCTCCTTACCCCCTGAACAACCACCGCAAATAACCAGAGGAGGCGCTAGTGCAGCGATCAGGACACATACCCACATCCGACCCGCAGACACAGCCAATTTAGGACGCCCGACCAAGCCGGAGGTAACACGGGGATTCGAACCAGCGATCCCCGCGTTGTTAGGCAACTGTACAGACCGCAAAGCCACCCGGACGCTCAGGGGAATATAATTTAAGAGGGAAATCAAACTTCAAGAAATTATGTGTTCGTACAACTTTGAAGAGCATGGGCATTTCAATCTTTGGTGCATAACTGTGGAACAGTCTGGGCATGGAAGTCAAACACAGTACAAACATTACACAGTTCCAGAGGAAGTACAAAGGACTGATTATCAAGAGATATAGAGATGATCACGAGTTGTATTAACTAAGTTTTATGTATCTCTAAACATTTCTTATTACTTTTACCTTTTTCCCATTTTTCTTTCCATGACACCGAGTGGATATTTGGGTTGTACGTGTTGTTGAGGTCTGTTTATTCGTGGTACATGACATTAGGATGTGTTTTTCTTTTTTCTCTTTGTCTCGTGTTTTCTCTTATTGTTCACAGTAGTTGAGTTTGTATTGTGCAGCACAACTTGCATTGAATTCCAACTATGGAGTACAGTGGGGATTGAGTTTAACTGCCATACATATTGTAACGTGCATGGATAAGAAGACACGCTGGCTGCTGGCGTTGTCCCCCGAATTCGCTACAATATTATTTATGTCAGTATTTGATATATTTTGTTTTCTCACATTATTTATATGATTTATTTTCGTGAATTTTGATTTTGTTTGTACTGGAGCTGCATGAGAACTGGGTGTGTAGTTTGTGTTGCACAGGGGACATATTTTGTTTGTTGCACGTGGTGTTTTCCATGTGGCACAGTTTTCCTCTAAGAAGTCGACAGGTGTAAGAGGTTTTTTACTCCATTTAAAGCCGGGAGTTTTTATTTCTGTGTTCATTTCTTCGGAGATTCTATGTATTTATACTTAAGTGGACTCGTTCCCTCGAGGTTGGTGCAGCCAGCGAGTTTGACTGTCACTCCCTCCAGGAATTAGACGAGACCATGGGTTCTCTGCCACAGGTGGATTTAAGGACGAAAAGCGGCGTAGACAAATCCATCTGGGGGCAGAGAACTCATGGTCTAGTCTAATTCCTGGAAGGAGTGCCATTGAGTTTGTAATGTATGGTAGCTGAATTAATTTAAGAGTAGGTGAGAAGGGGTAGGAAAAGATAAGTGTATACTTCCTCCTACTCCCTTTCGAACATGCAACAAATTATCTGATGCATATGTTTGCTGAGTTTGATGTGTGGATTTGTTGATCACTTCAGATTATTGGCAATGGTTTATCTGTAAATGATATCTTGCTTATTTACATTTTCGAAATAAATCATCATCATCATCATCATGCATAGCTGTCACATCATAATGGCTCTACCATGTTTGTTTGTTTTTTAACAACGCAGTAGATTACCTACTTTGATTTACATACCTTGTTAAAGCACTGCTAGAAGCATGAATACATCACTGCTGAACTAGAGGGCCGATGCTTAGTTTGGGTCCGTGGGCGGCAGGGCTCAGGAGGTAGAGCGGGTCATCTAGTAATCAGAAGGTCGCTGTCTCGATCTCCGGCTCCTGCGGAGAGCGCGTCAAAGTGCCCTTGAGCAAGACGCTGAACTCATAACTGCTCCTGATGGGCAGGTTGGCACCTTGCATGGCAGCCCCTGCCATCAGTGTATGAATGTGTGTGTGTATGAATGGGTGAATGTGAGGTGTACACTGTAAAGCACTTTGAGTGGTTGGTAGAATAGAAAAGGACTATATAAAATGCAGTCCATTTATTTATTTACTATTATCCGACTCGCCAACCTAATTAGAACCATAACTGTGGTTTTTCATCCTGTGTTCCAAGGCCAACTGTAATTTGGGCTGACTTTCAATTGGGAGAAATTAATCTATTCATCTTCTTGTACTTTCAAAAATGAACTTCAGCGAGCCGTGAGCTTTTCCCACATCACTAATGAATACCTTTTAATTGCGAGTCTGCTCACCATGCTAAACTCTGACGTGTTGACTACTCTAGAAGTCTGACAGGATGAATTTCTCACGAGTTAACGCTACATCAGAGACATGGGAAGGAAGGCCTTTGCAGTAACAATGCGAGATAGCAAGGCACTGTGGAATCATGCATGTATTATTTAGTCCCCCTGAACAACTTGCATTTCAGTGTACAATATGTCTGCCATGTAGACGTTGACTTTGCAAATGGAGGCATGTGTGTCTACGTAAGGTGGTTCTTTTGTGTGTGTGTGTGTGTGTGTGTGTGTGTGTGTGTTCTTTATACATCAGCACTTCTTTGCTCTCCATCCATCATGAGCCATCAGCAACCTCCTTCTCGCCCTCACCTCAAACCCTGGCCTTCTTCCAGCAGGGAATCGACCCAACTGTAAATCTAATTTCCATGATTCTCTGTAGGGCTTTTAGTTTTTACAGCCTTGGACACTGCAAAGCAAACATGGCTTTTTCAAAGCATGCAGTAGCCCGCTATTACACTCTGCAATTGCAACGCTTGCTCACCCCAGGCAAAGTTGCAAGGCCTCCTAAAAATCAGACGAAAACAAAAGTATACAAAATGAAAGAAAGTCAAGCTACGGAAACTTCGGTATGTGACTGCAGAGGAATTAATAGCCCATGGAATGGCTGGAAAGGGCAAAACATGTAGAGGCAAACTGCTGTCAGCAAACTGGCCGAGGATTGATTCCCATGTTATTGAGTCACACTGTTGGGAGACACATTGTAAACGACAACAATTGCTCATTTTATCGAGCGTAAGGATATTCCATTCTGTGGCCATTAGCTGAGGTCTCACAGTCACAGGGAACTATCTATCCTTGCCTGTCTCTCTTTCTCTTTCTCTCTCTCTTTCTCTCTCTCTCTCTTGCTCGCTCGCATGCACACACACACACACACACACACACACACACACACACACACACACACACACACACACACACACACACACACACACACACACACCATAACAACAAACACACACATAAACACAACAGATAAACTTGCGGAAATTAAACAGAGCTATGAGATGAGTGATGGTTGCAATGACAGTAAAGCCCGTATTCCTTGCCCTGTAAAAAGCTATTGGGTGCAGCTGTGAACTATCTAATAATAAAAATGAAAATGAAATGTGCGTGTGTGTGTATGTGGGTATATGTGCGTTTTGGTCAGTGAATTGGAAACAGTGGAGGCATTCATTATTAATAAGGCCACTCAGGTGCCAACTATACTTTACCCTGCAACCGAACCACACGGTCACCCAACCCATCCTCATGGAGGCATCATTGCAACAGACATATGTCTGAGTTTTTCATTTAGTTGCTCCTGCAAGGAAAGCCAACGTTATATTGTGTATGTTTTGTTTCCAAACTGTAAACATTTCCTTTTCATTGTGCCTTTGTTACAGGCTATCACCAGATATGGCATGAAAATTTTTAAAAAAAATCTTAAGGAAGTACTTGTTGAGGTTAAAATTGTTGTCACAATATCAATATATTATCTATAGGCCTAAGCACTAACTTTACCCCCTGTCCTTCACGCCAAGTGTATTTATCTTAACACACAACACCATATTTATCCCTTTTATTGAACGACCTCAATATGTTGTAGAAACCAAGTGCATTTCATTGAGTAGGAGTTAAGATAGGGCTTACTTACGACCAGCATTTCAATTGAGGATTAAACAATTTACTTTCTCTCTATTGTTTCTCTTGTGAAGAATGGTCCTCAGATATCTCACCTCTGTTCCACTTTCTCTGCCAACGTCCATGTTCATCCTTTCCCTATGTATCTGATGATTCAGAGTAGAAGTGTAGCAGCTTTCTAACGTGAGTAGATGTCAGCATGCAGTGGGGAGTGGGGACAGGGTATGTACAGCTCACCCTAGCCTTCTTGACATGGATACGTCAGATTACAGACGTGAAGTTTAGTGCTGAAACAGTCGGTTAGTCTACTGGTTGACTGACACAAAATCAATTACAATTTTGGTAATCTCTTAATCATTTAAGTCATTGATCAAGTAGAAATAGCACTGATGTTTAGGTTGCAGCCTCACAAATGCTAAAATGTGCTTATCTTTCTCAGATTTATATAATAAAATTAATATTTTCGGGGATTTTCTTTTGGCTGCTGGTCAGACAGTGTAAACACTGGACTCTGAGAACACAAATGGGCATTTATCAGTATTTTTGACATTTCATAAACTAAATGTTTTATCGATAAATTAATCAACAGATTAATAATAAAAGTAATGATTTGCAAGCTTGCAACCTTAGTGAAGCTGTTAAAATAGTTATTGAAATAGCTACAGCTGGGCTGCTGGCTAGAATTATCATTATAATTATGATCATTATGGTCACATATTGATTATTATTATTTCTCCATAATGGCTCACTGTTGTCAAGGGCCTCCTCGTTTGTGTAGCGAAGTGAGAGAAATAGAGACAGAAAGATCGATGATTGGAAGAGGCTGTGAATGACGTTTGAGAAATAAAAAAAAGAAAAGTGAAAATTTGTATTCTTATGCTTCGGGGGGTGAATTGCTAAAATTGCTATCGCTTTGAACAAATTCCGGGCTGATTTTGTCCCTTTGGGGTAAATATTCATTTATTTTACCCTTGTTGCACAGCAGGAGGTCTGGACGTGTTCTTTGATTGGGTGGCCCCCCGGTCTTTTATAGGGGCGTGGAACCAAGGCGGACTTGAATGGGGAAACGCGTCTGTGTGCGTTTTTCACCGGTGTGTGTCGAAAGCCGTAACAAGCGAAGCAGATGACAGTATTAAATTAGCCCTAATTGCGAAGGACGCGAGGATCTTGTTTTCCCTCTTTTTTTTCTTCTTCTTTTTTTTTTACAGGCGGAACAGGATTGTCGCTTCTCATATAGAGGGGACCCCCCCCTCCCCACGCGCCTCCAAAACCAAACCAAACCGACTGGTCGCTCGCCGCAAGCCGGGTTATCGGAGAGGTTGAAGACGCTAAAGACGCCGCCAGAGCTCTTCCTCGCTCCCAGAGGAGGAGGAGGAGGAGGAGGAGGGATGTGAGGATTTCCTAAGAGGATGAAAAACGCACCCGTGGACACTATTTTGTGTTGTGTCACTCTGTAGTCAACCGTTGAGTGGAATTGCGGAGGCTGAAGTTGTCGGATCTATCGTCCGTGGGATGCTTTGCGCGAAAATGAGGATGTGCAGATAGTGTGTTTCTGAAAGTCCACCTATTGTCGTGGACTGTTGGCTAACGTTAGCGAGCTCGTCCCGTTGCCCCAGCGCCGGCCGGTCAGCTCGTGCCGTGCCTACCATCGGTGTTTAGCCCGGTTCGCTTGTCAGTTTTCCGCCCCCGAATTCAGTTCGGTAAGTCTGGATGTTGCTTTCTCTTCCCCCCCCCCCCGTGCTGTTAAATTTAACCGCAACGTTAATACTTTTTTTTAAAATGCGTAATGCAATGGGCTGGCTTCACGTGTGGCGAAAGCTCGATGTAGACGGTAGTCGTTTTGGTAAGCTAACGTTAATTTCCAGTGGGCTAGCGTTGTTCAAGCTAGCGTACCAAATTTCTGTTTTGCCTCAGCACCCGGTGATTAAACGGTGATGCCTTTTGCTACAGGCGTGAAAAACTGTTAAAATCATAGCTCGCCATTTGGTCCACCTGCTTTTCGTCTAATGCAGAGTTACACCTCATTGCGACCAACATGCACAACACCGACTTTGCAGATTAAATGGCATGGATTGATCGGATCTTGTGTGCTTCTTTTTTTTAACTTGTTTCGTTTTTGTTTTTTTTTCTTCTCGTTGCTCTTTATTCAGATCGGATGAAACCTCGTCTATGACATCCATCCCAGTGTTGGAAGGGGCCTTTGCTGGCAAACTGCGTCACCGAGTGGGCGCTGCGGGTATTCAGCTCTAAATATCTCCGTATTGGGAAACTCTAAACATGGCAAAAATCGCCTGGAAAATAAAGTGATTAAACTTTGCGTTGCAATGGAGCCGGGAGGCCAGTTACACCCTGATGCTACCAAAGGGCTGAAGTATCCATCAGTACCAAACGCACAGTGTGAACTGAATGTGAATATGTATGAGACTGTCAGTGATGTGAGTAATACTGACTCCTCCACAGTAGTGAGAGGTGGAAGTGACCCCAGTGCATACCCTCCATCCAATTATCAGCGAATTGTGCATCAGAGATTCATCAGGAGAAGTCTATGGTTTTCGGACTCGGACGAGCAGGCCTTTGAAGCACCTGAATGTGATAACAGGAGTAACCTGAACATAAATTTGCGCACAATAGTTGACAGGACACGGGGGACGAAGCCAAGGATAAAAGAGGGCTCTAGCACTGAAAGCCAAGCTGGTTTAAAAGACAGTGCAACAGAGAGTGCAAGTGCTGATGAGGAGAGGGAGAAAGGTGGCGATGCATTGAATGTTGCGTCCTGCGATGGCGTTAAAACTGCTGTCAAAGCAGCCAGCGAAGAGAACGAGGAAGAGGCTGAGATGAAGGCTGTCTCCACATCTCCAGGAGGAAGGTTCCTCAAGTTTGACATTGAGCTGGGGAGAGGGTCTTTCAAGACTGTTTACAAGGGCCTGGATACTGAGACTTGGGTGGAAGTTGCCTGGTGTGAGCTGCAGGTACAGTACCGAAACTGCACTTGATTTACACTCAACCAATTTATTTTATTTATGAAACTGGAGCTTGGCACCAATGTTTAGATCACTATGCAGTCAAAGAGCCATCAATTTATAGTGTTTAGGTTAAAATGCATGAGATTAAAACCGGCATATACCTGTTTTAGGCCTAAAAAGCAAATGGAAATGGGATCAGTTGTCCAGCAAATATATGAACTACCTTCCCATGTTTAACAGCATTCGGAATATTAATCATATTTCAATCTTCAGTCATTTTCTCTGTGATAGAAGGCATATTATTAGCTTTTTATTGAAAGATTTTCCATTAGCGGAGTGAAGCAAGGTTTCTCACAGGAGCCCCCCTCTCATCACTCTGTTGATGAGGATTCACGCATCATGACAGGATAGTGGTGCTGTCTACAGGGAGCCCTCAATCAGTTGGACAATCATCAGGGAATTCACTAAGTTGCAAATAGGTTCCCACTAAATTCTAAATGGTTTACACAGGCCAGATGATTGACGGGCCTAAGTCAATGATGTTGAATCACATGCCAGCATTGTAGTAGAGATCAGCAGTTTTGCAAGTGCACAAGGAGAGTATCTTGTCTTCCATTACAGACACAGGAAAATCACCAGCTTAGACTATGCAAAGGTATTAACTAATTATTTCCATCCTTAGTAGACTACAGCAGGGATTATCTCTCTCCCTCTCTCCCAGGAGGCTTAAGGGGACTACAGTAAGCATGACTGGTCCCCTCAGAGACAAAATACCATTAGTTTGACCCTTTTATTTTCTTTTACTGTTCAGATTAAAATGGTTAGAATTTAGTTGTAACAATTCAGTCTGATGTACCCTTTATTGTAACTCTTTTGCCATGTTCATAGTGTGATAACACTATGTACAGGCAATTTAGCGGACTGTACATGAGATATCCGTGTGTCCTGTCACAGCAATGTCTGCAGGTTGTGAGCCGTGCTCCTCCCGCCCCCATGTGAGACAGGAGGTAAACGGACAGGAAGCAGCTGATGTGTGCCGTAGCCTGCTGGGAGCAGTATGGCTGCCCTTTGGCCTCAGTATATAAACAGAATCTATCCAGTTGCCTGGTGTGTGTGTGTGTGTGTGTGTGTGTGTGTGTGTGTGTGTGTGTGTGTGTGTGTGTGTGTGTGCGTGTGCGCGCGCGTGTGACACCCAGACACGGGAATCACAAAACAATGATGCATCTCTTCCCAAAAGAATGTGTGGCATTTACTAGGAGTGATCTGGCTGTGTCAAGATCACGCATAGGGACACATGATTATCACTTTAAGTGATGATGTCATGCAGGCTGATGGTAGGGGAAAATAATCCAATATCTTCCTTAGCTATGTGACTCTGAACTGTAATTGAATACAGTTGATGATAGGACATGCAACAGGAAGCCATTAATCCCCCCCCCCCAAGTGACACAAAGAAGTTCCCTTAATGGACAGTCAGTTCCTATAGAATCAATCTTCATCGTCACGCGGGGTTCTACTCCTTGATTGACAATACATTTTACAAAAATGATTCTAAAGAGGTGGGTTATTAGTTGACCAAATTGAAGGTTGGCAAGTAAGATGTTATACTGACTTCTTTAATAAGGGTGATAATTTCCAGTCCCAAGTGAAATTCATTATCATGTTTAAATTTTTGTCATGAAGTGAGAGTGGTTGTAGGTGTATTGGATGAGAAAGGTCTGTTTGCCTTTAGGGAGTCTGAGTTATACTGGATAGACTGGTGGATCCAGGCTAGAATATACACTGCCTTTCCGACCTCCACATCACACCTGTCATTCACATTCAGCAACATGGTGCCCCCATTAGCTGCACCCATGTTGGCTGTTGGAACTGTAAAGACTCATATTCTGCACTTTCTCCCCAGTGGTGCATGTGGACCTTGCCATTTTAGTTTTACCCAGCTAACTGAGGCACTGTGGGCTTGGACATTTTTTTTTTTTTGTCCAAGAGAGAAAGAGATATGACTGTGATTTTCCACTCTTTTCGCTCCCTCCAATGGTCACATGGCTTCTCTGCCTGGAAATTTTAATCTGGTTGCGTGCTCCCTCCCTCTTTGCCCATCTCTCCCACATCTCTGCTGATGCTACTGGCATCACACAGATGGCTCTGGCTGAGGGAGGGATGCTAATCTGAAGACGAGAGAGGGAGATATGAATGTGGGGACTATTGTCTTTTAAGTGCAAACACTTCTGTTTCTGTTTTGCCTCCTATCATTGGTCACTTGGATTTGAAATTTTAAACTATGGAAATTTCCTTATTCTGCCAACAGTTTACTTTTAGCTCTGTTTAAAGATTTTATCTGTAGTGTGTGTGTTTCAGAGCACCCCTCTTTCTTTGTACTGATAGCACTGTGGTATTTGGCAACAGGCTTGTTGTTGAGCAGATAAAATCTACTTGAGAGCTTTTGTATGCAGAGCTGGTGATGACACTATGGCAGCGGAATGAAGCCTGTCCAAGTGTTGGCTGGAGATCTGGACGATCTTAGTCCTCATAATCACAACACTTTACATGGCTCCTCTACACTTCTACAAGACTTAGTTGGCTCTTCACTCTAGATTCTACAAGACTGAGTTGGCTCTTCACACTAGATTTTAGCGTCGTGCAATGGGGATTCAATCAAAACCACAGTAAGGGGTGGATTGATTGGCATTGTATCTTTTCATCAAGACGCATTGAGCTTAGAAAAACAATTCCCTGGTTGTCGAGATGGAAAAGGAAAACAAAGTAGTGTTCAAGTGGGTCATCTGTCCCAGCTCATAAGTCATCAAGGAGTCCAGAGAAGCATGGCCAAGCGGAGCCAGTGGCATGGTTTCAACAGCAGCCCCATCTCCAGGCGAGCTGCAGCTCCTGTGTCACTCAGTTTACCCAGATCCCTGAGGGAAGAGGGCCAGGCCTGTTGGAGCCACAGCTACTACTACTACTTTCGGCTGCTCCCGTTAGGGGTCGCCACAGCGGATCATCCGTTTCCATTTCTTCCTGTCTTCTGCGTCTTTATTTATGATCCGCATATTTGATTTGGCAAAGATTTTACGCCGGATGCCCTTCCTGATGCAACCCTCCCCATTTGTCCGGGCTTGGGACCGGCGCTAAGGATGCACTGGCTTGTGCATCCTCAGTGGCTGGGTTACCTGTGGGTTACCTGGGTTACCTGCTGTGGCTCCATAGAGTTAATAGGATTGAGGCCTAAGACAGTGGAGATGGCCACTTGCCCACATAATTAAGGAGGTGTAGATTTTTATATATTTGGTCTAACTATAGAAATAAGAAATTATTTTAAGTGTTGGTGTCAAGAACTTCTTTCTATAGTGTTCAGGTGTTGGTAAAGTGGGTCAAAGATTAAATTCGGGGGAAACAGGACTAATATTTATGACATTGACTGACTGAGCTAGAAAAACACAAACTGTGTATGACACATTAGCATATCAGTGCACCTAAGAATGCGCCTGCCTTCCCCCTTACCCCCAGGGGTAGCTACTTATCTGGTGGAAAAGCTATTTTAACAATGTAGCTAAGAGATGCTAAACCAGACCCTGTCAAAACACGGTTCAAAGAATGATCTGGTGCGTTATGCATGTTCACTCTGACATGGTGGCAGCCATACTACCACGCTGTATATGAGAGCATGACAAAAAGGGCTAAGTACTACAATGTTTAGCTACTTTTCAGCTTCAGTGCTCCTGTGGTTTTCTGAATTTTAAAAGTTGCACCTTAATATCTTCAACGATGCTCATGTTTGATAGACCAAAGAGAATCTGTCCTCACTCTTACCACCCCACCGCTGTGGCACTTGAGAGTAGCTGTGATGACGTCACTGTGGCTGACGGCAGGATGAAAGGAAAGATCTTTGTAGTGGTGAAGGTGCAGGAGTCAACATCTTTTAACACAGTCTCTCTCAACATGCATGATGGGCTGGGTGATATTGACAAAATCAAATATCACAATATTTTTGACTGAATACCTTTTTTGATATTTTACGGCTGACTATTTGTGCTTTCATGATATATTTACTCACAAGAAGATTTTAAAAAAAAAAGGATTCAGTAACTTGGATATGTTGACCAAGTAGGTAGAGGCATTCGTTTTTTAATTTCACTCAGCTAAAACTGTCTTGAGTTCAGAAAATTGCATCACTTTACTGTAATGCAGCTTTTAAGGCAAGGGAGACGATATTTAAATTTTATCACAATATTACAGTGACCAAATCGCCAGATGAAAGCTATTGTCATATTGCAATACCAAGATTGTATCGATGTATGTAGAGCTGGGCAACACATCTGCATTATTTGAAATGGTCAGGGATATAAGCTTGTGTCAGAGGTATTGCACCATGTGTGGAAAAACATTTTTCCGTAGTTACTTCCTTTGTAGAACACCAGAGCAGGCCACATAATGTTATTTCCCTGTTGTGGAAAAAAATGTGGCATCCATGTTTTTAAAAAAAGAATGCATAAATTCAATGGGCCTCATGACAAGAACGTTCTCTTAAATTTGTTCTAGCTGGAAGTGACTAAGCAAAATCAGCAATGGAATCACATGTTCTCAACCACCCAGGTGTGTAGATACACGTGTTTGAATGTTAATTCTCACAAAAAGACTATATAAGGACAGCTGATTTAGAGTGAGTGCAAATAAGGAAGTTGAGGACAATCTGGAGAAATGCAGCTAATCAAGCACTACCTTTTTCATTTAGACATGCAGACATAAAATGGATCTAAAAGGATCTTTACAAGTTCAGAAATCAAAGTGTTGTCAAAACTGACAAAGGTATACATCAAAGGCAAAATGTTAAACCCTCACTGGCTCAAGTATTAGATTTGATAGTATTGGTACTGCTTCAGTCCTATTCCTCCTGTTTGCATTTGGTAATTGTGCAAAGGATGTTTATTTCAAATAATTCATTTCTTATAAAGAAAGATGTCGTTATCCAGATTAGATTTGTACTTTTCACTGTTTTCAGTTCATCTGAGCCATAGATAGATAAAATTTTTCTATCCTGAGATGGTTGACCAACTGGACTATTGTGCCTGTTAACATACAACAGGTCTACACTACTCTTAAATGTTGATAATATCAACAATAAATCCAAATGGAGAAAATTGTTGAAAGCCACAAGTTAAAACGTATGTTTGTTTTACAAACAAATCTGTACACACCAACAGTTGTTTCATGAATGGTGCATACATAAGAGATAAGAAACAAAATATCAGCAATAAAAAGTACAGAGTCTAAACAATATAAGTGGCAAATATAAGCAGTATAAGGTATCAAATATGTTTACTGATAAAATACAACTTACAAGGTGCAAAAACATCAGCAAAAATGCAATAAAGGTACGGTGGACAGATATGAAGTAGCTTAAAGTGACATGAATATATATTGCAAATATTGCACATGCCCAGTGGTGGCAGCACATCAGTCTTGTCAGACTGAGGAGATGTCCGAGTTCATTAATGCCGGAGCTTTTGAAAAGAAGTTGTTTTTCAGTCTCTTTGTGCATGTGCAGATTAATCTGAAGTGCCTACCTGATGGGAGGGGCTGAAACAGGTGGTGTCCAGGGTGTGTAATATCTTTTATGATGTTCTTAGCCCTCCTCACACAGTGAGTGCTGTGAAGATGTTTAGTGAAGGCAGCTCACTGCCAACAATGTCCTGTGCTGTTTCCACAACACACTGGAGGGTTTTTTTTTGGTCAGCTTTGGTGCAGCTGCTGTACCAGGTCATCATGCAGTTTGTTAGGATGTTCTCGATGGCGTATCTATAAAAGTTGATAAGCAGCTTTTGGGGGAGGTTGGCTCTCCTTAGCCTCTTCAGAAAATAAAGGCGTTGTGCCTTACTCACCACTTCTGAGGTGTTGTCAGCCCAGGAGAGGTCCTCTTTGATGGTGACTTGCAGGAACCTGGAACTGGGGACTCTCCATAGTCTCTGTGTTGGTGTGGACAGGATTGTGTGTGTGATCTTCTTGGAGCTCCTAAAGTCCACAATAATCTCCTTGGTCTTTTTGGTGTTTAAAACCAGGTTGTTGTTAGCATGCCACATTGTCAGGTTCTGAACCTCCTCCCTGTATGCTATTTCGTCATTGTCTGATATGAGCCCGATGACTGTCGTATCATTTGCAAACTTAACAATAGTGTTTTAGTTGTGGATGGGTTGGCAGTCATGTGTGAACAGCGCATAAAGGAGGGGGCTCAGCATACAACCCTAGGGGATGCCAGTGCTCAGGATGAGGGTGGAGGATTTGTGCTTGCTCAGTGTTACAGTCTGGGGGTGGTAGATGAGGAAGTCCAGTATCCAATTGCATATGGAGGGAGTTAGTCCTAGTTTGTGGAGTTTGTTGACCAGCTTGTTTGGTATGATGGTGTTAAATGCCGAGCAGTAATCAACAAAGAGCATCCTGACGTAGGTGTTGGGTCTTTCCAGGTGAGAGAGGGCTGTATTTAGAGCCACACAGATGGCGTCCTCAGTCGATCTGTTTGCCCAGTAGGCAAACTGGTGTGTTGGTCTAGATCAGCTGGGAGAGTGTCTTTGATGTGGGTGAGTACCAGTCGTTCAAAGCATTTTGCAATGACGGTTGAGAGTGACTGGCCAATAGTCATTGGGGCAGGTTACCACAGGTTTCTTTTGGAACGGGCATGGCGGTGCTGGATTTTAGGGATGCGGGGACTGTGCATAAGGATAGAGAGGTTGAAAATGTGTGTGACTACCTCTGCTAGCTGGTTAGCACAGGCCTAGAGTCCACACCCTTGTACACCATCAGATCCCGCTGCTTTCTGTGTGTTGATGCTGTGGAGGATCCACTCCACTTCTGGAGTGTGTAAAACAAGGGTCTGTGGGTCTCCCAATAGTTTGAAACCAACTGGAGGTTGGTTATTGTCTTTGTCAAATTGAACAAAGAAGTTGTTAAATACCACCGCTAGGTTGGCAGTGTTGTTGGTAAGTTGTAACATGTTTTAAACAGTGTACATGTTCTACCCCAGGTCTGTGTCCTAACAGGTCAGACCTGGATTCAGTAAATGAGCTCTTGAGATGCACTGTCTTAACATACTGATTGAAACTTATTGAATTTGTGATGGCCTGGTGGCCTGTCCAGGGTGTCTCCCCGCCTGCTGCCCAATGACTGCTGGAATAGGTTCCAGCATCCCCGCGACCCTGAGAGCAGGATAAGCGGTTCAGATAATGGATGGATGAATGGATGGAATTTGTCCAGACTTTGAACCACTTGGCTATTGCTTAACAGTAGCTCTATTGCACCAGCTAAATAGCCTTTGATTTCCCCAGCTGTTGATCCTTTTAGGAATTTAGGAAGTTTGTTTATATGAACTTTAAAGACCCACCATCCTGTTGAGGCCCCTTACTTAGCCACTGTGATATGAAGACAAAGGTTAGTTTTAATGCACAGGCTAGATGATCTCCACATTTGTAAGCCTTTTACATAATTATATGTGATAAACAAATGGCCTGACCAAGACATGAATGACCAAACTAAGCTGTAATTCATAAAAATCTAGACGGCCCATTAAGAATTAAAAGAAATGTTGTATGCAAGTATTTGTTTTTACAAGTGTTGAGAGGGTTCTTGGAAGATCTTGTTAGAAAAATTTGACTTGTTTGGCTCTTACGTCACGTGTTATTTGGCACATGATTTCCACAATGGAACTGTACTAAGATCACCATTAAATATTATGCTGGAAAAGAAAAAAAGAAAAGACACTTGGTCATTGCAGGTTACAATGACATTGTAGGTTACAGTGAAATTTGTTTTCTGCATTTGGCCCATCCTATTGTATAGGAGCAGTGGGCAGCTGCAGCGCCCGGCGACCAACTCTAGTTCTTTTTCCTATTGCCTTGGTCAGGGGCACAAACAAGAGTATTAACCCTAACATGCATGTGGTTTTGATGATGGGAGGAAATCGGAGCACCCGGAGGAAACCCACACAGACACAGAGAGAACATGCAAACTCCACAGAAAGGACCTGGGTTGGCCCAGGGTTCGAACCCAGCATCTTCTTGCTGTGAGGCAACAGTGCTAACCACTGGACCACCGTGCTGCCGAAGGTTTTTTTTTTTTTTTTGGAGGAGATGTATATTCAGCATGTCCAACTTGGTATTTCTCGCACGACTGTATTGAGCAGTTTAATTTGCTTTTTAGTCTTGGGGTGAGGGTAATATGCTGAATCAAGGCTGCCTCTCTCAATTTTTCCTGTTTCACTGCAAATGAAACAGGAGAGCGAGCCTGCTCAGGCTAGCAGTTCAGTTTAGGACATCTCTAGCTAACATGCTATCTCAGCAGGCCCCAACATCAGTGACCTAGGAACAGGGTCTCATGGCTCAGGTTGGTTTAGATGCACTTTCTGGTTTTGCACTAGTCACCACTGGTTTTCTTGGGTTTTGGTTCTTTACGTGGGTATTGCACACATTTGCGAGCCCAAGATTGTGTGGGCGAGAGTTAGCAGGTGGGTGAATTGACCACCTTGGGTATCATGGCACCACAGTTATTCCATGCTAACTCTGTTGGCTCCTCTGGGATTTTTACAATGGGTCTGAGTAGGCATGTGTTATCTCTGTGAGGATGTGTTGTGTCTGTGGGTGGAGTGTGTGTGTTTTAGGATGTCATCACCAGCTGCCGTGCTTCACAATTTGCTGGATGGAGAATAACAAAGTTTTCTGCTGTGCTATGGAGCATGTTTGGTTTGGGACAGAATAACAAAGTGCTCCATGCTCCCTCGTTGCATCTAGTGACCGGACATCTTTAAGGTTCTGAGTGACCTCAGAGATGTCCAGGCTCATAATGAGGCAGTCGATTCTCATACCCAAGTGGGCCTCATTTTGAGCCATCTGTAACTTATTGACTGGTTAATAGCTTGGTGTGTGTTGGGTTTTATGTTACTCCAATGTGGTGTCTGGGCCTGTTACAGAAAGAACCTGAGCTGACCGCTGAGAATCAACAGCAACAATTAGCCTGGTGCTCCACCCCTGCCAATCATCTGTCAATCGGACAAGGATTAATAGCAGACTTTTTAAATAGGTAAAGGAAAAAATGACTATTTATTGTTTATCATGGTTGACAATGAGATTGCCAAAGTAAAGTTAGTCAATGCTTAATCTCTTTTTAGGTTGGAGGGCTTTTTTGGGGGGGGGGTACCTCCCTTCCTCCCTCTCTCCTAGAGTGCCAATTGTTAGACAGGCAGGCACCCATAATCAGTGATGTTTTGGGTCCCCTTCAAGGTAGCTAAGGGCTGCTGGAGAGAAGCAGCAGAGGGGGCCAGAATGGATCAGGGTAATTTGGGCATCATAGGCTTGCCCTCTTCTCTGGCATAATCCCCACTTACTGGACAGAGTGAAGGCTAAGCCTCTGCCTTGGAAAGAGGTTGGAGAGGATCTGCCTGCCTTGCATCTGAACCTGACTGATACTGGGATATGGGAGCGTTGTGTGCAGATATGGGAGCGTTGTGTGCAAAATCAGTACTTTCTCTCTGTCGCTCTCTCTTTCTCTGTCTCTCACACACACTCTTACCAAACACTGTCTGGAATGTTTGGGTACTCGCTCTCCTTGTTGGACACAGATTTTAATCAGTTGGATCATGACCTGGCATTTGTTAGGGTCCTTATATAACTAGTGTTTGTCTTCGAAATAGAAGGAAAGCTTGTAATCACCAATTTTCATTGCTTTGTCTGTGTGTCAAAGGCGCTGCTTGTTCATCCGCCTACGCATTTTGCCTATAACAGGTAAGAGGTTTATAGAAGGTTTGAATGCCCTAATCCAGGCTGCATGACTAGGTCACTTCCACCAAGACATACTTACACACCCATAGAGGACAGGTATAGAAGTGTGCACCTGTGACAGAGCTGTGTGGATGTTTCTATTTTTTGTCTTTAAGTCATTATCTGGGCGTGTTTGACTGCCAGATGTTTTGTCATTGCAGTGTTTTATCTCCCTCCCTCCCCTTTCTGTGCAAACTCCCAGCACACCCTACAAGTGTCAGATAGGGCTGATATGGCTAAATAAAACATTGCTGTGTAATACTATTGTCTGGGTGATACTGTGGGCAGTATTTGTTCATCTCTGATACATCTAGGATATGTATTGGTAAACACGTCGTCCAGGCTTGTTAAATTGTAGACATCTCACCCTAGAAAAAATAATTTCAGGGAGGTTACCCCAATCCACCAATCCCCCCCCCCCCGTTACATCAGGACCCGTCCTGATCGGTTATAACTCAACCAGACTAAGGAAGTTGACAAGGAATTTTTATTTTATTTTTGTATTTTTTTTTTTAATTATTTTTAATTTTCTGATCACCTGATAAGCTAAAATTATTATTATTATTATTATTATTATGCTACTCTTGCATAAAAATATCAACTAGTCAAGTCAATTTTATTTGTATAGCCCAATATCAGAAATGACAAATTTGTCTCGGGGGGGGCTTTACAGCAACACAACATCCCGTCCTTAGACCCTCGCATCGGATAAGGAACAACTCCCTAAAAAAAAAAAAAAAAAAAAACTTTAACGGGGAAAAAATGGGAAGAAACCTCAGGGAGAGCAACAGATGAGGGATCTCTATCCCAAGATGGACAACGTGCAAATGGATGTTTCGTTTACACAATACTACATTGAAAGAAGTTAACAGAATTGTATTGGAATTATTAAAATATACGAAGACTATGATGAGAAGGATGCCAACTAGTGTCCAGACGCTACCGGAATAGCCCAAGACCCGAGCCACATGACCAGCATCACCATATAAACAAAACAAAAAATAGTCACACAACTGAGTGAGAAGATATAACATTGAAACAGGGTAACAGAATTATGTGGATTTATAAGATACATAAAAAGAAAATATGATTGGGGGGGGATGCCAAGCAGTGTCCAGGTGGTGACCACCATTACCATGGAGACCTGGGAGGAGGATAGACTGCTCATGCACACAAGGGAGACTCGCATCACATCATTCACACACACAGAAGAAGAGAAAGGAAAGCACATCATTCAGAGAGAGAAAAGACATGTGAGAGAAGAGAACAGTTTGCAATAGCCATTAATGTATATGCTATAATCTCGTCGGCAGAACAATGCTTGGTAAATTCATTGAGACAGAAACTGATCCGCCATGCAGTACAGGTTGTGACGCACTCAATTTAAAGGCAACTAATTGTAGGCTAAGGCAAAAAGATGAGGTTTAAGTTTGGATTTAAAGGACTCAACAGACTCTGATTGTCTGATGGCAGCAGGCAGATTATTCCACAAGAACGGGGCCCAGTAGGAAAATGCCCTGCCACCAGCTGACTTCTTTTTAACTTTGGGTACACACAAGAGCCCTTTATTTTGAGAGCGAAGAGCTCGAGATGGAATGTATGGTTTAAGGAGATTAGACAGGTATGACGGGGCAAGCCCATTTAGGCTTTTATAAGTCAGCAGAAGCACTTTGAGGGTTGATCTAACATGGATAGGATGCCAATGAAGGGAGGCAAGAATTGGTATAATATGGTCAAATTTTCTTGTTTTAGTTAGGATTCTAGCTGCAGCATTCTGAACCATCTGAAGACTTTTAGTACTAGCGTGTGGCAGACTTGAAAACAGAACATTACAGTAATCAAGTCTGGATGAAACAAATTAATGTATTAGCGTCTCTGTGTCAGCCATGGACAGGATAAACCGAGTTTTAGCCATGTTATGTAAGTGAAAAAGGCAGTCTTGGTGATTTCTTCAATGTGCTTATCAAAGGAAAGGCTGGGATCAAACATAACACCAAGATTTTTGGCTGCCACACTTTGTGAAACCACAGAGTTGTCGATTGGTATTCTTACTTGATCAAATTGGTGTCTGTGTCTGACAGGGCCAATGACTAGCATCTCAGTTTTATCTGAATTTAAAAGCAGAAAATTTAGTGACATCCAATTTTTCACAGCAGCCAAGCAGGCCTCTAAATTAGTCATTCGAGTATGATCATCAGCCCTTATAGACACATACAGGTAAGTATCGTCAGCATAGCAATTGAAATTTATTCCATGAAGGCGTATAATTTGGCTAAGAGGGGAAATATAAAGAGAGAAAAGTAGAGGGCCAAGAACTGAGCCCTGAGGTACACCATATTTAACGTCAGAGAATTTTGATATAATGCAGACAGAATGTGTTCTTCCAGATAAGTAGGACTTTAGCCAAGAGAGAGCTAAGCCAGCGACACCAGAATTACAATTTATTCTGTCTAATAGTATACAGTGATCAATGGTGTCAAAGGCTGCACTGAGGTCCAGTTGTAGCACAGAAGTGGAATCATTCCATAGCAAGTAGAAGATCGTTCACCACTCTGGTCAGAGCTGTTTCAGTTGAGTGACAGGCTCTGAAAGCCGATTGAAAAGGTCCATATAGATAGTTTTCTTCAATATGGGTCGAAAGTTGTTGATACACAACTCTCTCTAGTACTTAAGGAAAGAATGGTCGATAATTAAGAGACCCTGGATCGAGGTGTTTCCCCCCCCCGGCATTTTCCTTCTTTATTGGATAGTGATAGTAGAGAGAGGGAGATAGTAGAGAGAGAAAGACAGGAAAGGCAGGGGAGAGAGAAGGGATGACATGCAGCAAAGGGCCCGGGCCGGATTATTCGAACCCAGTCTGCTGCAGTAAGAACTCAGCCTTGTATGGTACGCGATCTACCAGATTATTCACCAGGGCGCCCCAAGAGGTTCGATTTTAAAAAAAATTTTTTTTTTTTAAGTAGAGGTTTAACCACAGCTGTCTTAAAGCTTCTGGGAACAGAGCCAGTAGTAAGTGATAATTTAACAATGTCTAGCATTGTAGGTGCCAGGGAAAGGCCAGAGGTCTTTAAAGGGTCAAGTGGTTAGTTTAGAAGATGACATGAGCTTAGTCAGAGTATCAAGAGATAGTCTCAGAAGCTGTAATAACATGGATTGTCAGTGACTCATTGTATAGATATGAGTTTCGAAAGACAGGATCTGCAGGAATAGCTGGAGTTGAAGAGCTATTTTTGTTTATGAGCTCAATCTTATTGCAGAAAAAGTCTAGAAACTCATGGGCTGTGAATGGTGAGCAGCTAATAGACAGCTGCTTTTTAGTAAGTTTAGATACAGTGTCAAAGAAAAACCTGGGGTTATGTTTATTAATGATTAAGCGAGAGAGATATGTTGCTTTTGCAGCAGATAAAGCACACTTGTATTTCAATAAACACTCATGCCAAGATAGGTAAAAAACTTCCGATTTTGATTTTCACCATTTACGTTCTAGTCCTCTGCAGGCGTGCTTAAGAGCACGAGTCTCATCTTTAAACCAGGGTATAGGCCTCTTTAGTCACCTAGCTCTGGTAGTGAGAGGTGCAACTGAAGAGACTAGAGAGGGCCACATTTAAGTCACTAGTGAAATTTTCAACAATCAGTCACTACAGTGAAAGGAGCCAAGACTTCAGGCAGCAGCTGGCCAAATGCAGCTATGGTGGATGGACCAATGTGGCGAGTGGCAGTTACATCTGTGCCGACATTAACTTGACATGCCAATAATGCTTCAATTTTGATGAAAAAATGATGTGACACAGCAGATGTGGTTGGCAAGACATTCAGATCAGAAACCGCTATCTCTTTAGATAAAACCATATCAAGGGTGTTACCACTGCAATGAGTCGACTCTTGAACAAACTGAGTGAACTTAAAAGTATCAACAAGCGCCAGAAAGGCTTTACTTGGAGGATCAGCAGCCTTATTCAGATGAATATTGAAATCACCAAGAATTAGAATCTCATCAGAATGAGTAACAAGACCTGAGACAAAGTCTCCAAATTCTTCAACAAATCCAGGCGGTCGATCTAGGGAACTAAAGAAAACTACTTTATATAAGATTTGCGTTAATTCATTACAGTAATTTGTTGAGTAAAGACAATCTGTACATATTTATTCAGTCTTCAACAATTACCTGTTAAAAGAAATGGTACCCTAGCCTAGTCTACAGCTGATATATAAGAAGTTTGTGCGACGGCGTGTGAGGGGTTAATACATTTTGAGAGAATAATACAGTATGTAAAAGAGAACGAGTCCGTGGTGGTGTAGCGGTCTAAGTATCGGCTTTGTGTTGATGCAGTTGCCCACTGTGAACCGGGGTCCGCACCTAGGTCTCGTCAGATCCGACTATGGCCGGACTCAATGAAGCAGCAATAATTGGCAACGCTGTCTTCGGGAGGGGGCGGAGTCAGCTTGTGTTCGTCACCTGAATGCGTCTCTGTGTGTGTCGGAAAAAGCAGGGTAGAGGCTAATTCCCATCGATGCAGAGAACGGTCAACTGAGCATGCGCAAGTACTCGTTGCCTCCGTTGTTTGGGTAGGTTAGGGTTAGGGCGGGGTTAGGGTTAAAGTTAGCTAATCAGACGCAGAGTAGGGGTGGGTCTTCCTAGAATCTTAGCACCTGGATGCTACGCGGGGCGTGTGGAGGCATGGTAGAGGCATTTCGCGCATGCTCAGTTGACCGTTCTCTACTCCATTTGCGTTCTCTGCATCGATGGGAACTAGCCTCTACCAAAAAGCAGTGGTTCGGCCTGGAGTCGCCTTGTCAAGAAAGTGGGGAGGCGTCTCCTTCGAGACTGCCGGCCGGAGAGACGCAGTTGGCGAATGCATGCAGTACGAGGGTAGGTGTTTGAACTAAAATAGGGATTGATTGGCTACTAAATTGGGAGAAAAAGGGAAAAATCAGAAATTCATAAAAAAAAGAAAAGAAAAAAGAACGTGATATAATTGTGCTGTGAACTCGAACAAATAGGCTAGAGCCAAATGAAATGATTGTTTTTAAAACAAGTCTACAGGGAGTTGGTCTCATCAAGGAAAAATAAAGTTTAAATATAACACTAAAGGTGGCTTTGTTATGGTATTAGACAGATGACGCCTGCTTATTCACCTCAGCATGTCTTTTGCAATCATTTAAACCACAGTGAGCAATAGAAAACTCACTGTTGCAAACGATGCAAGTGTCATTAATTTTCACTGCTATTAGGCGGGGGTGTGCTTTTGTATATTCAGAGGTGAAGTGCATTTTATATTTCTTTTTCTTTGAGCCTGCTATCACGCAATGCAACACCTGTCATCCCAAACTTTTGACACATGGAGAATGAATGAAAGAGGTGCTACACGTAAAGCCCGCCCAGAGTGAGCCCGCCTGTCATTGATACCCAGCATGCACTGCTCTGTAGCCTCACCCTCATTGCGAAGTATATCAAGTTGAGTGGTGCCCGAGTATCACTTTAACTCATTTTCGTCTATATGCGCTCAATAGCACAATCATATGACCTTGGGCCGGATACAGCCAATGCGGGAGATTTGACCTCACTAGCAAGGTCAGGGAGCAAACGTCAATTTGCGGGAGACTCACGGAATTTCCGGTGTATGTAATTTTGTACCAATCATGCAATGAGAGTCTGTTTTAACGCTCACTCAAGATCACAATTGTCACATTTTGATTTGTTAGTTATACTTCCACCAATGAAAATGTAGTTGAAACTAGTCAAAATGAATAGTAAAACAAATGTTCACGTTGGAAAAACCTCAAAGTAAATATACCTGGGGGTGAGGCCTTAAAATTAATAAAGTGGATATCTCTTAACTGAATTCTCAAGAGTCAGAAGTGTCCCTTTGGGGCTCTGTATTGTGACTTGTCACCTACATTTGTCTCATATCTACTCAAGGGAGATGTATCAAGCAAGGAATGAATGAAAATGTTAAACTGGAATTATGATCAGTGTATCGTCACTGGTTGAAACTGAATTACATTTGGAATTTTACTTTCATTCATATTTGGATTTTTGGTATCTACAATTAACATTTTGACATGCGCACATACAGCCTTACCCTATTGGCCTTGCCAATGATGCAGTCTCCACCACCTTACCTGTTTCACTGTGCCATCCTGGATGCAAGGGTAAGGATTTAGTGGAGGTTGGCTTTAAAGCTGTGGCAGAGGTGGGTTTTATCACTGAATTGAAGATAACAGGCTCGTGTGGCTGTAGGCCAAATCCTCCCACTGCCCATGACTGATTGGAAATAATGCAGATGGAATCTTGTCTGTCTGCTGGATCATAGTTGGCCCTAAACCAGCTTGTGTTACCCACAGAGAGGAAATGCTGCAATGAGGTTTACATGGGGAGGCCATGGTGGCCTAGTGCTTCAACTGTCCTTCAATCCATATTCAAGTCATTTAGAGTATCCTTGCGCAAGTGATTCGATTCACTGCCAGCCCTAGGGATGCTGTTTTTTAGCTAGTCCTGCACACACTCTTCTTGGACAGGGGCACGCAAAAAGTGAATTTCCCTATGACAATCAACAAAGTTTGATTTAATCATCAACATTAATGACCCTGACCTTTTTTATTTAATGATTTGTCCCCCCCCCCGGCATTTAGCTTTTATTGATAGGACAGTGAAGAATGCTAGGAAATGCAGAAAGAGAGCAGGAGATGACATGTGACAAGGGTCCTGAATCAGACTTGACCCTGGGATGTCATAAAAAAATCTGAGCCTGTATAGAGCCTATGCACTTGACCAACTGAGTGCTGGGGTGCCTCTAACTCTGGCCTTTTTATATGAATATTACCATGTCATAAAGGGGCCTCATTGTCCTAATGTTTCTTTTGGTTTTAACGTGGTCCGGGAAATGACACTGTGTCGAGGCAAATCTGTCACTCATAGTGTAGCATTTGGTGTCTATTATTTCAGCAGAGGCAAATTATAATCTGTTCAGCAATTATTTCCTGAGGTGGAAGTATTACTGTCACCCAAAATCTTTTTACCTAAAATCTTGTGGCACATTTAGGTGACCTCAAGGTGAGCTGTCCAGCTTTTGCAGCAGAGGTTGTTGACCAGGTGTGTTTTGAGATTGAGTTTAAATCCCTCTCACACTACTGTTCTTAGAGCTAAAATTATATTAAGACCAAATGTCTCAATGTCTCTAATCTGGCCCTTGTTAAACAGGGATCATGCTGGAGGAAGCCAGATTGAGGGGGGTTGTGGGTGTGGGGGCAGTAATTAGGAACACAGATCAGAGGAGCTTGATTTTATAAGCTTGCACTTAAACAGCCCTAATTATGATTAATGTTGTTTCTGCTACTCTCACAGCAGGTTTATTCTTCTGATTTGGTAGCAAAATGGCTCAGTGGTTCGTGAAGTTGTCCTTAACCAGATTGCTTTTTCCAACCATAACCATCAAAGGAGTCTCAAACAAAGTACTTGGCCCATATCTACTTCAGGGCTCAGAACTTAGCTGGTTAACCCTGATCTACAATCATGTCACAGAGAGCCATTTTCCCCTATAAGGGATTAATTTAGTATGTGTATTTGTGTACCCTATATGTACAATTGGGCGTAAAATTAATATACTTGTACTCCATAATCTTGACTGGATACCTTGTCAGAGCAGCAATTTCAACCTCGCACCAAATATTCAAAGTTCTCAAATAACTATTTTAAACTGAATGTTTCTATCCTGGTGGCAGAGAACATTTAGGAAGATGTTTCTCAAGACAATGGCTTGAGAAATTTGAATATTTGGTGTCAGATCTGTTGAATTTACTGCCCTGGTCAAGGTTTCTGGTCTAAATAATTGAGTTAATTTTACACTCTAGCCTTGATTACATTCAGAAATTTGTGTCTTCATCTTTGTAGACTGAAGCTACATGTAAGTCTCACCCTTCTTTTTTGGTGTGAGAAACTGGATCCATCTCTGTTAAGTGATGGCGCTCCTTGTCTTGTATTGCATTCCCATGGCAATTTGTGTGAATGCCTTTGCTGTGTGAGCATGCAATGAGGATGATTAAAGATGGCTAGCATTGTTACACAACCTACAAATCCTTGACTCAGTGATTGCATCTATGTGTCATCTATTGTGTGTGTTTTTTTACACATTTCAGTCAGCTGAACGATGGCTGGGATATGTCCCTTTAGATTGATGATTCAGAGGGGTGGCCCTAACTAAGCATTATTCGGCCCTCCTTGTTTGGTCAGCTTGATTCTATTAGTGGATGACCAAGAGTAAACAGTCATACCCTGCTATACTTCACTAAATCATTGCTGTACTGCCCTAGGCCCTGTGGCTCTTCCCTTGTTTTTAGCTGACCGAGTTGGTGATTTCCATAGGAAAAACAGGGCAGTTTCTTGGTAACATTGTTGTGATTTAAAGAACATCTTCCCTTGCCCCCCCCCCCCCAGAAAATCAAGCAGGTACTTATGAGGGCAAACTTGGACTTTGTTCATCTGCAGACACCTCTGTATGAATAAGTGGAAGCCAATTTTAATACAAATGGACTAATGGAAAAACGATTTTGCACATCTTTTCCCAAAAGAACATTGCCACTGATGGCTATAGCCTTTTCAATGTTTTCTTTACCTCTGTGTGGTCTCTTTTGGCAAACTGGAGTTCACGATTGGCACCCTTATTGTAAAAAGATATTTGATGCAATAGGCCCCTCGTACTGTATGTGGTTCCCCTGCAAGATATAGACAAACCAGCAATGATGGTTTTCTTCTAGCTTGATAAGAAGTGACAGACTACATTGCACAGGCTATGTTAGATCAGATGAGCTGTTGTATTCTGTTAGTAAGCCTCAATGTTTTCTTCTTTTAAGTGGCTCATGATATACCCCTCAACACACAATACTCCAAGCTATTTTAATCTCACTAGTTCACCAGTAGTGCACTACTTGGCTCTATCACACAATGCTCCTTTTAAAAGTTCAGCACAGACAATTGGAGTTATTCAACAGGCGCTAATGCACATTGGCTTGCTTAAAAGTAGACTTATGCAATTCCTGAAACATTCCTGAAAAACGATACCAAATATTTGCCATTTTGTGGACAGTTTTATCCAAAGCACCTCACAGGGCATACATTTTTACAGTGCATGTTTTTAGTAGTGTTAATCATGTACTAACATTTGAACAACACAGATATCCTAAACACACATCTGGTCTCAGTGGAACTGCTTCTCTTGAATTCTGTAGCCAAAAGGAGATTGTTTTGAGCCCCTAATGGACCTTAAGTCAAGTATCTATTTGATTCATTTAACATGGCATCCTTGTAGCATAGCTCCGCTAATTAAACTTAAGCTCTCACGAGCAATTGCTTATTTTTGAATACGTCTATTTTGGTCAGGCAACCAACACTATTGCTTTCAGTTTTTTACTCTTCTGGGAAGTCTCTCAAGTATTTTGAATATGCTAGGTATAGGAAATAGCTATATAAAATAATGGCATTATTATAGCTGGCTATTATCCCATGGCAAGGATAGATAGATAGATAGATAGATAGATAGATAGATAGATGGAGAGAGAGATTATTTTATTAGCCACATGACCAAGGCCGGTGGAATTTGTTTTTGGTACATTTTACACTCTGCAGCACAATACATACATGGACAACAACAGACACTTCGCATATTATCACGAACAATACAGTCACACAATAACAGAAATATACATATCGGGCATAACAGGTGAATGGTGGTATTTATGCCAGTTGTGTGTGAGGAGGGGACTATAGGGAGGAATTCGGAGTCCTTTTGGCTAGGGGAAAAAAGCTGTTTGCGAAGCGTTTAGTCTTAGTTGACAGTGACCTGTAGCACCACCCTGAGGGAAGTAGCTGGAAGAGGTGATGAGCAGGATGTGAGGGGTCGGAGGTGATCTTCTTTGCTCGCTTTACAGATGACTGCCTTTCTCACTAGGCATCTCTGGCTTTTAGAAACATGAAAAAATGGAGGAGGAAAATGAGAGAGGATTATGAGGCACCAGGTTGAGAACTAGATGCAAAGACACAATTTAAGTAGTATATAGAATGTGCTTTACCCATGACATGTTGCTGTTTCTTGCTTCCAGACACCTTGTGTGTTAGTATCTCACCCTGATCTGTCTGTGTGGCTGTATTAGCTCTCACCACAGCTGCACTAATACGCTGATGAGCCGAAACATTATGGTCACATGCCTAATATGCTGTTGGTCCTCCGTGTGCTGCCAAAACTGCACCGACATGCAGAGGCATGGACTCTGCAAGACCCCTGAAGGTGTCCTGTTGTATATGGCACCAAAACATTAGCAGCAGGTCCTGTAAGTTGTGAGGTGGATCTGTTGATCCACCACATCCCACAGATGCTCAATCAAATTGAGATTTGGAGAATTTGGAGGCAAGGGCAACACCTTGAACACTTCATTATGTTCCTCAAACCATTCCCAAACAGTGTGTGCAGTGTGGCAAGGTGCATTATCCTGCTGGAAGAGGCCACTGCCATCAGGGAATACCATTGCCATGAAGGGGTTTACCTGGTCTGCAATGATGTTTAGGTAGGTGGTGTGTCTAATGGACATTCACATGAATGGCCGGAACCAGGGTTTCCCAGCAGAACATTGCCTAGAGCATCACACGGCCTCCAAAGGGCTTGTCGTCCTCCCACAGTGCATCCTGGTGCCATCACTTCCCCAGGTAAACGGCACACACTTACAAGGCCGTTCATGTGATCTAAAAGAAAATGGGACTTATCAGACAAGGTGACCTTCGTCCACTGCTCCAAGGTCCAGTTCCAGTGCTCGTGTGACCATTGTAAGAGCTTTCAACGGTAGACAGGGTACTCTGACCAGTCTGCAGCTACACAGCACCATACACAGCAGGGTGCAATCCACTCTGTATTGTGACACATTCCTCCCATAACCATCATTCAAATTTTCTGTGACTTGTGTCACAGTAGATTTCTGTTGGTTCGGATCAGAAGGGACAGCCTTCGTTACCCTTGCGCATCGATGAGCCTTGGGTGCCCAACAAACTGTTGCCGGTTTATGGTTTGTCCTTCCTCGAACCACTGTCGGTAGGTACTCGCCACTACTGTCCGGGAGTACCCCACAACCCTTGCCATTTCAGAGATGCTCTGACCCAGTCATCTGGCCATAACAATTTGGTCCCTGTTAAAGTTGCTCAGGTCTTTACTGCTGCCCATTTTTCCTGCATCCAACACGTTGACTACGAGAACCGATTGTTCGCTTACCATCTAATGTACCCAGACCTTGACATGTGCCCTTGTTTGGAGATAATCAGTGTTATTCAGTTCACCTGTGTGTGGTCATAATGTTTTGGCTCATCAGTGTATAGTTCAGTACTCAAATATAGTGGGTGGCAGCAGAGTGGAACACGGCTTTATGGATTACTTCCTGTTAATGTCACAATCAATTTTTCTGTGCCTGCTGCTTGGTGTGGCAGTTCTGTGTATTTAACTTTGCCTGGGTGGCTCCTTGCTCCATTGTGGCCAGCTGTCCCTGTTCTCGAGCCAAGTGCATAGCACACACTTGATAAGATTCTTGAAATATGCACACACAGATGGTTTCTTTACAGCACTGGTGGCAATTCAAATCTAACAGTAATTCAAACTTGTCAGAGATCGCATTTCTCATGGTAAAAACGCTACAATAATGCCAACATATATTGATGTTACTATTGCAGAACATTTGAGCATGATATCTGTGTGTGTTTTGGGGGGGATGGGTTATAGATTATCTTCTCTGCATACTTGTGTATCCTGAGTGTCTTGCCATGGGGTGCACAACACCATTGAGCCTTCATATGGCATCTGAGGGCCCCCCATGTCTGCTGAGAAAGAAAACAGAAGTGGAAGAACAAATGGAGAAGGAGAGGGCTGTAGGATTGGGGTATGTTAGGGAATTGGGGAATGCTGGGGGGTTAGGAAAAACAGCAGGACTCCTGAAAGATGAGACTAGGGACAATTGTTGGGGTTTTGGAGTGGGGGTTGTTATGGGGGCAAATATTTCATGAAGGGAGTAGGCCTCCTGAAACCAAGGCTAAAGCTGAACGGCTACGTGTCCCCTCTCTTCTTACTATGATGTTAGACCAACCTTCCAGGTAAACCTTAGTCACACATCCCCGAGGGGTGAAGTATCGAAATGAAAATGACCACTAGGGGTCAGAGATAATAGTGATTGGCCTAAAGAGGAACTCTATTCAGTGACTGCCAGTAAAACTCGACATGCTACAACATCTAAATTAGCTTATTTTTGGCGACATTAATGGGTCCTAAAGTTCATTTGTAATGGCTACATTTGGTGGCTGATTGCACTCCCATGCCCTAGAAACTAGATGACTGTTGTTTTTTTTTTTGTTTTTTTTTAGTTGGACAATATATCAATAGCATTATTGATGCCAATGCATTGAGCCTACCCCAAGAGTGAAAGCAGGAATGGATTGAGAAAATGAGTTTACTTATACTTTCGTGTGGAGCTCAAAAGCCTCTGCATCTTTTTGTGAAGAGATTTTGTGTTTGAAAGAAAGAAAAGAAGAAAGCCCCTTTATTTTGTCATTTTAGGTTACAGTGAAATTTGTTCTCTGCATTTAACCCATCCTATGGTATAGGAGCAGTGGACAGCTGCAGCACTTTACAGATGTTTTAATACTATGTTTGATAAGCAATGAAATCCACATTTCATTTGTGGCCTATTCAAAATGTACATTTTATAAGCGCATGCACAACGCGAGCCGCCTGTTAACGACACCGGCAAAAGAGGTAGTGAATAATGATTCTTAATGCGTCTGTCGTTTCAAATTAAAAGCCTTTTTTTTTTAAAGCGTTTCATACAGGGTTTTTTTTTTGCAGCTAACTTGGTTGACTGAGAATCTTCTCGTTGACTATTAGGGGGCAGCTCTAGAAAATATTGACATATTCAAAGGCCAATTGTAATTTTATAATTGTATGATGGCAGTAAAGGACATCTTTACATCTTTATCATGACAACTCACATTCTTTTTCTTTTTCTTTTTTGCCCATAATCCAACTGTGGGCCCAAAAAAGCCCTATGGCAGAGTTTCGAAATCCCTACCCCCTGATCCTTCAATTGGTACTTCAGCACAGCAACGTGTAAGTCCAATGGAAATGAATGGGTGGCGCTTTTGGTTGGGGCTTCCAGTTTGTTTTTGTTTTTTTACAGTTCCCTGTGGATAACCCTGCCCAACTTAGCTTGTCCCAACCCTAGCCCTCCACTGCTCAGCTTGGCTCAGTAGAATGGGCTCTCTGCAGAACTGAATTATTCATAGGACTCCAGAAGAGAGAAGTGAAAATCCCCACCCCCCACACACTTGCACACAAAACACAATATGCCACACACAAGGCATGCCTTATCATATCACCTCACTTTAGTCTGCAACAAATTACATCCCAACAAATCTTTATTTATCATTTAGTCTCAGGTCATTGACTTATTCTTTGCATATGCATTACATTTCACTGCGTTCTCACAGGACGATGACTGTGGTTGAATAATTAAACAGATTTTATCTCACTTGGTTGTGTTCATTACATTCCATCGTTAATGTGATCCATCTCTGGGAGGGGTACAGCCACGCGCTATGTCCGTGTGTGTGTGTGTGTGTGTGTGTGTGTGTGTGTGTGTGTGTGCGTGCGTGCGCTCACACACGTGTTTGTTATGTAAGCTTTTGCTGTGGGGGGTTTAAAAAGGGAAATTGCAGTAAAGAAACCATCCAACACTACCTAGATCAAGGTGCTCCTCGGAGTGGGGTCAGTCTTTTGGAGAAATGGAGAGGAAGAGATTGGGAGAGAGCAGTGATTGAGGAGATATGTGTGGGATGTTGGGGGATGGAAAAGGGAGTGGTTGGAACGAGGGGTGCAGAGGAAGAGGGATTGCGGATATGGGGGAGGGGAGGAGAGCTGAGGGGAGTGGGCGCGAGCAGGCAAGCAAGTGAGGAAGGTGGAGAAAGGGAAAGAAGACATCGATGAACTGTAACCTTTTTGCTGCAGTGTCTAATGGGTGTGTCCGCGTCAATGCGTGAGCCTGTATTCCTTCCCCCAGTGATTGGTGTGATACTCATCCCTCAGTCTCTTTGCAGCCCCTGTCTATGCATACACTGAGTCTTCCCAAAACTGCTTAGAAGTTGTACCTGACAGGTACCCCATTTTGAATCACTGTCACACACTCGCCTGATATTTAGGCTGACTGAGATCACTTTAAGAAGCCACCTCTTCCCAGGTGCACACACTGCTGGCTGTCATCAGCTATGATGATGATATTATCTAGTTAGAAATGTGTATGTGGCTTAAATGCTTTCCTTATAGGAACAAGATCCCGGACGGTGAAGGGTCTCTCCCATCTGGTAGATTCTGAAAAGCAAACCAGCCATTAGTATTGTCTCTCAGCATTGTCTGCAGCACTAAATATTCACTTTATAATTACCCTTTCCTGTCCCTCCTCCTCCCCCAACCCCTCTTTCTAGGACCGTAAGTTGTCTAAAGTGGAGCGTCAGCGCTTCAAGGAGGAGGCGGAGATGCTGAAGGGACTCCAGCATCCCAACATTGTCCGCTTTTATGACTTCTGGGAGTCGCCCCTCAAAGGGAAGAAGTGCATCGTCCTGGTAACGGAGCTCATGACATCTGGAACTCTGAAAACGTGAGTTTCAATATGTTGACCGATACATGATAATGCCACACGCACTTAATTGAATATCACTTCACAGGCGCAAGGGAATGTAAAAAGTTTTCTGCGTCCGGGTAGCATAGCAGTCTATTCCATTGCCCACAAACACAGGGATCGCCGGTTCGAATTCCCGTGTTACCTCCCGCTTTGTCGGGCGTCCCTACAGGCACAAGTGGCTGTGTCTGTGGGTGGGAAGCCAGATGTGGGTATCTGCCCTGGTTGCTGCACTAGCGCCTCCTCTGGTTGGTCAGGGTACCTATTCGGGGGGGGGCGGGGGCTTGAGGGGAATAGCTTGATCCTCCCACGTGCTACGTGCCCCTAGCGAAACTCCTCACTGTCGCATGAAAAGAAGAGGCTGCCGACTCCACATGTATCGGAGGAGGCATGTGGTAGTCTGCAGCCCTCCCTAGCTTGGCAGAGGGGGTGGAGCAGCGACAGGGGCGGCTCGGAAGAGTGGGGTAATTGGCCAAATACAATTGGGGAGAAAAAGGGGGATAAAGTAAAAAAAAAAATTGTATGACCTAGCGGATGCAACCATTTATAAGTGATTTTGTAGTAAAAGCTCCTCTTCATAGTCCATCCAGAAAGTCAGCTTCTTTGGGTTTTTATTGTGAATATATCATATAATCCTCTGTTTGTCAAACAATGTGTTTCTCTTTCCTGTAGCTATCTGAAGCGTTTCAAGGTAATGAAGCCCAAGGTGCTAAGGAGCTGGTGTAGACAGATCCTGAAAGGCCTCCACTTTCTCCACACTAGGACCCCTCCTATCATCCACAGGGACCTCAAATGTGACAACATCTTCATCACTGGGCCTACAGGGTCCGTCAAGATAGGGGATTTGGGACTGGCAACGCTTAAGAGGGCCTCCTTTGCCAAGAGTGTCATTGGTAGGAGATTGTTATCAAGGATGCAATGCAAAATATAGCCTGGCATTTTCATGGTCTTTTCAGCTTTAAGAAAATGACATGTCTATTGGCCTTACTCTTTGCAGGCACCCCAGAGTTCATGGCCCCAGAGATGTATGAGGAGCACTATGATGAGGCTGTGGACGTCTATGCCTTTGGAATGTGCATGCTGGAGATGGCTACCTCAGAGTATCCCTATTCAGAATGTCAGAATGCAGCTCAGATCTACCGCAAAGTCACAAGTGTAAGTTACTTCAAAATGAAATATTTACTATTTGAAAACAAGTGACACCCCCCTTTTACAAGGTAAATAGCAGCACAAAATTAAAACCTTTTTAAAATTGGAAAGAGCAAACATGAAACCTCTTATATAGTTAAGCAGGGCTGTATGGCCCATTGTATTAAGCGTTTATTAGGTAGCAACTAAGTTTACACATACTAGGAATTTGTCTTTTGTGGGATGTTCAACATAAAGACACAAACTTTTTAAAGTAGAAAAACAAGCTTACGTCTACCATTAAACATAAAAGTGTATTGAGATTTTTAATCTATATGTAAGGGATACTTTGATGGTAACTTTCTGTACATAGTGCAAAATAGATAAGTAATGTGTGATTTCTGTAACTGGTGATACTCTACTGTACAGTACCCAGCTGGCTAGTGTGGCACTCATCGTTAATGTGTTGCATTGATCAGCAAAACACTTAATGTAAATACAGTATATTCAAATGATTTGAGTGTTTAAAGCAACAGTGGTTGAAAAGTAAAAACAATAGTTATCTACTCATTCTTAATTCCACTGTGAATTTACACATGGAATCCTTGAAATGCAAATTTTTCTTAATTATTCACACAGTCATTACACAACTATTCATCTGACTGCTAATGTCATCATTCTCATAACATTCTTGTTGAAAAGGTAATGGTCATACTGTATGCGTGAAATTTGTTTTGAAAGTTGTGTTAGATGGTGTTCACCTGATCAGTGGAATGCATCAGCCATTCAAGATTTGACTAGCACTGGAGGAAAGGCAGACAGACTTCTTTGGTATCAGTGCCAAGTGGCCTGTTGTTGGTCACAAAAGGAGAAAAATGGGGGGAAATCGCAAAAATTATCTGTATTTACTTCTTCTTTTTTTCAATTAAAAGAAAATACACGGAACAATGAGATTGTTGGATCTGATTTTAAAATTTCATGAGCCATTTAGCAGGAATATTTGCTTTTCTAGGGTTAAGACAATGTAAAGACTCTGATCTTCATATCTGAATATAAAGAGCTTGCAATATTTTTCTCTACCAGAAATGAATGTAGAGGTCTAGAGTTCCTCAGGTGTACACTATCTCATCTCCCAGTCAAATTAGAAGACAAGTGTATTAAATCCCATCAGCCTTATGGCTATAAACTGCAAATACAAATTGAAAAAATTGTACATCAAGCGTTTTTGTAAATGTTATTGGCATAACAGTTATGGGCATTATCTACACAGGGTCCATATAAATGTTGGTGTATGCGAGTTTCTTTTTAATTATTCGGGAAAAGCTATGCTTAGTCAGTCTATTCGGTGGAAAGTCAAAATATTCTCTCTACAGATTTTCTTAAAATGACTCTTAATGACGAGGTCAAACAAAATGTAATGCAATTTGGATGTGCCGGCTGCATGATGGGCTTTTCTGACGAATAACAACGCATTGTACTATTCCAGTTACACTTCTTGATCACAGGTCATAAGGTGTTGTTAAATTTGGAGATTTTAGAACACACTCACAATCTTGTTAACTTGATCTCAATAGAACCTTTTCAGGGCCTGGAATTCCTTAACACAAGTGAAGAAACTAGTGGGCCATATGGACTTTCAGAGGGTGTCCAAATGTGCCCAGTTTTCTAGTTATCCATTTCTTGAGGCTGTTTCCATTCCACTGAGTGTTTCTGAGCTAGCTAAGCATACAGTGAACGGTTGTAGATCTGAGGGTGTCTAAAGTCCTGATATATGTCTAATTTGAAGAAGGTTATTGATTTTAAAACTTTGGCATGGCTGGAATCAGAGGCAAGTCTTTGAATTTCTTTTAAATAAGACAAGCCCTACATACCTATGTTAACAGTAGGCGATTGTGCATCAAAGCAGCTGTCTGTCTGAAAATTGTACTCTTATTAAGTGTACCAAAGTGCCCTGCAGAGACCACTACAGACTATTAAAAGGAGACTGGTCAAAGACAAGCGCTTAGAGCTGTATACTACTCCCTCCTGATTACATACAGCATATAGTCTATTACAGTCAGTAGTAATGTGTCACTCCCCTTTATTTGCAAGGTGTAATGAGTGACTGTTAAAAATGAATGACATGATAGGTCATGTAAACACCTCTGAAAATGCCCTGCTGTAAAGAAAATGCATGTTTTAGTTATAAAAGACATCCTATATTGTTGGTCATTGCTACTTTAAGATAAGGATTTTGCTAAACAACCCCATCTTATATCGAGCAATACTTTATGCATGTTTCCCCACCCCCTTTTGTTGTTTCCCCATAATATTTCTTCTGTCACTGTAGTTTCTCTTGGCATGTTCCCAGTGCTTGAGTTTCATTTCCATTTCTATTTCCTCAGGGGGTGAAGCCAGCCAGCTACAACAAGGTCATGGATCCTGAAATAAAAGAGATTATTGGGGAGTGTATCTGCCAAAAGAAAGAAGAGCGGTGAGTGACCGTCCCCCTTGGCTATTCAAAACTCAGCCTGTAGGGGCCAACAAGGTGCCCTCCCATTTTTTGCACCTTGTCTCACCCATCCTCACTTGATCGCTTCAATGCTGACAGTAGGGCTCTGAACAGCACAGCAATCTGCTTCCATATCTGCCGGGTGTCCTCTGCACGGTTACATAATAATGAGATCCTATACAAAGGGAAAATAACCCTTGAAAAGCTTGCTTACTGCTGCTGCTTTTCTTACTGAAAAATGCTTGGGTTTGTCATGTTAGGACAGCCAGTAATTAGGGGTGTAATCTTGGATAAGGACTAGGCCAGTTTCAATGTCTCTGTGGGAAACATCACAGCACTTCAGTGTACCAGACTTTTTTTTTTTACATCACTATTTGATATAGTTATGGGATTGCATGAAGGACCAGATGTTGCTTCATTTCCCAAACATAAAGCAACTTTTACCGCTATCAACACTGATGCTAAAGCTATCTAAAACACTGTAGAATTTGGCTAGGCTAATGTCATAGCAGTGTGCTTAACAGACTTCTGCACTTGATTATGAGCTCCTCTCTCTTCTCTCAGGTACTCGATCAAGGATCTGCTCAACCATGCCTTTTTTGCCGAGGACACGGGTGTGAGGGTGGAGCTTGCTGAGGAGGATGATGGGAAAAAATCCTCGATAGCACTCAAGCTGTGGGTGGAGGACCCAAAGAAGCTTAAGGGGAAATACAAGGAGAGTGGAGCCATTGAGTTTACCTTTGACCTGGAGAAAGAGGTCCCAGAGGGTGTGGCACAAGAAATGGTGAGTGAATGGTTAAGGAATAGGTTAAGCTGGTTAAAATTATGGATTTATGGATGGTTTTGTTCACAGACGGATAGATGTCTTGGGATGTGCCCAGATGGGCAAATCTTTTGAGCCTAGAGTGGACTGTCTATCCTCTGAACTTATAAAGCTGCAATTTGAAGGATTTACATGCAAATAAATGACTTTTTAATACTTCCTGTTGCTGTCTTAAGACAGTAGCGAAACCATGATTATTCAAATCATTAACTCTTACGTTTGCTCATTCTAATAATTACTGGTATATTGGACTTTCTTGTGAAAATCCATTTTGGATTTGGATGGATTTTGGTGTTAATCTTGAACTATGCCTCTGTCTGGAGTCTTCCTGGCATCGCATGCCAGCTTCTAACAGTGCCCACATCATTGTTGAATACGCCCACATGCAGATTGCTGGTGATAACCTACACTGTACTTCCAGGAATCCTGTGATTGTGGTTTTGTTTCTTGTTTTCCCCCCCTTTGTGTGTTTTTCTCTAATGGCCACCATCAGATAAGACCTACTCAAGACCACTGATAAAGGCCAGGTCCAGAAAAGCCTTATATTTGTAACTACCAGAGCCATGATAATGCAAAGCTCAAGATCTTTGTATCACTTTTCTAGAATTTTTTTTTCTTGGTAGACAAAACCTTAAAAAGGAGCTGTTAAAGTGAAGGTTGCCTCAAGTTATCAGATATTGTGGAAAGATCAACCCTGTGACAAATGTAAAATTAAAAAAGTCGGGCCCAGGCTTTTTCAAAATGTCCTACAGTTGCTTGAATTGAGATTGAGGCCCAAGTATCTAATTGTGACAAAGGAAAATCTATGAATTTGTCAAATGTTACCCAAGAAAGTCTGTTTGAGCCAAAGAGCGGAAGAAGAGTTTCGAGGCAGGTGTGTTGTGTAAGAAGTGAAAGTATATTTATCCAGTGTCCAGGTGGCGTGGCGATCTATTCTGTTGCCTACCAACACGGGAATCGCCAGTTCAAATCCCCACGTTACCTCTGGCTTGGTCGGGCGTCCCTACAGTTACAATTGGCCATGTCTGCGGGTGGGAAGCCGGATGTGGGTATATGTCCTGGTCACTGCATTAGTGCCGCCTCTGGTTGGTCGGGGCGCCTGTTTGGGGGGGGAATAGCGTGACCCTCCCACGCGCTACATCCCCCTGGCAAAACTCCTCACTGTCAGGTGAAAAGAAGGAGCTGACGACGCCACATGTATTGGAGGAAGCATGTTGTAGTCTGCAGCCCTCCCCGGATCAGCAGAGGGTGTAGAGCAGTGACCGGGATGGCTGGGAAGAGTGGATTAAAGGGGTGTGTGTGTGTGTTTATATTTATCCTTTTCGTTTGTGGTCCAAGCCCTTCTTGCTATTGTAAATGTAGAGCAGTACAGTACTTATTGTTGAATGCATGTGCCAAGTGAACACATATTTTCTCTCATGTAAATGTTGAATTTGGATTGGAAATCCAAAAAAATATTTTACTCTTTATCTAAATGTGTTCATGGTGTCAAATGTGCCCCTGATCAACCCTTCAGTGCCTCTTTGGTGCATTTACACCTGCATTTTTGTACAGTTAACCCCAACCCGATTAAGGTCTGATCATGTGAGATACATGTTAATGCCACTTGTAATGGAGTGCTAAAAGTATTGTATGTATCTGCTATTATCTAAGCTGGCAAGTTAGTAAAGGAATTTGGGGAGTTATGGTTTTCTTCTCGGAGTGTAAAAAGTCCAAACTAACAATTTCACAAAAAGGGAAAATCTGCATGAAGTGGGTTCTTATATTACAGTATTTAAACATCAAGTATTGTCTTTGAAAGAAACATATTGGGTCATTTTTAATGTTGCGTTTATACTAACCATATTGCCTGTGAACTACAAATGATTTTTTTCCCCCTACTATTTCAGTGTTTGAGACAAAAGTGCGGCTTGTATTTTATTTTTTATGTAAAGAAGGCTCTCCTCAATGTATCCTATCTTTATATTTATTGTTATTGGCAGAGGTAATATTAGCTGAGCCAGCTCTGTTGTGAACCCACTGAACCAAGCTGCTGACAAAAGGAATAGTCCGTCGTTCCTCTGATCCCTGCCCTAAAATAGATTTTCTTTTCCCTCCTCCTCTTGCACTATCTCCCTCTCTCTTATGCTGTCTCTTCTCTCATGTGTTCAACTCTAAAAATATCCATAAATTCATGCTTCTCCTCCTTCTGTCAGGTGGAGTCTGGCTTCTTCCACGATAGTGATGCAAAGACTGTGGGAAAGTCAATCCGAGACCGTGTGGCGCTGATCAAATGGAGGAGAGAGAGAACTGTGTCTGCTGCAACTCCAGTGGACCAGGCTGAAGGGACGCAAGCGACACAGCCCACTCTAGCTCAGGGCACCTCGACTGGAGCAGCACCTGGAGGACAGCCCCCTCTGCTGGAACCAGAGGAGCCAGAGGCCGACCACCACAACAGACTGTGTAACCTACCAGCCAGTGCCACCTCTGTAACATGTAAGGGGTTCCCTTGCCCTCCACTATGCTACAGATAAGCAGTGATCTTTGACTGTGCCTTTTATTAATAATGTGTAAACCCTTCTGTTTTGGTTTGTGTCTCTGCAGCTGATGGCACATTTGACAGTGGCCTGGGCTCCACTGTCTACTCAGACTCCCACAGCAGCCAGCATAGTGTCCTCTACAATTCCCTAATGGAGCCCATCTCCATGGCAACACCACAGGTCTATACCCAGAGCAGCACACTTATGTGGCCCATGTACATTCAGATTTATTAACATGCACACACTTGGAAAGAAATTCTTTGGCCCATGTACTGCACACATGAGGGTGGGTCATTACTCAATCTTTACATACATACCACACAGGATATTTAGAATGGGTGTATACAGAATCATTATCACACACACATATTGGACATGTGCAGATCAATTCTCGTTAACGTAGACATATTCATTGGATACACATGTAAGCCATATACCTTCATGCATATTGATGTGTGTCCCTGCAAGCAGCGGCAAGTATGGAATGCTTGGATCTCATTGTTGAGGCTAACATTATTCATCTACATCCCATCACATTGTTTCTTCTGTTTGTGTTGGTCATTAGTGTGCCTTTTGAGTAACGAGTATTTTGCTTTTGGGTTGCTGTTGGATCAGTGCCAGAGCAGTCCCTGTTTAGCCATGGAGCGACCTCGCTCTTGTGAACAGGGCGAGGTCTGGCTAGGAACCCTGAGCCCAGAGATCAGGGCACGGATGGGAGCTGCTGCACGGAGAGGAAGTGCCTCTGTTATTGACACTCTTAGGGCCAACCACATCGCTCAAATCCATGCCCTGATCAAATCCCAGAGCAAAAGATCAATAAGTCCCACTGTGATGGCATCAGAGAACCAGTCCGAGCTAAGCCCTAATGATCTCCACTCTGAACATGAAGATGGGTTCCCATCTGAGAGTGTCTCCTCCGTGCTGAGAGTCTCCCCTGTCCCATCACCTTCAGAGCCTCGTCGCCATAGTGATACTTGCATGGCACCGACCACAGAAGCCACTGGTGGGAGCTTAGTATTGCCTGTGCCAGGTGGACGAAGACACTCTGACCTCAGCAGTCTTCTGAATCTCAACACTCAACATCATCATCAGCATGCTATGCACAGAAGCCATATGTGCCAAGCCTGCCTCTCTTTGCTTTTGAGATCACGAGAAGGGGGCCTTCGCTATCTATCTGTTGCCATGCCAACACACCCCTGTTCATGTGCCCATAGACATCACCACACCCTTGGTGGGATAACAAGCACCTCTTTGTCCGGGGGGCTGAAGGGTCCAAGTGACTGCTCGGATTTTTTCCTGCTACAGAAGTCCCTGTTTAACATTATCAGCCGAAGAACAACCCCCACTAACACCCAGGGCAACCGAGGCCCATCCCCGCTGCCGCCACCCACCACCCAAAGGCCTGCCAGGAGCCATGGAGACATCAGCTTGAATGTTCACCCCCAGAATGGCAATTTGGTTGGTGAGCACAAGGCCCCCCAGGACAACAGTGCCATTTACTGTGCAGAACGGCAAGCGTCCGGGGCTGTGGGAGTGGTAGGTTAAACTTAGAGACAAGCCCCTTATAACGCTGCATCTGGGCTCAACACCTACATAGCTGATTTTTCCCTGGCTGTAGGAGGCACAGCATTGTTCTGCATGGAGCTGGCTGGTCTAATCTCCTGTCTGTACCTTGCTGCCTTATAGGCTTCCTAGGCTTATTGTCGTCTTATAAATCAGTGCTCTAAGTCTGGCCCTGTTAGAACTCTAGGGCAAGATCTAGTAGGTGTGATCACATTCCTTGCTGATTAACCTAACCTATCAATAATAATAATAATCATTACATTTTTATAGTGCTTTTCAAGACACCCAAAGCACTTCAATATCAGAGCCAGCCCAGATTTTAATATTTTCTGTCTCTGCTTCACTAACTTAATGCATAGTTGTCTTTCTCCCTGGCTCAGCAGCTTGTATACTTCCCTTGGCAATCTTCTGATAGACAAATAGCTTCTGGTGAAAGAAGGAATGGTGGCTGCTGAATCTTCTTCATCCCTTCGTCTCCCTCCTGCTTTCGCTTCTGTCTTCATAGTTTTAATTTAGTGTACACCTGTTGGCATCTGCTCATTATTGAAACCGATGTTTTATGAACATTCTCATTCTTCATCCTCTCATTACGTTTACTTCCTGTGTTATATATTATTGATGTCATATTTAGTAGCTTTTGTGTCATTTAATCATGTACTAATATAGAATCAACTCTTAAGGGGGGGGGGGAATCTTACTTTAAACTCTGTTATCTTCCCCCAAGGCCAATTCTGCAGGGCTCCAAGGTCAATCTTCTCTCCAAGGCCTTCCTCCCTCCAGCCCAGCCCTGCAAAACCCTCTGCAGTATAACCAACCTGGACAAAACTTCCCTTCTGCTCCACTCGCTGGCTTGTCCAACATTTCATCCCTGGCTCCAGCAAGCCTCTCAGCAGCCAATATTCAGCATGCAGCCACTGCAGCCAACTACACAGCTTCATGTCTGCAACAGACCCACACTGCAGCATTTTTTTCAACAGCAACCTTACCACAAGTTGCACAGAGCTACCAAGCACAAACTCAACAGCAGCTGCAGACAGCAATTGCTTCATCTGTGCCAATGCACATCCAGCAGACTAGCCAAGCCTATGTGGTCCCAGCTCAACTACAGGCCCAACCTGCATCAAGCTATCCTGCTCCAGCTCAGCAGCAGACTGCAGCAGCATCCTCTGTGCTTGCCCAACAGTCTATTTCTGCAGCTGGAATCAGTGTGGCAACCACTATTCCATCACAGCAACCTTTACAGAGCTACACTGTTGCATCTGTGGCCCCGACTATAGCAGCAACTGCCCAGTGTGTTTCTACCCAGGCTCCCAGTGCACCTCAGCAGGTCAGCATGCTGCAAAGACAGCAAAGCTCTTCCACACCAGCACATTACAGCCAACAGGTGCCCATTCAACAGCAGCTCCAACAACCTATACGACAGATGGGACAATCAAATATACAACAGACACAGCAAGCTGGGCCAGCCCCTATTCAACCTCAACTCCAGCATAGCCAATCAACTGTACAAGCCATACAGCAACAACAGATGGCACAACAACCTCCACTTCAATCCCAACAGAGTTTTCAGGCTTCTATTCAGCAGCAAATACAGGCTCCAATTCTACAATCCCAGACCACAACTAAACATGTTCAGCCCTATCAGACGGCTACGTCCTCTGCACAACAATTCCCACCAACTCAGCAGTGTTACCATGCTGAAGTCCAGCCTGATGCTGTGTTGCAGAGCTATGCACCCAGTACCCCTAATGTGCTGCAACAACAAACTGCTCCGGCTCAGAGCCAGTACCAGCCAGCTCAGTCTGCTGCTATGGGGCAGACCTATCCACCTGCCCCTCAACAAACTGCAGCTCCGCAGAACTACCCAGGAGTAAACCAATTAGTGACTGCCCACAGCCTTCCAGCCTCTGCTCAGCATAGCCAGTCTGTACAAGTGAGTGCACATTATTGATAATTACTAGCAGTTAAATTACTTTACTATAGACTGTGGCCCAGTTTTGAGTTTTGATTTGCATAGTTACCCCTGCTCTGAACCTGCTCTATTTTCATTTCTCATCAGTTCCAACCCTATCTCTACATCGCAGCTTTCCTGAATCAGGTAGAAGTCCTTTCCTCTCAACACACTTACCACTGTGATGCTCGGAAAGGTTGGAGGGAGTTAACATTGTTATATATGATGACGCTACTGTTGGTAAAAGCAGTACTCACATTGGACTGGTAGTTTTGTTTTGTTGCCCATGAATTTGAAACAGCTGTGTTAGAGGACAGTAGGTGGATTGGGGGGGGGGGGGACAACCCAATAAACAGTGGTTTCCTCGGAGACTGGCCAACATAAGAGATAATGGAAGCAGTAACGAAAACAATAACAGTGGTTTTATCCGTTGCATCCGCCAGCCCCCTCAGGCCTGTTCCGTGTCTGCAGAGCAGTGTGATACACAAAGCGCCAAACCCTGTGCAGCAGATGCTGACTCGCTCCAGGTTTGGAGACAGGATGGAAAGTTTGAGCCATTCTGACCACAGTCCATAGCAGGAGAAGCAGATTTCCAAACTGAGGGATGAAACTGGACTTGATTCTGTCATCCAACTTCTCTCCTCTCTCTTTTTGTCCTCCTCCTTATCTCCCTCTAGAATCTGCCGGCTGGTCAGGGTATTTCACAGCTCGGACAAGATGGACAGAGTATCAGCAAGTCAGCATCCGGTGTGTCAGCCCAGGCACCGCTACCTCAGCAGCCATTAGCTCAGGCTCCTACCCATCAGCAGCTCCAGCAACTGCAAATCTCCACCTCTTCAGTACCAACACACCCACCTCAGGTATGCTCACCTTGTTAAACAACTCATCCACAGAAATCACTTGCCCTAATGATACCATTCTTCCTTTGTTGAATCTGATATTTTCTGGATGACTCAGAAGAGGTTTGTGCGATTTATTTAAACTATGGTCACAGGTTGGTCAGAAGTCTTAAAATAGGCTATCCTGATGCATCCTTCTCCTGGTTCTAAGCCCTGCACTCTTGGTCATTTGATTTGCTTCTTTTTTTTCCTGTTCTGTGCTTTTCTTCCGTTCCCCTCACAGTATCCCACTATCCAAGTGATGACGGCCATGACTGACTGTGATCTCTCCTACCCTCACTCCTGCTCCACTCCCCAGCCTTACCCCTCTTCAAACTCCACCTCTTTTGCTCCTGCATTCCTCTCTCCTGGACAGACTCTTCCTGCAACCCCCTCTGTTTCCCCCCTCTCCCCTCTGCACATAGAAAGCGCCTTAGCTCCAGCTGTCTCTGCGCCCCTCTTACCCTCACCCACACCTGTGTTATGTATGGTAGGGCCCACATCTCCACAGCACCAGTGCCGCCCTACCATGCTGCAGAGTGTTAGACCTGAAGCCCCACACCCACAGCCGGCATTTATGCCTGCCCCGACCACACACCCAATACATGCACACCCTGTCCCACCAGAGAACACACACCCTCCCCCATATTCCAGCACTATGATACAGGTAATTATGAAGGCTGCAAAAAAATGTTAATGTTTACCAAGGAGGTGTGAATTGGAGCAAGAGTGTTTGGTGTGTATGTTTAAGCGTTGATTAACTTTATCTTGGGTGTGAACTTTAGATTGATAAAGTTTATCCTACTGTGTATTTTTATATTTATACATATTAAAGAGGGACATCGCTGAAAGCTGTTGCATATTATGCAGATTTTCAAAGGTATCCCAATTTGAAAGCGTTAGTTAGTTACTGAGTATGATGGTCTTTGAAGGATGCCATCAAACAATGCACCTTTTAAATGATAAATATTCCTCATTTTAAAATGGATGGAAAAAATCAAATCAAATTCATTACTGTGTAGATTACTGGAATGTGGTTTATAGAAGTTCATACCAACACAAAATAATCGCAACCAAATATCTGGTGAACATAAGGCCTTTGCACAAACTTTCTGGAGGGATCAGTAAATTCTGGGGTAATGCAAAAAGCAGTGATGCATCATTTTTTTTCTGCCTCTTTACAGCAGGCACAGCATCATACCCAGCTCAGCCATCCAGACCCTGTCCATTCTACTCAGCTGGCCCAGCCTGCAGTCTTCACCCCACCTGTACAGAGTGGGCCGGACGCTGGCACAGCCTCTGTTACTGCCCAGCTGGAGCACAACCAGAATCAATGCCAACAAACTGTACCTCTGCAGGGCCAGGTCCAGCATCAGGCCCAGAGCCAGATTCCTGTGCTGCAGCCGTCTGACTCGCAGAGAGCATCGTCAGGGTCAGCTAGTTCTAGCTTGACTCAGCAGATACAGGCCAGTGCTTCCACAGGGACCCCTTTTCAGGCTCCAGCAGAGACCCACCTGGAGGTATGGACACATGACTAAATTCCCCACCTTTTTCGGCCCCCATTAATTGCAGCCTAGTGTGCTGCCTCATGCTTGTGGCTGTATCAGTACACTTGCATGTCTCGGTATATTCCAATCCCCCTTCCTGTCTTCTCACATTTCTGTCAGTAACGTAATCTCTTAAAATGATATTTATTATATATCCCATAATCAATTTTTTGTTGTTTGTTTCTGAATTTTGCTCTGTCTGCAGGATCAAGCTGCGGAGAAACAGACAGCAGGACAGAGCTATGACAGGTACTAGCTAATCTCAGTTTAGTAAAAGGCTTTGCTGGTCTGGTGTCATTGTTCTGAGATTTGGATTCAAAGAGATGCATACTGAATGTACATAATCTCTCAGCTCTCTGAATAAATCATTCATCCTCTGAACAATATTCTGAATGATAAATGGTTGCATTTAAGCTTATTTTTGTAGCTCTGTTCACGTCAGACTTGGAAATTAGGGATTCTATTCTTTACATTTAGCTAAATTTTTGATATTACAGCCATTCTGGTAATCTGGACAATTATACCCTTAGGTAGGAAAATTTCCATGAATGCAATGAGATTGTGTAAAATCAACACATTAGCTTAATGCATACCACATTTACAATTTACTGTTTTGCCGTCTCTTGATCTTGTGATCTATTTTAGGTGTAATTTATTTTGCACGGTGCAGTGTGACATTAAGTACTCAGGACTGCTTTACATTTTAACTTGTGTATTCTCAGCACTGGGTGACACTCATTCCTCATTTGATGTACTTGTTGAAATTCTGAATAATTGTGACGACTGAGTTGATACAGCGCATGATGGTAGAGACAGCAATTCTGTAGACAGCTTTCATTCAAAGCAAGTGTCAATATTTTTTGTGTGGATAAACCCCAATGTATCATATGCCTGGTTTCGGAAAATGCTGTCTTCACCATACAAAATTCATTTTACATGCTCTTCAAATCCTTGAAACAAGACTCATCAGTAACTTGATTCAGTATTTTTCAACTTAATAGACTCATGGGGCTCATTTTACACCCTGCTGTCTGACCTTATTTTAACATGTGGGAACAGTGCTTATAAAGATAGACATGCCTATAGATATGTTTTTTTTATTACTTTTTGGCGGCCTGTCTAGGGTGTCTCCCTGCCTGCCACCCAATGACTGCTGGGATAGGCTCCAGCATCCATGCGACCCTGAGAGCAGGATAAGCGATTCGGATAATGGATGGATGTGCCCTGAGCACACCTGTCACTGTTCTTTGGTTTCTGTCAGGCATTGATTGAACATCAGAGTAAAATGTGTGAGGCTACGCTTTTCCACCAATCTGTAGAGATGTCTGAGGAGGTTTTCATGGATTAGATATTAATGCATAAAGCAGTACCTGCACAAAGGGATGTAATGCTTTCCTTTCTGTTCCAAAACCAGTATCAACTCAGATGCCACCTCAGGAAAAGAGATGAGTGATGGCTACGAGGGGACACATGGAAGCAAAGCTGAAGGGAAGATTCGCAAACACCACCGCAGATCCTCTCGCACCCGCTCCCGGCAGGAGAAGACCAACAGGCCCAAGCTCAGCATGCTCAACGTGGGTACTCGGGATATGTTCTGAAGAGTGATGTTTCTCTGTCTGTGGTGAAAAGTAGTAATTTCATTAAACTGGATTAACTGATATGTTTCCTCTCGGTACAGGTATGCAACACTGGGGACAAGATGGTTGAGTGTCAGCTGGAAACCCACAACCACAAAATGGTAACGTTCAAGTTTGACCTGGATGGAGATGCTCCTGAAGAGATTGCTACTTACATGGTATGGACTGCAGTGCACATAATTATTACCACTTCAACTGCACTAGAATTTCCTTTCTGACGTTTACTCAGCTGTGTACTCACTGAGAAGCTCTTTCATGCCTCAGAACTTTGAAACTCCCTTTGTTGCTGTTCTCCACTGCAATGCAGCAAAAAAAAAAAAAAAAAATCTCTCTCTCTCCCTCTCTCTCTTTCTCTATTCCTTCCTCCCTCCCATCACTTCCTGCCTCCCATAGAGAAAAACTATTTCACCATCTCTTCATGCCTGAAGTAGATGACCCCAGGTGAATACCGGGCTTTTAACGGTGGCCTTAACAGATTCCCTATGAGTAAAGCAAACAAAACAAAAACAAATCTATTATTCAAAGGAAACATCAATTAAAATCACCTTAACTTTAATATTGATGGTTGCTTTGTTATTTCTTGAATCGGGGAATATTGCTTTTGTTCATAAAACAGGACTGAACCCTTTTCAAAGTAGTCTGCCTCAAAAACGTTTTGCCTGGCAACACAGTTTTTGTTTGTCTTATTGCCTTATAAGTTAAATGATACATTGTTGTTTAAACACTTTTGGATCGAACTATATGCTTGTATAATTTTCACTTATACTCATCCACACTTCCCAAAGTGTAAGAGATATTTTCTTGATTCAAAGGCCTTGGATTAGAATCAAACATCAGTTGACCTGACTGCAGCAAACTGCATGAAAGCAGTTTCACTGGAAACTGGATGGCTTTCTGTTAACTCTTTGATATTGCTTTTTTTCGTTTTGACAGAGATGTACATTTATGATTTAAGGCTTATCCCGTGGGTGCTTTTTATCATAACCTTTTGATCATTCTATTCATTCTACTTTTCTGTTTTTCTCTCCATCCATCTCATTTTCAGGTTGAGAATGATTTCATCTTGCCCTCGGAGAAAGAGGTGTTCATTGAGCAGCTGAAGGATATTGTGGACAAGGCTGAAGACATGCTGAGTGAGGACACTGAAGGGGAGAGGAGCTCCGACCAAGGAGGCAGTCTGCACCAGAGCCAAGGTGCTGTCGCAGCATGTACAGAGGTGAGTGGAGGAACCGTTGGCAGCAGATTGTCAAGATGTGGAACTCTGCCCAGGAGTGGTTCTCTCTTGGATACATCACCCTGATACCACTCTCAAGATGACTTTGCATGCAATAGTGCCTATAAGCATTGCCAAAAATACCATTGTTGCTGATGCGACACTTAAATCTAGCTCAAATTTCTATCTAGGTTCCAGCTCTGTGGCCATTAGGGAAGCTCCATTTTTGACAAATACTAGGGAAGATCCACTTATGTCAAATAATGCTCCAATACAATAGGACATATTTTCTTAGGTCCACAGTTATTTGTAGTGGTCTTAGTCCAAAATTGTATATTTGCTGTGTTTTTGACATGTTGGTCATGGACCACAATAGAGCTGGGTGGAGCACTTGCTTGTTTGTGCACGCGTTATCCTTGCGATCTATTTTCTAAATTCACAATTACAGATATTTAATTTATTAAGGAGCACTAAAGAACCAAATCCAAATAGTACCAACAACCACTACATTTGGAAAATTAGAAGAAACAATGGACCTAATTTCTGCCATAATATGCTTAAACACCTTATGCCTTAAATGCATACGTATAGGCTATTCACAGTGTGATTGTATGTCTTCTGATTGTGTTTTTTCATTAGGTGCTTGCTTATGTAACAACAAACACTAAACGATTCTTTGCTTCGACTGAGCAGCATTTGCATTGTTGGTTGGTTTTGGATAAAGAGAACCAAGCATTCAGTTATCTGGCTGACTTTTCCAAGCGGACCCAGAAAAATCATTTGAAAACCGGACTGTCAGTTGAAACCCAGTGTCTCGGAAATGTGCTCAGCAAGTTAATAAAAGTTTACATTCCTTCCCAAAGGATGCTTGAATTAACTTATGTTTTTCACAGATCTATGGCGAACTAGGGCTGGGCGATATATCGATATTATATTTATCCTGATATAAGACTAGATATCGTCTGGGATTTTGGATATAATATTGTGATATAGTATATGAGTTGTCTTTTCCTAGTTTAAAAGGCTGCATTACAGTAAAGGGATGACATTTTCTGAACTTGTTAGTGATGTAGCTGTTCTACTATTTGCTTGACTCTGCTTGGTCATCATATCCACATTAGTAATGACTGTTTATCAAAACTCCCTTGTATGTAAATATCTTATGAAAGCACCAATAATCATCCCTACAATCTCATCATAATAATGATATCAAGGTATTGGATCAAATATATCATGATGTTTAATTTTGTCCATATCGCACAGCCCCTATCAGGTGAACATAAGCGAACATACGTTCTGATGTAGGCTCTGCAAGCCAGAACACACACAAACTGAGGCATTATATGAAACTTTACAGAGATGGGGCTTCACTAAAACCAACCACCAGGTGGGCCTTTAAAATATTTACTGATATGATGAATATGTGTCACCTCTGTAATTCTCCGGCTTAGGGTTTGAAGGCCTCCACACCAAACACCCCACAGCTGGTGTATCAGCAGAATGGTAAGTCATTTGCTCAACATTCTTGGTGTGACTAACCATTCTGAAGATCTTTTTGAATATACATGAAAACGATAAATCTCTGTGGTTCTGGTTAACATCAAACAGCACTGCCACACTGCATTCGTAGATTTGTATTCTTTTGAGGCCCTAGTGGTCAGTTAGTGAGATAAGGGTGATTTGATAAATGAGGTCTCATGAGGCATTGCTATCCCTTGTGTTTACTTCATGATCTCGTTAGTGTTCTCCACTCTGTCAACGTTTTTCATGTTTTGAATGTGGTCAGTCCCTTTAACCCTCCCCCACAATTGATATTATGGTATATGTGGATTTATGAGTGTCTGTCTCTCTGTCCTTGAAAGTCCTCCACACTGGCAAGCGCTGGTTCATCATCTGCCCCGTGGCTGAGACGCCCACACCGGACGGGGAGAAGACGTCATCTCACACCTCTATGGACAACGGTATACGTCACACATGCATGCACATACACAATTATGCTTTAAGAGTACAGTTTATGTTCTCTTCACATCAACAGAATGACTAAAGGTGGTCTAATAAATATAAACTTAACCAAAATCTTAGTTGTGTACAATTGCTGTCTCAACCTGTTTGTGTGTTTTCTGTGACAGAAACGGATGTAATAGCCTCTGTCTTATTGGCGTGCTGAAGATGCTGTGTGTGCATTAGAGTGTGTAGTTGAGCTGTGGGGGTCAGTTATATAAGAGTGTTGCTGCAGTGGCCCCAGGCAAAAATGAAGAGCACGTTTTATGGTCGAACTGACAGAGCCTGATGGGGAAAGACGAGCAATGATGTAACATTCATCCAGTCCTCCTTCCGTTCAATTCATCTTTTCTTTCCCTAATTAAATTTTTTCCTTTTTTTTTTTTGCAGAGTGTGAAAGGTCTGCGTCATCCTCAGCCAGGTCTAGCAGCACAATCTCTGCAGTGTCTTCCCCAGCTTCTGCCTTGTCCAAAGCCCCACCCTCCTCAGTCCCCCTTGCAGCTCAGGGTCCATTACAGCCCCATGACCCAAACCTGGGTCCAGCACAGCTGCAGCAGCCTCAGCCCTGTATTGCCAAACATACCACTGCCAATGTTAGCCGCCACAACTCTATTCCTGCGGATGAGCCCTGCATTTCTGCTGTCTCTATGGTAGCTGACATCCCATGCTGCGCCATCGTGCCACCTGTGTCACTGGATGTCAGTGCTGGTCAGAAAGGAGCAGCTGGTGACTCGTGCTCCTCTGTACCTCATCAGTCCAATCAGAAGGCCAGTCCCACTGGAGACATGCCCCCTCAGCTGGTATCCCATCAGCCAGTGGTCCTGCAGCAGCCCTATGCCACAACCATGCAGCCTGGGGCAGTGACCTCCCAGCCCCAGAGTCCAGCCCACCAAGCCCCCCAGCACCCTCAGTCTTCAAGCCAGGTGCAGCCAGGAGTTGGGGGACCAGGGGAGTCAGACAGCGAGGGGCCCCGCAGGGTGGAGTTTGTTGACCGTACCATCAAGACCTTAGATGAGAAGCTGAGAAATCTGTTGTACCAGGAGCACGCTCCCTCTCAACCCTCTAGCGCAGCCTCCGACCCCCAAGCCTCCGGTGCTGAAGGGGTCACCTCCCCACCAGTCACCGATAGCCAGATCATTGAGGGAGCACTCACCAGGAAGAAGGGGGAGCCTCTGGTAAAAAAACACTTTGTGTCTGTCTGAGAGGTTTGAACTTTCAGACATCTGTCAGAACCTACATTAATGGCAGTATCAGTGAATCCTTCCCCCACAGTGTACTGTTGATTCAACCATTGCCTTTAAACTAGAATGACCAAGATGGTCATTATGACCATTTTGGATTTTCAAAGTTTAATAACTTTATGGGGGAAAAAAAGATACAGACCTGCTGCTCCCTGAATTCTCGTAAAATTGCATATATTTGCATTAAAACGAGTTTTAGACTGATTGCACAAAAAAAAGTTATGATAAGATCTATCTAAAATGACCATGACCAGTCAAAATGACCATTCGTGATTTGCGCGGGATCATACGCGTCATGTCACTATTTATGTCGCGTGTTGGTCGCATCATTTCCTTCGCAAGTTCATTACTCTGTCCTAGAAACACACTAGTGTTCTCCAGTGCAGAGTAAAAGTCTAAACTTGATTTTTGATTATTGCCAACATGTCTGGGTACAAACCTTGTTACAGACGCACCGTGACTACCATGAGGCGTTGCAGCGGCCATTTTAAATTGTTTGAAAAATAGTATTAAAGTTGATAGAATGTTAATTTTGGGGTCAGTTAGTTTCTTAACAGACATGCATACATTTTATTAAAACTGCTTCCAACAAGTGCTTTAAAATGTGAATTGCTTGGTGGACATAACACATTCGTTTGTCATACAAGATAAACTGAATATTCAAAGAAAATATTTCTTTCTCTAACTGGATGTTGGACTCTGCATATATCCCCGCAATATCTACAACTTCACATCTTGCATCTTGGGATTTAACCATGCTTGTGGGTGTGACCTGGAGTGGTCAATTGCTGCTTTCTCCTTCTGTTTTTGTCTTCTCTTTACTCTGTGAATTTTGGAATTCGTGTAACCAGCGTACAATTAATTGGACAGAAAGATACTTGTAGCGATCATGCGAATGTGAAATATTGTGTGGTACTGTTTGACCATTCAAGGATTTGGTAGTTGAACGTGCCAGCGCGTGACTAGATGTGCTTCAGCATGTCTGGGGTATGTCGGCAAACAAGTGTGATTTGTTGTTGTGAGGGGGGGGGGGGGGAGATGGAAAGAAAATTGTAACAGTACCACAGTATCTAAAAATTTGAGAAACTTAGTGCTTTCAGCAAAATTAAGGCCATAGTGTGACACTTGTCTCCTTACCACTTCGAAATGTTTTTCTGTTTTTCCTCACAACAACAGATCACAGACATCCACAGGCACGTCTACTCATGCCCTGGCACAGTGAACTACCAAGTGCTTACATGGTCGAACAGCACAAAAACGATGTTTGTTAAGTAATCTGTCTCCAAACCCCACAAATCCATGGCATTCCGTGTTTATACGGGAATTCCAAGTTTTACTCTCGATTCCATGATTGAATATTAGTGATTCATGAGTGAAGGCAGAGCCAAGGATCAAATAATGAAAGTTGAAGAAGGAAGACTGTTGTGTGGAGTTCAGGGAGGAGTTAAGACAGGCACTGGGTGGTAGTGAAGAGTTGCCGGATGACTGGGCAACAACTGCAGAAATAGTGAGGGAGACAGCTAGGAAGGTACTTGGTGTGTCATCAGGACAGAGGAAGGAAGACAAGGAGACTTGGCGGTGGAATGAGGAAGTACAGGGAAGTATATGGAGGAAGAGGTTGGCAAAGAAGAAGTGGGATAGTCAGACAGATGAAGAAAGTAGACGGGAGTACAAGGAGATGCAGCGTAAAGTGAAGAGAGAGGTGGCAAAGACAATGGAAAAGGTGTATGGTGAGTTGTATGAGAGCTTAAGACACTAAGGAAGGAGAAAAGGACTTTTACCGATTGGCTAGACAGAGGGACCGAGCTGGGAAGGATGGGCAGCAGGTTAGGGTGATGAAGAATAGAGATGGAAATGTGCTGACAAGAGATGAGTGTGTTGAGAAGGAGTACTTTGAGCGGCTGATGGATGAAGAAAATGAAAGAGAAGGTCGGATGAAGTGGGAATAGTGAATCAGGAAGTGCAGTGGATTAGCAAGGAGGAAGTGAGGGCAGCTATGAAGAGGATGAAGGAAGAGTGGAAAGGCAGCTGGTCCAGATGACATACCTGTGGAGGCATGGAGGTGTTTAGGAGAGATGGCAGTAGAGTTTTTAACTAGATTGTTTAACACAATCTTGGAAAGTGAGAGGATGCCTGAGGAGTGGAGAAGAAGCATGCTGGCACCGATTTTCAAGAATAAACATGATGTGCAGAGCTGTGGTAACTACAGAGGTATAAAGTTGCTCAGCCACAGCATGAAGATATGGGAAAGAGTAGTGGAAGCTAGGTTAAGAGGAGAGGTGACGGTTAGCGAGCAGCAGTATGGTTTCATGCCATGAAAGAGCACTATAGATGTAATGTTTGCTTTGAGAATTTTGACTGAGAAGTATAGAGAAGGCCAGAAGGAGTTGCATTGTGTCTTTGTAGATTTAGAGAAAGCATATGACAGGGTGCTGAGAGAGGAGGTGTGGTATTGTATGAGGAAGGCGGGAGTGGCAGAGAAGTATGTAAGAGTGTTGCAGGATATGTATGAGGGCAGTATGACAGTGGTGAGGTGCGCAGTTGGAATGACAGATGGGTCCAAGGTGGAGGTGGGATTACACCAAGGATCGGCTCTGAGCCCTTTCTTGTTTGCAGTGGTGATGGACAGGTTGATGGACAAGATCAGGCAGGAGTCTCTGTGGACTATGATATTCGCGGATGATATTGTGATCTGTAGCGAGAGTAGGTTGCAGGTGGAGGAGAGCCTGGCGAGGTGGAGGTATGCACTGGAGAGAAGAGGAATGAAAGTCAGTAGGAGCAAGACGGAATACATATGCGTGAATGAGAGGGAGGACAGTGGGATGGTGAGGATGCAAGGAGTAGAGGTAATGAAGGCTTAAATACTTTTGAAATTTAAATTTAAGAGTTTAAATAATTGAGTTCAACTGTTCAAAGTAACGGAGAGTGCAGGAGAGAGGTGAAGAAGAGAGTGCAGGCAGGGTGGAGTGGATGGAGAAGAGTGTCAGGAGTGATTTGCGACAGAAGGGTACCAGCAAGAGCTAAAGGGAAGGTTTACAAGATTGTTGTGAGACCAGCTATGTTATATGGTTTGGAGACCATGGCACTGATGAAAAGACAGGAGGTGGAGCTGGAGGTGGCAGAGTTGAATGACTGAAGGCTCTAGACCCCATGGTAGTCAAGTGGGGAGATGGTGTAGTGAGTTGGTGAGCAGAATAGGGTCTGAGAGTGCGGGAGGGTGTGTGGATTTGAAGGAGTTTAGAAAGATATGAAGGAACTTGGTTATTAAGGGCCTTAAAGGTGAGAAGCAGTGTCTTGATGTCAATACGGTATTTAACAGGGAGCCAATGGAGTTGCTGGAGAACAGGAGTGATATGATCTTTCGAAGGAGTTCTGGTAATGATACAGGCAGCTGAATTCTGGACCAATTGAAGTTTATGAAGACACTTGAGGGGAAGACCAAAGAGGATAGAAATGCAGTAGTCGGTACGGGATGTAACCAGGGTGTGAATGAGTATGGCGGTGCCATTAGGTGTAAGTGATGGGCGAAGACCATTAATATTGTGTAATGATAATACATTTTGTTTGTGGGTGCCTTTCAGAGCACTCAAGGACACCTTACAAAACACAGTAAAAAACAAGCAGCAATGTATCAGACAGCATAAAATCAAAACAAATAGGTAGGTGGAAGTATTCAGACCGAGTAACATTATCGATGTGAGCTTCAAAAGATAATGTGCTGTCCAAGATGACACCCAGACTCTTAACCTGAGGCGATGGAGGAACTATAGAATTGTCAATAGTCAGAGAAAAACTATCAGATGAGATGGTTTGGGCATGTGTGGAGGAGAGATGCTGGGTATATTGGGAGAAGGATGCTAAATATGGAGCTGCCAGGGAAGAGGAAAAGAGGAAGGCCAAAGGAGGAGGTTTATAGATGTGGTGAGGGAGGACATGCAGGTGGCTGGGATGTCGGAGGAAGATGCAGAGGACAGGAATAGATGGAAACGGATGATCCGCTGTGGCGACCCCTGAGGAGAGCAGCCGAAAGTAGTAGTAGTAGTAGTAGACTCTCGATTCCATGATTCTGCTCGCAGTTTCTGCAAAATGGAAAATATGATGCCGTAGATAGTGTGTGGTTTTGTGCTGCATAATATAAAATGAACAAAAATCCTCAGAGAACAAGAGCCTTACTGACAGCCTGAGTCAGGAGAGGATACTTGCTAGCCTGAGCATATCAGAATTTGAATTGTATGTTTAACTCAAAGGTTGAATCAGTTCATCTGGATACGTTTATTGACAATTATGTTTCATCACTCATCTAAGTGACATCTTCAGTCTAAACTGACTGCAGGTATCCCCACCCTTATAAACAATACAGTTCCATAACGACCGAAACCAACAACCTGTTTCTTATGCAAATATGGGCATGACCATTAACTACAGTTTCAATGGCCATGTGTACTATTCACAGAGGATTTGGCAATGTTTGCAATCGCAGCATGTAAGATGGCAACAGATGTACTCTTAGCCCCCCTTCCTCGGTTCAGGGATGGTCATTCCCTCTTAACATGGATGGGACTCCGCAGTCTACACCCATCTACAGTCCAGTGATCATTCTTTTCCTAGGATGAGGACGTGCACTTTCTTGATAGGGAGGAACGCTGGTTTGAATGGGGAGTCAAAGAGGCTATCGATGTTAAGAGGGAACGATCATCCCTGAACCGCGGGGGGGCTAAGAGTACATCTGTTGCCAGCTTACAATGTTGTGATTGCAAACATTCCCAAATCCTCTGTGAATAGTACACATGGCCACTGAAACTGTAGTTAATGGTCATGCTCATATTTGCATAGGAAACTGGTCGTTGGTTTCGGTCGTTATGCAGCTGTATTGTACTGTATCGTTTATAAGGGTGGGGATACCTACAGTCAGTTTAGACTGAAGAGGTCACTTAGATGAGTTGATGAAATGTAGCTGTCAATAAACGCTGTATCCAGATGAACTGATTCAACCTTCTTTGATTTTCTTACCTGGATTATTGAGCATGCATCAAGACATGTATGTTTGACTGTTCCCTGTGCTCTCCTTTAGCCCCAGATCCCTGAACGCACAGATGATGTGGGTACTCTGAGTGACTCTGCAGTTGCAGGCAAGTCACAGGGAGATGACCATATATGAACCCCATTTTGACAAGTGTTGGATAATTGTCCATGATGTCACTGCGTTATTGTTAGGAAATTGTCTCTGACGGGTTCTCTTTTTCCTTCTTAAGCCTCTAATAGGGGTCCTACCAGAAGAGATTTAGTCACCAGCTCCAGTTCACATAGCTCCAAAAACCATTTCCAAGTAAGTCTATTCTACCTAAACTGGATTTGGTCAAATCTAATTACACAGGTCATAAATTGAGTCGTCGTTTGTCTTTGTCATGTCCCTCGCTGGAATGGATTGCATTATTTTCAGGAGCTACTATGTCATTATCATTTTTATAAATTGTGATTTTGTTATGAAAGTTGTAGCGTCTTCCTCCCCAGGTTGTCCCCACTCCCCCGGACGTCATTTGTTGTGTGGAGAAAAGCAGGAAGAGCCGAAGCACCTGCAGTTCCCCAGCACCCACCGGTGGCTCCGGACGGTCTCAAGCACAGACCCAGGGCATGGGCAAGAGAGAGCAGGGCTTCATGGCTGTAGGCAGATTCTCCGTGACGACAGCAGCCGAGGACAGTGCTGCAGAAATGCCCAAGCCCCACAGTGGTAACCGTTACTCAGCCCCACCAGACTTATACCAGGACACCCCCACTTCCAGCCCTGATGTCACCCCCTCCCACATCCCCCGGGCCCAGACCATTGACACCCCCACCCACCACCATAACCACGCCTCTCATCTCTGTTCAGACTCTGCAGATGACGACAGCAGCAGCATGGCTCCTCCCCCTGTACATCCCCCTCCGCCAGCCCATGCCCTCTCTGAGCACAGTGGAAGTGACCTCATGAAGAGAGCTGTTGCCTTCCTGCGACGGTCAGGCCGCAGCAGTAGCGTGCAGAGCTCTGAATCACCAAGTCGACAACCCGTAGCAATGAATGGTCATGCCCCCTCACCCTCTGGAGGACATGCCCATTCATCCTACATCAGCAGTGACAATGACTCGGAGTTTGAAGATGCAGACATGAGGAAGGAGCTACAGAAACTGAGAGAAAAGTGAGGGACATACATAAACATGCACTCACTTTCGATTGCATACACAAGCTATAAGACTACTCTTGGCATAAATCTGGACAAATTCATTAGGCCAGGAATGTGTCTTTAAATGTTTGGCTTTTTCTTGCCTTTGGAAAGGGACTGCTCCGGCAGGTTCCGTACAGTGCTGAGAACTGTAAACTTGAAGTCTTGGAACGTCCCCCCAAGCATCTATTTAGTGTTGCAAGCTAAAATTAGAGGTGCTGTGTTGATATAGGAGCCTACAACTCCCCAACACTTTCAGCTCACCTTGATAGACACAAATTGATCTACTCCACATAAATACTCCAGAGACTTAACAGCCATTCGGCAACCTTTCTGAAATCGCTCAAGCCAACAAAAATGACAGCTGATGAGATGAGGTATTCATGTGATTAGTTACCTCTTCATAATCCTTGCCTGCTTTTTCCTGTACTTTTCCATCAAGACACATGAAGGAGATCTCTGAGCTGCAGGCATTCCAGAGGAGTGAGATTGAGTGTCTGTACAAGGAGCTGGGTAAAACTCTGCCCCCCAGCGTAGGCTTGCTTCATGCTGCACCCCCCAGTGGCCGAAGACGCAGGGCCAGCAAGCACAAGCTGAAGGCTGGCAAACTGCTCAATCCCATGGTGCAGCAACTCAAAAACAATCTCAACACTACCGCTGGTGAGGGGAAAGGTGTGTGTGTGTGGGTGTGAGAGAATGTATTGGTGGTTGATGTGATAAAGCTGTCAGCCAGAATGTGATTGAGAGAGTTCATTTGAAGGTGTTAGTCATCCAAATCAAACGCTGGTGTACAGTGCCTACGTGGGCATGTTATTCAGAAAGTGATTCACACTGACTCACCTCCTTTCCATCTTTTTTCCCGCCTAGTTGAAAGTGCTGCTAGCTCATCTGGATCCCCAGCAAAAAGTTCAGTTCTGTCAGACGGCTCTGCCCACTCCAGCGGCAGTACCAGTTCCAGCGCCCAACCCAATGCTATCCCAGAACTGGTGCAGACCCAGCAGCCCTGCTCTCTCAAGGGCTCCTTCTCCTCAGACAACATCCATGCTGGGCTGCATGGTGATGGCACAGCCACCCAAGCAGGCCCTGGCCAAGGTACACGATACATATTTGTGTTCTCACACACTCGTATGTGCGTGCACACACACAGACATTTAAACAGACATTCTAGACATGGTTTACCATCTACACAGCAGCCACGTACAAGCTATAGGTGCAAATGCATGAACATTTTGCAAGCAGAGCCAGATTTTAAACCTCCCAAGAATTCGAGACCAAAACATAATCACTTCATTGTTACTGTATATTTGTGTATTTGGTATCAAAAATCCTTAACACTAAGATAGTGTTTTACACAGCTAACATCTTTTATAGGACTAATTTACTGTTCCAGTGGTGTGGCCTGCAAATCTATATGGAAACAGTTTTGTTTCATATATAACACCCATAGACCCACTCCAAAGAACGCATCAGACATTCACATATGTAAAGGGAAGTCATTTGTCAGGTGGGTAGCAGTTGTCAGAATGAGGGAAAAGAGAAGGGGCACTCGTTCTTAGTGCTGACTCATCACAGTAGTGAACAGAAGTATTGTTCTTTCCTGGTTTAGACGATCTTCTCTTAGTATCTGGTGCTGTAAAGGTGGGGGTTTCACATTCTAGTCTCTGTGCACTTTTACAGTAGTGTCTCTCTTGTTTCTTCTCTTCTTCCCTCTTATATTCATTTTTACAGGCTGGACGGTTTACCACCAAACGTCAGAGAGAGTGACCTATAAGTCTAGTAGCAAACCGCGCACTAGATTCCTCAGTGGACCCGTGTCTCTGTCCATCTGTTTGTATTTGTTCCTTTCTATTTCCCTTCACTCGTTCCCATCTCTTTATTTCACCCCCTTCTCTTTTTTTCTCAGCCAGTTAATTTAATTTTCATTTATATTTGATGTAGTGGATCTACGTCCTTGCTCTTCCTCCATCGATCCACCGCCCCCAACACAAACATACGCCATCCGTTTTGTGTTCATCCTTAAGAACTCCTTTCCTCAAAGCCCTTAAAGCTTCTGTTGTTTTGTCGATTTAAATGTCCCCCTTTTACAAACGCTTTGCGCACTGCTTCTGGCTTTAACAAGCAAGACCCCACAAGCACACTGTTTATGAGGTAAAACTAGTCTTGTCCAAACATGGGCAGGCAATGCCTGAGGTCAGATCTGGACCAAAAGAGTGAGTGAAAGAGAGTGTGTGTGTGTGAGAGAGAGAGAGAGAGAGAGAGAGAGAGAGAGAGTGTGTGTGTGTGTGTGTGAGACAAAGCCTTTGTACCACACTTAGTTGGTATGTGTTGTCATTCACTGTTTATTTTGGTTGTATAATGTCACCCCAGTCAAGGTACTTTACCAAAGTCTGCAGTCCTCTGTATATTAACACAGAGAAAGTCCCCCCACTTCCCCCGATAGACCAGAGACCCTTTGCTGTGGTAGAAGAGAGCTCTCTCTGTCCCTCATGTTTGGACGGGGAAGACGTGCATGGTGCAGGCGCCAGGCAGGGCACTGATGGAGACTTGCTCCGCCATCAAAAGGGCTGTATATCATCAGTATTTACTACTTTTTTCCCTCCACCTCTCCTCTGTTACCTGCATGTTTCTGACAAGTGCTGATTCTGATGTGTTCCGGGTAGTGTCGATGTGCTCACTGGTTTGGATTCATTTTTTTCCCTATTTTATTTATATTTGTTCCATATTTTATGTTTCACAGGCATTCCACACCAGCAAATGCTGTAACAGAAGGGATGTCTTTGAATCCAAGTGCCAACCCCCCACCCCCCCTTGAGTAACAATATTATTGTATTATTGGCTTCCCCTGCCGAGTAATGGGCTTTTATGCAGCCAGGCAGGAGCATTAATCTTTATTAGGTTTTATTAATATAGTAACTGACCATTATTAGACCTTCTGTTTGTGAAGGTGTATATGCTGATTGTAGCCGCTTTGTGCTATATTTCTATCAAAACAGCACATTGTCGCACAAAATGTTAACACCATTTCAGTTTTGCTTGTAATCAAATTTGTTTACAAAGAGAGCACTAGACATAATGAGGGTCTCCAACAGGACATGGTTACTAAGGCACAGATTACAGGAAATATCTTAGTTGTGCTTGCTTTCCACACTGCCGACCTGCCCCAACTTTATCATGGACCAGTCTCCTCCACAAAACCATTACCAATGCACAAGCAACATAAAACAAGTTGAGGGCTCAGGATCCTTTCTGTTTTGGGCCTATCTGTCAGCTAAATTTTCTGCTTTTCACCTTCCAGAATGACTGCACAAGTAAAAGCACACTTAAGTTCCCCCCCACTCCCCATATCTACTCAATAAAACCCCCTTGTCCTCCTTTGCCCTCTCTCTTTCTCTCCTCCTCTCTCCCTGATTGGTTTGGTAGCTGTGTGTGGCTTTGAAGCAGCTTGTCCAGAGCCCTGTGTGGGGTGCAGTCTGTCCTGGCCTAACTGTTTCTGTCTTGTGCTGTTCTACCTTCTTATAGGGTCCACTCTGAAACGACTATGTCTAGGCAAAGAGCGTGGTAGTAGTAAATATCTCATTTACTTTCTACTTCTCGTGTCGTCATTCTTTGTCCCCTCTCTGTTTGCATGGGCACCTTTTGTCATCACACAATGCATTTTTTTGTGTCATTTACCAGATGTGCCGGTGTTTGTTAAAAGTGTTAGTTGTGTTTGCAAAATGTAAGGACAACATTATTGCCTCCTATTTACGTTAGGTATTGTCATGCATGGCAGTGTGCATAAATGGTCTGGAATGTTGAATACTGTGGTTGCTTGCCTATCAGTTTTTTCCATTTGTTGTTCTTTTTATGATGCTCAGCTATACTCGTAATCCTTTGGCTGCTCAGTTAGCAAAATCAGCATGTTTGAGTACAGTAAAATACAGTTTTATTGTGTATTCAAAAGTACTATGTCCCCCTTGAAACTCCTTTCTCTCTTCCCATTGAGGGCAAGTTGAAGGGATTCTTTTGGATTAAAACGAAGCTGTCAGATCTGCTTTTTTCAGTGACTATATATGTAGCAGTCAATTGATTCACTGGAAACGGTTTGACTGGGCAAAGTTTAAGGAACTCTGTGTCTTTTCAGGGTCCTCTCAAAGAGCCACAACACCTCAGACAGCCCCCAGTCAAGCACAGCCATCACGTCCCTTGGCCACGCCCTCTCCATCACCACAGCCAATCACTGGTCTAGCCCAGGTCCAGACCAACAACAGCAACAACAAGAAAGGCACCTTTACTGATGACCTTCACAAGCTGGTAGACGATTGGACAAAGGAGACTATGGCTGCACCCCATCAACCAAGGCCCTCCCTGAATCAGATCAAACAGCAGAGACGCCGGCAGGACCTGGAAGGCAAAACCCCACCCATGGGAGCATTCATGCATGAGGTATCTGATGTAGAGAGACATTCTCTGGGAGAGAAGAGATTTGAGAGCCGTCTTTGACCTGTGCTAACATCCATGACATTTGATGCAATAATATCTCTGGAGCCACACAGATTAGTCCCATTTGTAAACTTCCGCTCTTGTTCCAGGTTAGATGCCCTCCCAACAAGTTCCAGCTGCCTCTCTCCTGCCCGCTGACTGCTGCTTTAGGCCCCGGTATGCCCACAGCCCTAGGTCCCAACTCCTCTGCAATACCCCCTCCAGGGTACCTTTTCTCAGCAGGCTCCTATAGTGGTATGATGCCTGGTCCTCTTTACCCACAGCAGTGGCCTGGAATGCCCAGCCCTGTGGGGCCCATGGGTCCCGTGGGCCTGCTTGGCTCTGCAGGAGTGATGCCCTATGCCACCCTGGCAAACCCAGGGGTACAGGCCTACCCCTTGGTCCTGCACAACCCTGAAAATGCATCCTGTCCTAATACCACCAGGACTACCTAACCTACTGCCTTTTCTGATTCCCTATTAGGGGGATCAAACCCACCCCTCCATTCCCTAGTCTTTATAGAGTCAGTCGGCAAGATGTTCCAGCTCCACTCTGCTCTGGTTCAGTGATCTGCTTGTGCACCAGAGCCATGTGTGTACATAGTCTGTGAGCTTGTAAATAATACAGTGAGTGCTGATATCCTTTATACAACAGCTACAAGTTGATTGTGAGTGCGTATGTCTGTCTATTTGTGTAGTATATATGTTAAGTATGTGTGTTTGAGTACCTAATGCTTTTGGCTTTCCTCTTGACTAAACACACAGCCATACTAGACATATTGTGAGCAGTCACAATAAATTGTTTCACCATATCCTTCATACCCATCATTTTGAAATTGATTTTGTCTTTCTGTCAATGTATGTCCACTTTAAACACTACATGAGAATCCAAATGCAGTGGCTTGAGGTGACAGTGTAGAATTTACAGTATGATGAGGATATTTGAAGAAATGTAGTGCCTTGAACATAGCTTTTTCAATGAAACAAAGCCTGTCCGCATCCAAGTGATTTTAGTTGATGGTGGCTTGAGTGCGCCTTCATTTTTAATGCATTGCAGACACTTTTGTTGTTGGTTTACATATGAGTTCCCTCGTAGTACTGCACTATTTACACAATATATGTTCTTATTTAAGTAATAAAGTCATGTTTTAATCTTGGCTTACTTTCCACCCCTGTGACAGATGGAACGCCATAGTGGTGAAATGTCAAGTTGCCTTGCAGAAACAAATAGTTAATGTCGACTGAGAGAAATGGGAAAAAAAAAAAAACCAAGCCAGCAGCCAAAATCCACTCTTTCAGGTTAAATGGTTCTGTTGGACGTGGCCTCCTTTTGATTGGCCAGCAGAAGAGTTAGCAGTGTTGTAGCCTTGTGCTCCAACAGAAGGCAGCGTCCAGAGCCATATATACTGTACATGGTTCTCTATATATGACTCTGGTAGTGTCCAGATGAGAATGTAGCAGTAAATGTGAGAAAAAAGGTTTTTGAGGCTTAAAAGTGCAATTGTATCCCCTTGACGAAGCTTTGACAGTGGCCTTGCCACGAGCCTTATCCCTGACATGTGCAACAGGAGCAAGCTGCAAAGTTTAACATAAGTTATAAATCACCAAGCGAACACTGAACTCACAACTGCTAAATGTTTTCTTTTCAGCTTGGCTCTTCTATTATAACATTATTTTTTGTGCAATCAATTAAGCCTCAAGGGTTGTCATTGTTTAATGTTTAATGCTTGATTTTGATGCTGCTATTCTGTCTGAGGTGGTTTCACTGTACAGATGAACATAACGTACACATAAGAGGGTACTTTATAGTCACCCCATAGAAATAAATCTACTGAAAAAGAATTCTCCACAAATTAGATGCTCCTAAGCCAGTGTTATTGCCTTGTTGAAACTCTGATGTGTATTATTTTACCATGTTGCTTTTGACAAAAGCCTTTTGTTTTTGTTTTTTCCCACTGTCTTTGAAAAGTATATTGCAAAATTGGAAATATTTGATACAGGAGATTTGCACAACACATGTTCTCTCCTGACTCCTGTCTGTGGAGTTTTCAACACTGTATATAGTGGGTTTCACTCCTGATACTCTAGACCACTGACAAGCATGGCCAACTATTCATGTTTTTCCACAAAGCCGATAAATATTACAGCTACTGTGCTTTGAAATGTCACATCTCCACCACACCATTCAAAAGGTTGCAGCACCCTGATCCTGCCAAGCTGTGAATTGTACAGTTTTCTTGTAATTTATATTTGTACATTTTGTTTGTTTGACTGTTGGGGGGGGGGTCGCTTCAATGTATACTTTTCCATCAATTCGGTTTGAATTGGACTTTTATAGGATATTATGCAGAGTCCTCTGCTTTGGTGAAATATTTCCAGTAGTAAGAGATTTCTGTTCTCTGTTACTTGTACCTGGTATTTTTCTCCACCTCCCAGTCTGTTAACGCAAGGTGAACAGAGAGGGAAAAACGACCACTGGTGTATTCAGCTGGATCCAGTATTTGGAGGGAGAGTCGAAGTGCATAGAGATGGCACAAGTGTCAGGTCTGTGCTTACAATGGTATCACTTCTCCCGACAATACCGCCCCCTGGTGACTATACCCCGAGTTACAAAAGCCTGCATTCGAGCTCTGTGTGGGATTGCTTCTGCCTGCTGTATTTCCCACTGCATTACCCGACTCAACCCTGTTAGCTGCACTCTAATCACAAAGACTGTACATGTTGAAAGAGAAATAAAACATTATTTTGTGCTTGATTACTTGTATCGGAGTCCTTTTTCAAAACATTTTTTACTTGCTTTGGTTTTATTCTTAGGATTTGTGAGCGCAGGTAAATTTCTCAACCCATTAAAATCAACGTATAACGAATATTGGATCACTGAATTTTAAGTAACAGTTTACGCGATAACTTCGTTTTATAAAGTTTTGGGGGGGGTTGTCAGAAACGTTGCCTGGCAAAGAGAAATTGACTCGTATGTAAAAATGTTTTCCATTTGTTACCGTTTTAAAAATTTTGGATCAAAAATGTCTATAGCAGTTTACAATACTAAACACCGACTTTTCCAGTAAGACTGTTCATATAAGACTGCATAACTAACTCAGCATTATGCAGAACAGTAAATTGAAAATGGATTTAATCATCGGGGTTTTTTCCGCTTTGAGCATGCGTGAACCAAACCCACAGATTCGCCACGTTAGTAAGCGAACGAGGGGACTATAGAATCGCAAACAATTATGATTCACGATCATCTCCAAAATTATCGCTTTAATATAGTGCCAGTAATTTGACTAAAGCTAACATAAACGCCCATGTGTAATTTAAATGGCAAGAAATGGCTCCTTTTTGTCTGACGAATGTGTCTACACGCGTCTACGGCGTACAGCAATGGTTGCCCCTTTTGTTCGTTTGAGTTCCTGAATTATTCCCATCCACAATGAAATCATCGGGATATTGTGTTGGATTATGAGCATTTTTCGCAGCATGTACTTTTCGTGCGATCTTAAATCGGAGTATTTGGTTCGGTAAAAACCGATCTGCAGCCCTACTGATTTGGCGTGAGGTTTCGCAGCACGCAGTCTTGAGGAACGCGGAGTTGTAAGTGTTTATAATCTAGATCGTATAGACTCGTGGTGTGGAGAATTGGATTCACATTTTTACTATTTGAGCACCATTATTTTGTACCTGGTTTATGACCTGAAGCTGAAACATGTAGCTGTGCACCCAGAAACCAAAGTATGGAAGGTATCGCTCATACTAAGGCGGCTTGTTTTCCTATACCACATAGCACGAATCTGGTTGTATTGCCAACGGGGAGACCATTTGTTGGTGAATGTGTCTTTGTTGACTAAATAGATGCCCGCCTCGTGCATTTTACTAATTTACAAATGTGATCGCAGCCGGGTTAGGTAAACGTGTGATTTTGTCTGTAATTCTCAGGGTGAGGTCATTGTGGAGAGTGTAGCTGGTGTGCACTGCCAAATTGTATCCACTGTAGGTAGCGCCGTACTGGTGAAGAGGCTTGTGGCTCAAGAGGATGCAGAGTGTATGAAGCAGATATATATTCGTACTTCTGCACGAATACACAATAAGATAGCTTAACCGTCATGTATGCGTTCAAGGGTGTCATGCAAATCGCACTGTTATGATTGGCCTATCTATACGCATATTTTTCGGTGCATTGAAATGAGGATGACAACTCCCAAAACAAAAGCACGTTCCATATTAAAACTGAGATTATTGTGTTTCTGCTATACGTAGTCTACAGCAATACAAAAACACCACCCGGTGTTACAACGTGCAAAGGTTTGGTGCCACATTTTTTATCCAAGCTTGTAAACACGCGTAGTGTATCAGCTAGCCAGCAAGGTTTACCACGTGAATATAACTCATGTAAAGTTAATGGAATCGAATATATCAAAGTCGAGCAAGGCACACGTCACTCGGGATTAGAAAACGGTAGTTAGCTAATGACGATAGAGTCACCGCGCGTCTCGATATTTGGGGGAAATAAATTCTGGCTGTTCGGTGGTTGTTGTGTTCGGTTGTGCGGTAGTAAGCGTCATATGCCAAGGTTAACGTTAGCTTGGTTTACCGTTGGTCCATTTGCAAGATTTGGGATCTTTCTCCCCCACCCAGCACTGTCAGAATCTCGTCGCAAAGCGTCTGGTCCAGTTTTTGTTCTTCATATAAGCATTAATGCAACTTTAAATGTATAGTAGTCTGTAATGTGCGAAACCATCTTCAAAGAAGAATCATTGTAGGGACTTGTATTGTTGACTGTAAACAACAACAACAAAAAAATACACCTGCCAGCAACTGACGTAACGTTTCCCTCAACACCCCGTTTTGGCTGTATGGTGAACGGCGCTCTCGCGGTCACGTGATTCAATCACACAGGTGCGCGTTTCAGCGTGATGCGCCGGGGGGAAACTTTCGCCCTGTCCGGGGTAAATGTTGGACTGCCAGTGGGAGAATCGCTTTGATGCAACTGTTCGCTTGTATTTCGGATGTTTCGTCATAGAAATGAAATCACACCGTTCGATGCTCTGCGTCTCGCTTTGTGTTCCAGATGTAAACTCGAGCAGCATTTGTCCCAGAGGTGGCCCTTGGCACAATGGGGCTGGACTTTGACGTAAAGACTTTTTGCCACAATCTGCGGGCCACCAAGCCCCCGTACGAGTGCCCTGTGGAGACTTGCCGTAAGGTCTACAAGAGCTATAGTGGCATTGAGTACCATCTCTACCACTACGACCACGACAACCCGACTCCTGTACAGACTATTCCTCAGAAAAAGAGAAAGGGAAGACCTCCACGCGTATCGCTGGCAGGGGATGGGGATGGGACTGGAGGTAAGGGAGGTGGACTAGGTCAGGGCGGAAACACACCCGGTAGTCCCAACCGGTCAGAGCACTCTCATTCTCCGGGCAGGGACACAATGACTTACGCCCAGGCCCAGCGCATGGTGGAGCTTGAGATTCAGGGACGCATCCATCGCATTAGTATCTTTGAGAACATTGACGTGGTGTCAGAAGACGACAGTGAGGTGGAGGACCCTCCATCCTCTGGCGCTGGTGGGGGAGGAGCGTGTAACGGTGGAGATAGCGGTGCTGGAGGCAGTGACGCAGGAGGCAATGGCAAGGACCGGCCGGACACGCCAGCCGCTAATGGGGGCAAAGCCACTCCAAAGTCCGGAAAGCACAAGAGTAAAGAGAAGAAGAAGGAGGGCTCGTCTCACCACCACAGCGCTCCGTCTGGCCCAGCAGTTAAACTCCCAGAGGCGGTGTTCAGAGAACTGGACCAAGAAAGACCCGACGCACCGCCACGACCCTCATCTTACTACAGGTTTGTGCAGAGTTTCCATTCTCTTTATTGTCACAGAAACTCATAGCTGGCCTAAGGGGATCGTCTTAGTAGCATGGCTCTGCAACTTTCAAACAAGTGGTGCCATGCTCACTTCCCAAAGGGATATCCACAGCTACATGTCTGTTGCAAAGGAGATGGGCTAGACATAAATTCAAACAGCTGACTATTTGTGTATATAGTAGCAACATTGACATTCTGTTTGTAGCTGTATAGAAAGGTAGTTGTGGTGAGCGTACTGTATAGCGATAGGATCATTAGCTATAACGGAGCACTTTGTCACTGAAGTTGTATACGACACCAGGTTAGACATGGATAGTTTTGCACAGTGTCAGTCAATGACCTCAGTCATATGCAGCTGCTGTGAATACCTGTGAACTGACATGGACATCATGGTCTGCACAGTGTGAGATATCAGTGTACACTCCATCCTTTTTCCTCTGGAAAGCTAAACTTTCCAACAGTTCTGCACTCCAACTTTCCTTCGTTGGTTTTCCTCCCGGTTTATTCACTTTAGTCACACAACCCAATCTGCCTCTCCTCTCCATCTCTGGGCTCCAGGTACATTGATAAGTCTGTGGAGGAGCTGGATGAAGAGGTGGAGTATGACATCGATGAAGAAGACTACATCTGGCTCGACATCATGAATGACAAGCGTCGCCAAGAGGGTGTGACGCCCATCCCCCAGGAAGTCTTTGAGTACCTAATGGACCGCCTAGAGAAGGAGTCCTACTTTGAGAGCCACAACAAGGTACCCAAAACACAACATGAACTTAAATGAGCTCAAATTGTGAAGTAGAAACTGTAGCAAGTATCGTCAGATATTGTCCACTGGACTATTTAACGACCTCATCTACCTCCTCTCCCTCCTATTCACCCTTCCGTTCTTATCTCTTTCAGGCAGACCCCAGCTCCCTAATCGATGAAGATGCCGTCTGCTGTATCTGTAATGATGGAGAGTGTCAGAACAGCAACGTGATCCTGTTTTGTGATATGTGTAACCTGGCGGTGCACCAGGAGTGCTACGGCGTACCCTACATCCCCGAGGGCCAGTGGCTTTGCCGCCGCTGCCTGCAGTCACCCAGCAGAGCTGTGGACTGTGCTCTCTGCCCCAACAAGGGAGGAGCTTTCAAACAGACAGACGATGCACGCTGGGCACACGTGGTGTGCGCCCTCTGGATCCCAGAGGTGAGCAGGAAGGAAGCATGCATGCTTTTGTGTAGAGTGACATAGTCATCTAAAAATTGTTCAAGGACTGCAGTACATTCTGTTACATTACATTTGGTGTTCAATTTGTTGACGTTTTTTTTCATGGCAGAAATGAGACAATAACGAAATCAAAACTCCCCTTTGTAAACAACAACTGATAAAAAAATCATGAAGAGTTACCTCATAGTTTTTTGGTACAAAGGGGAGTTTTTTTACAGGCGTCCGGGTACCATAGCGGTCTATTCCGTTACCTACCAACACGGGGATCACTAGTTTGAATCCCCGTGTTACCTCCGGCTTGGTCAGGCATCCCTACAGACACAATTGGCCGTGTCTGCGGGTGGGAAGCCAGATGTGGGTATGTGTCCTGGTCGCTGCACTTGTGCCGCCTCTGGTAGGCCGGGGCACCTGTTCAGGGGGGAATAGCATGATCCTCTGCGGCCCTCCTTGGATCGGCAGAAGGAGTGGAGCAGCAAGCGGGACGGCTCGGAAGAGTGGGGTAATTGGCCGGATACAATTGGGGAGAAAAGGGGGGGAATCCAAAAATAAAGGGGAGTTTTGATTTTCTTATATCGTTTTCTTCAGGTTGTTGATTAACATTTTTGTCTGTCTTTTTTTTTTTTTTTTTTTTTTTGTCTAGAAATTAATTTTTTACTTTAATTTAGAACAAGTTTGATCACACCTACCCAATGATCTCTTCATCTAAAATTCAGTAGGGACAAACGGTGAATCTTTAATTTACCATCATCTCATTTTCATCATGGAAACAAGGTCAAGGACAAATACTTGTCAGTGTTCTACCTCACCAGCATGAACGCTGAATACATTTTACCCTGCTAATTCTAATGTGTGCAGACTAGACAAGGCCTTCTCTGCTGGTCTGTTAATCGGTGAGTGCGGCAGGCGCACATGGAATTTGACCTGTTTAATTGGTCCGGACACCTTAGAAGACAGTTACACAATACAGGGCAGGAGCATGGGCTGCAGGGTAAAACTTAATGGACCTCATATACGGCGCTGTCAGTGTGGCTGCAGACTAAACTTTAACAGACGGGTATAAAGAGCTGTGATGTTTGTTGCGGTGTAAATGGACTGGCATTGATGGCAGTGGTGTTGGCAGTGTAATGGATCTGAATTCTAAAGCACGTTTGATAGATGTGCTTTTATCGGTGTCCCGATGAGAAGGGTTCAGTCAGTCTGTCATCTCTTTACTTGCCACAGCTGTAGATTAAAGTGTTACGTCGAGCTGAATTGTTTTGTCTGCCCTCAGGTCTGCTTTGCCAACACCGTCTTCCTGGAACCCATCGATAGCATTGAGCACATTCCTCCTGCGCGCTGGAAACTCACTTGCTACATCTGCAAGCAGCGTGGCTCCGGCGCCTGCATTCAGTGCCACAAGGCCAACTGCTACACGGCCTTCCACGTCACCTGTGCCCAGCAAGCCGGCCTTTATATGAAGATGGAGCCCGTCAGGGAGACCGGCGCCAATGGCACCTCCTTCAGCGTCCGCAAGACGGCCTACTGTGACCTCCACACGCCCCCAGGCTCAGCCCGACCCCTGGGAGGTGTGGGAGGGGCGAGCATGGGCTCCTCCCACAGTGAAGGCGAGCTGGATGAGGACGACGATCCCAGCATCAGCCACGATGATGACTCCAAAGGCTGGAGCTCCGAGCGGGCCAAGAGGGCGAAGGCCAAGTCCAGGCTAAAGATGAAAAGGGCCAGGAAAATTTTAGCTGAGAAGAGGGCTGCTGCACCCGTGGTGTCTGTTCCCTGTATACCCCCTCATAGGTAACCAAACACTTGAAGCACCTGTGTATAACCTGTTCTGCACTGGCACAGGCTTCGCAGTTGATGAAAAAAATGTGTCTAATTGTTATAGAAACCATCCTTTAAATGTATAACATGGGCTCAAGCACGGTGGCACAATGGTTAGCGCGGTCACCTCACAGGAAGAAGGTCCTGGGTTTGAGCCCCAAGGTAGTCCAACCTTGGGGGTCGTCTCAGGTCGTCCTCTGTGTGGAGTTTGCATGTTCTCCCCGTGTCTGTGTGGGTTTCCTCTGGGTGCTCTGGTTTCCTCCCACAGTCCAAAGACATGTAGGTGAGGTGAATTGGCCATACTAAATTGTTCCTAGGTGCGTGTGTGTGTGTGTGTGTGGGGGGGGGGGGGGGGGGCTTGTGATGGCCTAGCGGCCTGTCCAGGGTGTCTCCCCGCCTGCTGCCCAATGACTGCTGGGATAGGCTCCAGCATCCCCGTGACCCTGAGAGCAGAATAAGCGGTTTGGATAATGAATGGATGGATGGGCTCAAGCCCATTTATTGAAGTGTCTCTGAAGTTGCAGTCCTGGAACTGCTCATTTCCTTTCACCTTGCTGACTCCTGTAATGATGCATGATCATCACACTGATGTCAGACTTTCTCCAGGTCTCAGAGATGTTTGAAATGAGTCAGAATCACCAGTGCCGCTGTGTCGGCATCCTCCACAGCACTGAACAGAACAAACATAGTAGTTAAACCTTGATTTAGCTATTAATGTTGCAGTATCTGTTGTAGGTCTTTGACAACCTTGGCCTGCTTTGTGTGCGTGTTAACCACAACAACTTCACTTCCTCTTTGAACGCACCACTACTTCTTTTTATTCTTCCTCGTTGCTTGCTACAGTGAACTTAAAAAACGCTGTGCCGTGTCATTTTTTTCTCAAGGAAGTCTCGTCTGACAGTAGCCATTAAAATGAGCAATTATAAAAGTCATCAAGACTTGGATGATTGTGGGTTAGCTGTTGTTTTCAATATGCCGGAAATAGAAATATACATGTAAATCTTCAGGATTGAAGCTTTAAGTAAGACACTGTATCCCTACCAAGATCATGGGCACAGCACCATGACTTCCCTCAGGTAGAGAAAGCAAAGAGACTTTACTCCACTGCAATTTAAACCCCATCAGATTATTACCCCATCAGATATACACATAGTGCCAAAGTAACATTACCATGAGGTTGAGCACGATCCATAAAACACCATGGAGCCAAAGACTTTGAATTTTATTGAGTGCTGCAGCCTCCACAGTGTTGGTGGACTGTGCTCAACCTGTCCCAAGTTTGCAGCACCCAGCAGAAAAGCAGCGTGCGGGGAAAATGTCTAATGAGCATTGCTGTTTGTTTTTTCTCCAGGCTGAGTAAAATCACCAGCAATCTGACGGTGCCGAGGAAAAGCCAGTTCATGCAGCGGCTGCATAGCTATTGGACCCTGAAGAGGCAGAGTCGCAATGGCGTGCCACTGCTGCGCCGGCTGCAGACCCACCTACAGTCACAGCGCAACATTGACCAGATCCAGTCACAGCAGCCCACAACACAACTTCCTGTGGTAACCGTGCCTGACTGTTTCACAATCGGACCTCTCTATTTTAAAAACGTGCCGTACGGTGATAAATTTGAGCTTGCGTGTTGAATATTTATGTGTGTGTGGTTGTCCTCCTATGCGTGTCGGTGCAGAGGGACAGTGAGGAGAAGCAGTCGGCTCTGAAGGAGCAGCTGAAGGCGTGGCAGAGGCTGAGGCACGACCTTGAGAGAGCCAGGCTACTTGTTGAGCTCATCCGCAAGAGGGAGAAGCTCAAGAGGGAGACGGTGAGGCATATGAATCAGATACGTCACCCTCACTGGCAGAGATCGAGGCCGTAACCCTTGTCGTGCCGGTGGCACGTTTAACTTACAGGTCTAACACAAACCTCCCTTTCTGTTTAGCTTTGCCCTGTCATTATCAGACACTCCTAATACTGACGTTTAGATTCAAAGACCCTTTTGTGCATTGCAATCAAAACTCTGACTGAAGGCCCACCTCACCAGCTATTCTGCTTTGTATTTTTCTACGTCCATGTAGTCTGTCACTCACTCATATAGCCCTGGTTTTCCTGATACCCTATAGCCCTGGTTTTCCTGATACCCTGTAGCCCTGGTTTTCCAGATACCATATAGCCCTGGTTTTCCTGATACCCTTAAATCCATTTACACATGCGTCCAGATATGCAGAGTTCACATTCACAAACATTTATACAAAGATGGGCGTCCAGGTGGCGTAGCAGTCTATTCCGTTGCCTACCAACACGGGGCTCGCCGGTTCAAATCCCTCCGGCCTGGTTGGGTGTCCCTACAGACATAACTGGCCGTGTCTGTGGGTATGTGTCCTGGTTGCTGCACTAGCGCCTCCTCTGGTTGGTTGGGGCGCCTGTTCTGGGGGAAGGGGGAACTGGGGGGGGAATAGCGTGATCCTCCCACGCGCTACGTCCCCCTGGCGAAACTCCTCACTGTCGGGTGAAAAGAAGTGGCTGGTGACTCGACATGTACCGGAGGAGGCATGTGGTAGTCTGCAGCCCCCCCCCCCCCGGGTCCGCAGAGGGGTGGAGCAGCAACCTGGACGGCTCGGAAGAGTGGGGTAATTGGCTGGATACAATTGGGAGAAAATGAAAAAGAAATAAAAATTATACAACCATACACATACACACAGGCTCTGTTTCCGTTTTTTTTAATTTTTATAATGTACTAGGGGTGTTTGTTTTGTGCCATCTCTTTTTTTATCATCTCTGTTTGTAACACTTTATGAACAAGTTTAATGCATTGTTAACAGGGCACAGGTGCACAAACACACTCGCAGACACGACTCCATCGCTGCACACGATCATTATCCCCACACCTTCTGTTCAGTGAGCAGGTGTGCATTCTGTCCTCATTTGTGTTCGCTTCTTTTTTCTTTTTTTGTTTTGGCGTATGTGTACACGTCTTTAGATCAAAGTACAGCAGATGGCGCTAGAGATGCAGCTGACTCCCTTTCTTGTGCTGTTGAGGAGTACACTGGAGCAGTTACAGGACAGAGACACCAGCAACTTTTTCACTGAACCTGTACCCTTGGCAGAGGTAAACACACACACACACACACACACACACACACACACACACACACACACACACACATAAGAGGTATTTGCTGTGTCTCTGGTCAGTGTGTCTTTAAACCAGATATTAGTAGACATTAATGTTGTATCCGGTTAGGATTCCCTCAGATGTAGTAGGGATACTAAGTGTGTTTGGGGTCAGAATTGGACCTGGACCCAATTATCGTCTCTGGATAACGCAAACCACATGCTGGTGCAAGGTGTTACTGCACACATCATACACTGCCGGCCTACCTATGACCAGACAGATGTAGGCGACCAGAGTCGGCAAGGTGTTTGTGCAATCGAAACTACACAAGTCAACTTTTTTTTCTTACAATAATAATAATAATAAAATTATAATAATCGTTACATTTATATAACGCTTTTCTAGGCACCCAAAGCGCTTCACATTGAAGGGGGTAACTCGCCTCAACCACCACCACTGTGTAGCACCCACCTGGGTATTGCATGGCCGCCATTTTGCGCCAGAACGCTCACCACACATCAGCTTGAGGTGGAGAGGGAGGAATCATTGAGCCAGTTACATCATGGGGGGGGTGATTAGGTGGCCAGATGGAGAGAGCCAGGCTGGGAATTTTGCCAGGACACCGGGGAACCCCACTGCAGTGGGATCTTTGATGGCCACAGTGAGTCAGGACCTCGGTTTAACGTCTCAGCCAAAGGACGGTATCTCCTCCAGCACAGTGTCTCCGTCACTGCACTGGGGCATTGGGATTTTACTGAGCTAATGATGGCTGTAGTTGTTTTCATGGTCTCTTTTCTATTTTATGATTCACATTATATTGACTGTAAGCTGATCTTGGTATGTGAGGTACCGGGTTAAATAAAAAGAATTACACATTTGGCGACTCTGAGACTAATGACTCTAACTTAGGGTGGGTGAAAGCAGTTAATTTGAATAGTAAAGGCAATTTTCAAAGACACTTCAAAATCATATGGGAAAACAAGCTTCTTTTGCTGGCTTTCAATAACCCATCAAAAGCATCAAGACCTCTGCAGGCTGGCTAGCTTGACATCAAACTGACAACTGTATCAACAGTTTACTACGTTAGATAGTATGGACGACACACATAAATAATACAGTAACACGTCCTAGCATTAAGAGAATAATACCTACTTCTTGCTCTTTTTTAACCACCCAGGGGGTAGAAAGAACCTGACTGTCGCTAATGGAGCAAACAAGACACTGTTAAGGGCCAGAAGACACCAGCACCGGTTGACATGTGTTAGCTGGTGCTTCCTGTTTGTGCTGCAGGCAGCATATTATAGGCAATGTTTGACTCAGTGCTCTACTTTTGTGCTGGTGTGTTCGGCTATAAACTGCTGTGTTGTGCAACACTGCTATCAGGGCTAAAGCCGAGAATTGCGATAGAAATTAGCCCTTTTTCCAGCAAGTGAGAGAAAAGCGGAGGCTGTATAGTGTCGGCCCCTCTAGTGAGCCTACATATGTCATGTTTGCTTTTTGTTGACCGTAGATGGACACGTCACCTCACCTACTTACTCGTCTGCTTTGCATCGTGGATGCAAAATACTTAAATTTGATCACAGTGTGGGCAGCTAGTAAGCAGCAAAAACACATTTTGATACCAGCTGTGAATCGGGAATGATTTGGATGATAAAAGTTGCAGGCGTCCGGGTGGCGCGGTGGTCTGTTCCGTTGCCTACCAACACGGGGCTCCCAGTTTGAATCCCCGTGTTACCTCCAGCTTGGTCAGACATCCCTACAGACACAATTGGCTATGTCTGCGGGTGGGGAGCCGGATGTGGGTATGTGTCCTAGTCGGTGCACTAGCGCCTCCTCTGGTTGCTCGGGGCGCCTGTTCAGGGGGAGGGGGGACTGGGGGGGGAATAGCATGATCCTCCCCCGCGCTACGTCCCCCTGGCGAAACTCCTCACTGTCAGGTGAAAAGAGGCGGCTGGTGACTCCACATGTATCGGAGGAGACGTGGTAGTCTGCAGCCCTCCCCGGATTGGCAGAAGGGGTGGAGCGACGACTGTGACAGCTCAGAAGAGTGGGGTAGTTGGCCAAATACAATTGGGAGAAAAATCCCCCCCAAAAAAAAGATAAAAGTTGCGAGTGTTCACAGGTGTCCATTGCCTTTTCTCTGTCCAGAGAATCGCTGCAATATTAAAAGCTGTGACGCAAACATCACTTTGGATTGTAGTTCAGATATCTCTCACCTTTCACCCCAACCCCACCCCTAGGTGCCAGACTACCTGGATCACATCGACACTCCCATGGACTTCCAGACCATGTGGAACCTGCTGGAGTCTCACCGCTACCTCACCTTTGAGGCTTTTGAGTCCGACTTTGGTCTCATTGTTAACAATTGCCTCAAGTACAACGCAAAGGACACCGTCTTCTACCGCGCAGCCCTGCGGCTCAGAGAGATGGGGGGCGCTGTCATCAGGACAGCGCGGCGCCAGGCGGAGCGAATAGGCTTCGACTATGAAACAGGCATGCACCTCCCACGGGAACCCAGTCCAGAAAGCCATCATGATAGAGAGAGGGACCGAGAAAGGGAGCGGGAAAGGGAGAGGGAGAGAGAAAGAGACCGAGACCGAGACCGAGACCGTCAGTCTTCGAATGAGGAGGGTAAGTGAGCTGCTTCACTGCTGCTTACCATTTGTTTCTAGTGATTATTCGCGCTTTGGAAACGCAGCCACTGGTGATGTCATTTCCGTTTCCTTAATTTCACATTTCTTTGTCTCTCAGTGGAGGTGTGTAACCTCTCTATCCCCTCTCCCTGCCTCTCGCAGAGCTGCTAGTGCCAGAGAATCGGCGACGGCTGCCATTGGAGGAGCAGCTACGGATCCTGCAGGCGCGCATCGAAGAGGCCAGCTCGGGGAAGCATAGCATCGGTCAGTCCCGCAGGGCCAAAGCCCTGAGAAAGGAACTGACCATCATCAAGAGGAAGCTGGGCCACCAGCGGGAGGGGGGGCCTGGCATGGGGCCCAGGGACACTGTGGGAGGGGGCGAGCGTTGCTCATCCCTCCCCCACCACCCCTCTTCTACGGGACGCCACGACGAGGGCGGCGAGAGCAGCAGCCAGGAGATCGGTGGCAAGGGTCAGTGTTGAAGCACTGCGATGCGAAACGTGAAAACAGTAGTACAAATGGTGCAGTAGGCGTGGCGCTGTAAAGTTAGGACCGTTTGAAAAAGGAACATTTGGAGCAGCTGTATAAAGCTTGTGCTAAACTTGGGCGGGGCAGCTCAATAAACCTGGCTGTCGGGTCACAGTCTGCTCTCTTAACCTCAGACTCTGGATTTCCTTGTTCAGGTTCTAGCTGGCAAGGTTCCAGATTCAGTTCACTCCCTCCTAAAAAGGGGGGTTTAAATAGGTGTAGGTGTGTACTGTTGATTGATATGGGCACTCCTAATTTTGCCTCCCTGCCTTCCAACCAAAGCTCTAATTACATCTTGCTTTGCGCAAATGCTTTTATTTATATAACATTTTTCATTTAAAGCTGCTCGAAGAAAAAGTGAATTGATGGCAAAAAAAAAAAACAGCAGTAAAATAACAAATAAGATTTTTATTAGGGTTAAAGGCATGTTTGTGCATGTCTCATTTACATGTGACGAATTATAGGAGAAGGGTATATATTGCTACAGTATGTACACAATCACTGTTATGTAGCATCCTATCCATTATGTACATAGGGGAGACATAGCTGTGTATGTGTGGAAGGGAATGACAACCGAGTTATTAGTATTTGACGCCCCTCCCTGAACCTCTCTCGCTTTCTTACTTAAGATCTGAGTGTGTCCTCCTCGGCTTTGGCTCCAGAGGTGGGCCGTCGAACCTCTGTGCTCTTCTCCAAGAAGAACCCCAAAACAGCCGGGCCTCCCAAGAGGCCAGGCCGCCCCCCCAAGAACCGGGACGCCGGACATGGTGGGACGGGGGTCAGCCCAAGCCCCATCGGCCCCCCTCAGCTGCCCCTGTTGTCTCCGCCCAGGCAGAGGAAGAGACCCCGCAGCCCCCGCAGCAGCTCCAGCTCAGAGAGCGACAGTGACAATGACGACCTCCTGCTGGGTATGGCGGGTGCATGGTTACTACAGAAGAGCGCAACATTAAAAGGCTACATTTGTTTGAATCCCCCCCATTTGCTTGTATTTGCACAGGTGTGGATATCAATAGACAGCACCTTTTTCACCCTCTCTCTTCATTTATCTTAGGTTTGCCCAGCAATGGGTTTGATGGAGGGAACCAGCCAGTGACAGAGAGCTTCCGTGTGTACAGAAATGAGAGGAGCCTCCCTCGCTCCAGCTCAGACTCCGAGTCCACCACCAGCAGCAGCAGCAGTGCAGCATCAGACAGAACCAGGTGACTAGTGCACACGTACATATCCTCTAGTCATCACCATAGCAGGGACTTTCTGAGATGGGGGTGCTTCACGGTAGTCACTGACACAGTGGTGATGTGGCAAAGTGTGGAGTTCAATTTTTAGGCTCAGATGTCGCAACTCAGGCACACTAGTATGACCATGATATGAGCAATTGTGGAATAACAATCTGCTACTATTACTTTCGGCTGTTCCCGTTAGGGGTCACCACAGCGGATCATCCGTTTCCATCGCTTCCTTTTTTTGACAGTAATAGGAGGAAGTCAGAGATGAGACAAAATTAGTAGGCTTTCTAGGAATTAATGCGTGGTCACAGGTCTTTGACCAATCGGATTGCTCAGTGGAAGCTAGCCATCATGCAGTGAGGTAAATATCTGTGCCTCGAAGCCAGTACACTGACCCCCTCTCCCTCCTCTCTCCCAGTACTACTCCTTCTAAGCAGGGCAGAGGCAAGGCATCGTTTTCTCGATCAGCCTTCCAGGAAGACAGCAGTGAGGAGACATCAGGCACTGAAAATGACTCCTACTCCGTTGGAGGCTCCCGCAGCGTCTCACACTGTAAGTAGATGCAGGCGTGCACATGCATGCATTTTAGTATGAACATAGTCGATGTCCATTTGCAAAATCTATCTGTCAAGTGTAGATGCAAGGTTAGTATTTCAAGGGTATTCTTTACTGGGTTTATTTTTGTTTGTTTGTTTGTGTGCTTGTTTTTTCTGTATTGAAAAGCAGTAATTGCAGCATTACATGCAGTTTGTGAGTCATTGAGCTAGTGTACTGTCACCAGCTTGATGAAATGGAGTGATACGGATGGTCTTCGTGTTTCCGGTATCACTTTCAGTGGTGCGTGGCCGAGGCAGGTCAGGCTGCTGGATGAGCTCTGATGACTACTCTTCCCTGGATGCTCTGGACCTGGTGTGGGCCAAATGTAGAGGTTACCCCTCCTACCCTGCCCTGGTGAGATACACTCAGACACCGCAAATATAATACAGAGTCAGACCACGTCACAAAGTTTCGGCATTAATCAGATATGAGTTCTTTGTGGCCATCAGCATGCCGTATCACAACCTCAGGCTTGATTAATGGCTGCTTTCGCCTGATAGCTGTAACTCTGCTCTTTCCTTCCTCGTAGATCATCGATCCAAAGATGCCCAGGGAAGGGGTGTTTCACCGGGGCGTGCCCATTCCGGTGCCCCCCTTGGACGTGCTGAAGCTAGGAGAACAGATGACCCAGGAGGCCAGGGAGCACCTCTTCCTCGTCCTCTTCTTTGACAACAAGAGAACCTGGTAAGTGCACCGGTTCATCTCATCTGTTCTTTCTCAATCACTCGTTCTTAATCTGTCACCCCATACCATTTCTGGTTCTAACTGGAGTCCAAAGTCGATGTGAAAATGCAGTGAAAAGCACGTGCGGTTTCTAAATTCTGTGGAATTTATTCTTGTTTACATTTCAAGCAAGAATTATTGCAGCAAAAGGATGTCAGAGGTGCAAGAAAGGGGAAAAAAAGCCTTTCTGCATTATAGCAGAAATAGGGCACATGTGGTTTGAGAGTCGAGAAAAACGGAAAATAGCATGCAGCATTTTAGGTCAAAATATGCAGCGGAACTAGCAGTGTTTTTTTTGTTTTCAGTTCTAGCTGTAAGATGAAATGAGTGAGTGGACTGAAAGGCGAGTGGAGAGAAAAAGCCAGTGCTGCTCTTGATGGTGCTGGTCATCTTTTGGTGACTTCATGGTGATGCCCTGGTCAGGTCCTTTAAGTGGCTGCCGTCCGGATGCTACTTTAGAGTGCCTGACCATAAAAAGAAAAGAACAAGGGACTCCCTTAATCCACACCACATTTGGATGGGAAAAAATTTGCACTTGAAGTGGTGCAGCATCTTATACCTGTATAAAAAACTTGCTATTTTCAAGGAATGAGCATCCTTTTATTGCACTCAAGGCCGCTATGAAATACTTGCATAGTTTTACCAGCTGATGTTTGTGTCATTATTCTTCATGTGCTTTTTATACTTTTTTTCATTACTGCCTTTACTTTTTTATTTATTTATTTCGTTTTCTATTTAAATTGTGTTTGTACTGCAAGCCTAGCCTTGCAGAGCCAGCCCACAAATGTTGCTTTGCTATTAGTGTTCCTATAAGGCTCAGTGCACATTATTTTGTGTTAGGGGTGTCGAAAGACATAAACCAAAATTACTTTGCAGACAATTGGATAAGCCTTTAATCATTCAGTCGCAAACCCAATGACGTAGAACCGGAGCACCACATTTCCAAACACACTGGCCTGCTGGGAGTAAACGCCACTACCGCTTGAAGGTTGATCAGTCTAACTTTCAATGAGGTGATGAATGCCCATCCCCCATTTTCTCCCCAATTGTACCTGGCCAATTACCCCACTTTTCTGAGCCGTTCCAGTTGCTGCTCCACCCCTTCTGCCAATCCGGGGAGGGCTGCAGACTACCACATGCCTCCTCCGATCCATGTGGAGTCACCAGCCACTTCTTTTCACCTGACAGTGAGGAGTTTCGCCAGGGGGACGTAGTGCGTGGGAGGATCAGGCGATTCCCCCAGTCTCCCCCCCCCCCCCCCCCGAACAGGCGCCCCGACCGACCAGAGGAGGCGCTAGTGCAGCGACCAGGACACATACCCCGGAGGTAACACAGGGATTTGAACTCGGATCCCCTTTGTTGGTAGGCAATGGAATAGACCGCTACGTTACCCGGACACCCTGAATTCCAGTTCTGATGAAACCATTTCTATAGCAGCATCAACACTAACCTCTCCTGGTGCAGTCATTGGTGTCGTTTTTGTTTACAGCGCTGCTCATTGTCGTTGTCATCTAAACCTCTCAATGTAGTTCACTGACTGGTCCGGCTTCCAGCTACCGGGCTCATTTCGATCTCGATGGATGCTATCCAGACTATATCTGGTATAGCGAAAACAGAGCTTGCGAGATTTAGGCTGGCTTCGCCAGGCTACTACTACAAGCCCTATCCACAAACCAAATTCTCCCTCATACTATGATAATATGATCAACCGAATACAACCGAACTGAATTAATTTGGCCAGTATGTTCGTGTGTTCACAGGCAGTGGCTTCCACGCTCCAAGCTAGTACCTCTGGGAGTGGACCAGGAGCTGGACAAGGAGAAGATGCTGGAGGGCAGGAAGTCCAACATACGCAAGTCGGTCCAGGTGGCCTACCACCGTGCCATGCAGCACCGCAACAAGGTGCAGGGAGATCCTAGCAGTGAGACCAGCGACAGTGACTAAAACAACACAGGATATATTTTTTTACATTGACACCCCAACTCTGCACCCCACCCTCGACACAAATGTACAGTGCCAGTAGCGCCTAGTGGAAAGCATATCCACTGCACATGCCCCAAGATGGACAAGCATGCACACACACACACACACACACACACACACACACACACACACACACACACACACACACACACAGATGCACGTACATACACATCCCTTGCCACCGTAGACCCCTGAAACGACATGTACAATATTGTATTTAAGAGAATTGAAAAAGGGGTATTAATAATGATAATGAAAGAAAAATACTCTGCTCAGAATCATGGTTTGGAGTATTCCTTGTGGTGTTTATGATCAAAACAAGATCACGGTCTAGACACAAGAAGAGGACATAGTAGTATGCTTGGATGCATACACACAATCTCTGCCTCCCTCCTGTCATTTCCACATACACGGATACATTCAAGTCAATTTTATTTGTATAGCCCATTATCCCGAATTTGCCTCAAGGGGCTTTACAGCAACACAACATCCCGTTCTTGGACCCTCGCATCGGATAAGGAACAACTCCCTACAAACAAACAAAAAATCCTTTTTACATTCAAACAAGAAAGCACATATTCCATACAAATATTGTGGGTGTGGTGTCAAACACCATTACTCAAGCATGTCTTTTTTGTTTTCCTTTCAACCCCCCACCACCACCCCTGGTGCTAGTCTACAATCACTTGTAAGAAGAGCAGAGACAGACTGTACACAGCCAACTAACTGTGAGCAAACCAACTACCTGTTATTTATTCCACTTACTCTCTTAATAAGGTCCACAGGCTTGATTAAGGACCACGACTCATCACTCCTGTTGCATTCGATAACATTGTGCAGTTGTTCTTGTATATTCTAAACTGTTTTTACTTCTTTTTTTTTTTCCTTCCACATTCATCTGTGTCACACAGGCTGCCGGTAAATGAATACGGAGGAGTAATTGAAACACGATAGCCTCACTGTCTGTCTTAGTTTCAGGCCAATGGCTTTAGAACTTTTATATATACAGATTGCATAAAGATAGAAGTTTAATAAAAAGAATTGAATTTTTTAACACTTCTTGAATCTGCTCACTGATTGTGTGTGTGTGTGTGTGTGTGTGAGTGAGAGTGAGTGAGTGAGTGAGTGAGTGACACTATATGGGCAATGCATAGTTTTTGAGACCTGGAGAAGCTTGAATTTCTCAGTTGCTTGCAGGAGGGTACTATGTGGAATACCATGTTTACCTCAAGTTCCTACCCACCCATAACTTCCTACTTTCCAGGAAGTTGTGAGTCATGTAATAGACCGTTTACGGTCTTCTGCAGCACGTGTTATTTCAAGAATCAAGTTAACAAGGCATCCGGGTAGCGTAGCAGTCTATTCCGTTGCCTACGAATACGGGGATCGCCGGTTCGAATCCCCATGTTACCTCTGGCTTGGTCAGGCATCCCTACAGACACAATTGGCCGTGTTTGCGGGTGGGAAGTTGGATGTGGGTATGTGTCCTGGTCGCTACACTAGCGCCTCCTCTGGTCGGTGGGGGCACCTGTTCAGGGGGAGGGGGAACTGGGGGGAATAGCGTGATCCTCCCATGTGCTATGTCCCCCTGGTGAAACTCCTCACTGTCAGGTGAAAAGAAGCGGCTGGTGACTCCAGATGTATCGGAGGAGGCATGTGGTAGTCTGCAGCCCTCCCCGGATCGGCAGAGGGGGTGGAGCAGCACCCGGGACGGCTCGGAAAATAGGGTAATTGGCCAAGTACAATTAGGGAGGAAAAAAACCAATCAAGTTACATATGACTATACAGCAACTTTTCAAGCATCAGAAAAGTTAACGCAGTATGTCTCGATGTTTGGCGTTGTGGAGTCCTGTGTGTTTTGCTTTCGAACCCTAAGCCAGTGGGTTTGTCTCACCCTGCTTGGGAAGACTTCAGAGAAATGTCACAGTCTGTAAAGCAAAGGAGCTGTACACAGACATGCTTGAATCACCTGAAAGGTTTTTGTGCATATGCAAAAGAGAAGGAATTTATCTCACTTGAGCTTTCTTAACAAGTAAAATCTTAACTGGGAAGCAAAAGCGTATCACCTGTCTTCAGAAGAAGGAGACCACTTTGCTGAGTTCATTGCGAAGGGGTGTGGCGATGTGTGGTACAATGTAGCCTGTACTTTTTTTTGTTGGATTTTTTTCCCCTCTTTTTCTCCCCAATTGTACCCAGCCAACCACCCCACTCTTCCAAGCCGTCCCGGTCGCTGCTCCACACCCTCTGCCGATCCGGGAAGGGCTGCAGACTACCACAAACCTCCTCCGATACATGTGGAGTCACCAGCCGCTTATTTTCACCTGACAGTGAAGAGTGTCACCAGGGGGACGAAGCACGTGGGAGGATCACGCTATTCCCCCCAGTCCCCCCCCCCCGCAACCAGGCGCCACAACCGACCAGAGGAGGCGCTAGTGCAGCGACCAGGACACACACCCACATCTGGCTTCCGACCTGCAGACTCGGCCAATTGTGTCTGTAGGGACACCCAACCAAGTCGGAGGTAACGGGGGGGATTCAAACCAGCGATCCCCGTGTTGGTAGGCAATGGAATAGACCGCTACGCTACCCGGGTGCCCCATAGCCTGTACCTTAATGTCATTATATCGCTCTTGTCTTCCTCAGAATTCCTGAGCTGTGCAGTCTTCCGTATCACACAGAGAAGTCCAGCCCCTTTTACTCCGGGCCAACAGGTCCCTCAGTGTAAAATATTGCTTTGCACTGGTTTTACAGGTCCTTCTCCCTCTTTCTGTAAAAACACACCCTCTTTGCAAACTGCACCAGCTATAGGTTTTTAGTTGCAGTGGCTTTGCATTGTATATACACGCTGTGTGCTGCTGGTTTTTCAAGTACTACGTTCTGGGTTCTCTGTGTGAACACCCACCCCAGTGATCCCAGGCCAAGTTGTTTCATAGGTCTTTCCGTACAAGATAAAGGTCCCCACCCAACCAAGCTACTGACCCACACTTACTCCCACTTCAACATGACATCTCACATTTCCTGTTATGAACAGCAACCAACTAGAGGGGAGGTGGAAACAGGCGATAAACATCAGTGGTTTAGACAGAGTAAAGACGAGATGAGGAGACAGTACCTCTTTTTGGGCCTGAAGCCAATGGTTTTGTCTTCATTCAGAGCAGCTCTCGGGGCAACTGAGATACTGTCAGCCCCCGCAGCAGCTGTAACCACTGTGTAGACACGCATCGGGGTTTTTTTTAACCCTTTGCAGCTTGCGTGGAGCCAGTTCGAAAACTATATCAGCACTGAATATTCACACACATACTAATTAACTCGGGGGCTGGAGTTGCAGGGACAGTATGTCTTGGATGATGCTTTTTGATTATTTTTTTTTCTCTGAAAATGTGAATGATTACATACAGACAGAGTAGTGTGGCCAGTCAGACAGGAGGTGGGGGATTTGCAGCCAGCACGTATAAAGGAACATAATTTCAATAAAGTGCAGCTGTTGCCCAACATCAAACACATATTCTGAAACGCAGTTCTATTTCAAGCAAGAATCAGGGAAATTGTGACCCAGATTCTGACACTGCTTACTGTCATTGAGGTCGACGTTTTCTCGTAATATGTGTTTAAAAAAGTGTGAGGTGAGAGGTGTGTCCGTTTTGGGAATCTCAGAATTGCATCTGCGCTCCTCGCAGATGATGTGGTTTTGTTGGCTTCATCAGAACGTGACCTCCAGTGTGCACTGGGGCGGTTTGCAGCTGAGTGTGAAATGGCCTGGATGAGAGTCAGCACCTCTAAGTCTGGGGCCATGGTTCTCTACCGGAAAATGGTGGATTGCTCCCTCCGGGCTGGGGATGAGTTGTTGCCTCAAGTGAAAGAGTTCAAGTATCTCGGGGTCTTGTTCACGAGTGAGGGTAGGATGGAAGGGGAGATTGACAGGTGGATTGGTGCGGCATCAGCAGTGATGCGGACGTTGTACCGGACCGTTGTGGTGGCGAGGGAGCTGAGCCGGAAGGCAAAGCTCTCAATTTACCAGTCAGTCTTCGTTCCAACCCTCACCTATGGTCATGAGCTTTGGGTAGTGACCGAAAGGGTGAGATCACGGATACAAGCGGCTGAAATGAGTTTCCTCTGCAGGGTGTCTGGGTTCAGCCTTAGAGATAGGGTGAGGAGCTCGGACATCCGGAGGGAGCTCAGAGTAGAGCTGCTGCTCCTTCGCGTCGAAAGGAGCCAGTTGAGGTGGTTTGGGCATCTGATCAGCATGCCTCCTGGGCGCCTTCCTTTGGAGGTTTTACAGCACGGCCAACTGGGAGGAGACCCCGGGGTAGACCCAGAACTCACTGGAGGGAGTACATGTCCAATCTGGCCTGGGAACGCCTTGGGATCCCCCAGCAGGAGTCGGGGGTGTTGCTGGGGAGAGGGACGTCTGGAGTGCCCTACTTAGCTTGCTGCCAGCACAACCCGACGCCGGAGAAGTGGTTGATGGTGAAAGAATGAATAAATGAATGAATGTGTTTAAAAAAAAGAAAGAAAAAGAAAGCTCCATATATTGCAACCTATGCCTTGCAGCTAATATCATAAAGATCATTCTGAAGGCATTCTGGGTTTTGTACAGTCCCAGTTAGTGTCTCCTTTTCAATTGATGTCTAGGCATATAGTTTGCTAGAAATCTTTTTTTCATGAAATAAGAACCCAATACAGTTTCTGCTTGAATATAATTATACCTCTGAGCGGAAGCCAATTTTGTGTGAAGAATTCAATTACATTCAATGCCTTTTTTTTCTACGAACATGTATTTCATTAATGTCACTTATTTCTGATAGACAAAAGATTAAAAACCTGGTTTTACCGAAGACAACTGTTAACTACAAATGCTACATAGTTAGGAACAACAACTCTATCATTTGAGACCACATAGAGTTGAAAATATGAAACAAATATATGTATTTAGAGATGAGGAAAATTAGATAAATACTATCAAAATGAGGGTGGCACGATGGCGCAGTGGTTAGCGAGGTCACCTCACAGCAACAAAGTCCTGGGTTTGAGTCCCGGGGTAGTCTAATCTTGGGGGTAGTCCAACCTTGGGGGTCGTCCCGGGTCTTCCTCTGTGTTGCGTTTGCATGTTCTTCCTGTGTCTGCATGGGTTTCCTCCAGTTTACTCCTACAGTCCAAAGACATATAGGTCAGGTGAACTAGCTGTGCTAAATTGTCCCTAGGGGTGTGTGTGTATGTGTGTGTGTGTGTGTGTGTTGGCCCTGTGATAGCCTGGCAGCCTGTCCAGGGTGTCTTCCTGCCTGCTGCCCAAATGACTGCTGGGGTAGGCTCGAGCATCCCCGTGACCCCGAGAGCAGGATAAGTGGTTTGGGTAATGGATGGAGATCAAAATGAATGCTCACCTATTCATTTCAGATCACATTTTTTGCTCTATAAAAGGCCAGTCTCTACACTGGGTCCTGGGACTCTTGGGGATTTATGGGCTGCAAAGAAGAGCCATTAGGAACATCTTGGAAGCTGCTGAAAAGGCTTCCAAGGTGTCTGGGTAGCATAGTGGTCTATTCCATTGCCTACCAACATGGAAATCGCCGGATCGAATCCTCGCGTTACCTCAGGCTTGGCCTGGCATCTTACAGACAAAATTGGCCATGTCTGCGGGTGGGAAGCCGGGTGTGTGTCCTGGTCGCTGCACTAGTTTTAGTAGTTAGTATGTCATTGACGTAGACCCCCTCAAGGTAGCTTCTGTCAACACCGTCATTGCTGCTCTGAAGAAAGCGTTCATCCACCATGGAATACCAGAAACAGTCACGTCTGATAACAGACCACAATACATCTATCCACTCTTCAGAGTCTCTCTGCCATAATCACAAGTTCCTCAGGGGCGTCCTGTCCAGATCTCTCCAGAATGGAAATCAGTTCTGATGCCATCCTTAAGTTCTCATTGGTTACCAATGTAAGAGATGCTCCTGACCGTCCTGCTTGACCAGCGAGGCACACACGGTTAACATATCCCTCAGTGTTTTGAGGGAAGTCATAATTGAACATGTGTGTGATGCCACATGACATGTGGACGTTCAGGCCCCGGGATACCAAGTCTGTAGCCACAAAGGTACACACACGACCCTCTCTGAAATCCCTCACGGTCACCCTACTCATTGCTGCTGTGAAGACACTGCACCGCTATACCTTACAGGCAAAGGTGACTGGCTAGGTCATCAGCCACAAATGTCCTGCTAACAAAGATGAGTAGTTTATCCTGGGGCAACATGTTATGGATGAAGTCAAGGATGTGGAACTTTTTCTCTTCTTTCTTGACTACCCGCACAACCTGTTGCTCATTGTCTACTGCTGCTAAATCCAGGTAGCCCACGTATACCATCATAGTATTCCTTAGGTAGGATTTCCCCCCCCTCTTTTTCTCCCCAATTGTACCTGGCCAATTACTCCACTCTTCCGAGCTGTCCCGGTTGCTGCGCCACCCCCTTTGCTGATCCGGGGAGGGCTGCAGACTACCACATGCCTCCTCTGATACATGCGGAGTCACCAGCCGCTTCTTTTCACCTGACAGCGAGGAGTTTCGCCAGGGGGACGTAGCGCGTGGGAGGGTCACACTATTCCCCCCAGTCCCCCCTCCATACAGGTGCCCCGACTGACCAGAGGAGGTGCTAATGCAGCGACCAGGACACATACCCACATCCGGCTTCCCACCCACAGACACGGCCAATTGTGTCTGTAGAGACGCTCGACCAAGCCGGAGGTAACACAGGAATTCGAACCGGAGATCCCAGTGGTGGTAGACAACGGAATACATCACTACACCACCCGGACGCCCGTTAGGTAGCCTTTTGCTAATCTCCTCATACCGGTTGGCCAGGTAGCACTGGTCATGACAGTATATCCATCTGGGTGAATGTCCAGCACAATCTTCATAATCTGTGGCTCAAAGCCCATGTCCAGCATGCGGCCTGCCTCATCCAACACCAAATAGGTCATGGAGCTTGTAGAGTTACATGCCAGAGTAAATGTATGCTATATCCAATTTGGATAGAAAAAATTTGAAAAAACATTTCACTTCTTGAATTATGTTTGCCTACCATTTGGAAAGTTGATTTTTTTAGTATTCTTTGAGACACTGTGAAAGTTAATTCAAAGATATCTAACTATTTCTTTGATGTGATTATTCATATGTCTGTTTGTGGGTTGCTGAGACAAAAATGGAAAGAGGGAGAGCTGGGGAATGTCCATCCATCCATCCATTTTCCGAGCCACTTATCCTGATTAGGACCGTAGGATGCTGGAGCCTATCCCAGCAATCATAGGACGGAAGGCGGGAAACACCCTGGACAGGCTGCCAGTCCATTACAGGGCAGACACATTCACACCTACGGACAATTGAGTGTAGCCGATTCACCTGACCTACATGTCTTTGGACTGTGGGAGGAACTCGGAGCACCCGCAGGAAACCCACATAGAGATGGGGGGAATATGCAAACTCCACACAGAGGACGATCTGGGAGGACCCCCAACATAGGGCAACCCTAGGCTTCGAACCCAGGACCTTCTTGCTGTGAGGTGACAGCGCTAACCACCACGCTGAAAACCAATGAATGAATAAATAAAAATAAATCAAAGGTCCTGCAGACCACCAAGAGGGTGGGAAATGTGTGCTGCTGAAAAACCAAAGTACATGACAAGGCCATAGCTGTACTACTAATTGGGCTTGACGTATTCCCCCTTCCCAACTATCAGATAATCAAATCATCCCACCCCTGTCATTAGTGTTTATGATTTTATGTATTTCTTCCTAGTTTACAGCAATCAGTCATGGACCGCCATCAGAAATAGTCAATATGCTTGCAAATGATTATAATGGTTACTTCTGTCTACCATGTAGTATCAATTGGAGAAGAAAGATAATGTGTAAAGTGGGGAATATTAAAGCACATTAATAAACATCAATGCATGTCTGTTATTAATGGGACAAAAAGACTGTCAGGCCTGTTTTGGCCTTGACTTGGGATCCGCTTCCATTCTAATTAATGGCTGAGCATCATTATTCTTTATTTTTCGTCCTTACTTCAGGATAGATCATAATCTGTGTCCTGCCGGTGTCATTTGACAAACCGTGTATGTTTATCAATAGGACAACAACAACGTTTTCTCACTTATAGGCTGAGTAAAAATATAATGAAATCAATAGACTTGAAATAAATATTCTAATAATAATACTGTGGCCATGTGTTCCCTCAAACTCACTCAAACCTTAAGTCAAGTCAATTTCATTTGTGTAGTCCAATATCACAAATCATAAATTTGCCTCAGTGGGCTCTACAGCAGCACAACATTCTGCCCTTAGACCCTCTGGACGCAAGAACTGATCTTAAAAAGACATGTTAGTGTTTCGCAAATTATATTAAAGTTGCAAGGTAATTAGTTTTGAGAAATGTAAAATACTCTGCGAGAGGACCCAGAGACCCCCCCCCCTCCATGCTAAATACATAGTTAGGGTCAATGCTCCATAGTTGGCGCTAAAGGGTCATCAAATGCCTGAGATCAACTTTATTGTCATGTGTATTAGAATACAATAAAATCCTTGTGCACTGGCTCTCTCTGCCTTAACACAATGGAACAAGGACACACCATCCCTAAAAAATCAACACAGGGGCTCCGGGTGGCATAGCAGTCTATTTTGTTGATAATCCTGTGGGCTTTGCTGACACAACGTCCATTATATATGTCTTGGACGGCGGGAAACTCACATCCACTGATGTCCTAGACTGTCCACACAACCCTCTGCAACCTTTTGCGGTTGTGAGCAGTACAGCTCCCATGCCATGCAGTGATGCTGCATCCAGTCAGGACGCTCTCGGTTGTGCTTCTGTAGAAGGCCTGTAAAATCTTGGGTCCTATGCCAAACTTCTTCAGTCGCCTGAGATGAAAGAGGCGTTGCTGTGCCTTTTTCCCAACATGGCTGGTGTGTTCATCCCAGGTGAGGTGCTCAATAATGTGGACTGTGAGGAACTTGAAGCTCTTGACTCTCTCTACAGCAGTCCCATTGATGGTGATGGGGTCCAGCCCCCCCTCTTCTTTTTTGTCCACAATCAGCTCCTTAGTTTTGTCGACGTTGAGAGAGAGGTTATTCTCCTGGCACCACTTTTTTAGGTTGTTGACCTCTCTCCTGTATGCCATCTCATCATCATCGGTGATCAGGCCCATCATTATCGTGCCATCAGCGAGCTTTATCACCAGGTTGGAGCTACGTGTGGCCATGCAGTCATAGGTGTACAGGGAGTGGACTGACTCCTGTGTTGAGGGGCAGAGGGGCAGAGGTGTTGGAGCCCATCCTCACCACCTGGCGTCGGCTCGACAGGAAGTTCAGGATCCAGCTGCACAGGCTGGGGTTGAGTCCTAAGTCCCTGAGCTCGGTGTAGAGTCTGGAGGGGACTATGGTGTTGAATGATGAGCTCTAGTCTACAGACAGCATTCTCACATAGGAGTGCCTTTTCTCCAGGTGGGTGAGGGTGGTATCGGTTGTAGTGGCTATTGCATCATCAATGGATCTATTTTGTCAGTAGGCAAATTAGTGGGGGTCCAGGGTGGGCGGTAACATGCTCCAGATTAGCAACTTAACAAGCTTCTCAACGCATTTACTCACTATGGGAGTGAGCGCAACAGGATGCAAATCATTCAAGCATGTTAGCTTGGTCTTCTTCGGCATTAACGCAATGACTGATGATTTAAAGCAGGAGGGGACTACACACAGGCATCTGTGTGTAGCATCACAGCATTGTAAGATGCTGTGATTGCAAACAATCCCTAATCCTCTGTGAATAGTACACATGGCCATTGAAACTCTAGTTAATGCTCACACCCATATTTACATATGAAACTGGTCATTGGTTTCAGTCGTTATGCAGCTGTACTGTACTGTATTGTTTATAAGGCTGGGGATACCTGCAGTCAGCTTAGACTGAAGAGGTCACTTAGATGAGTTGATGAAATGTATCTGTCAATAAACGCTGTATCCAGATGAACTGATTCAACCTTCTTTGACAACAATGTAAGGTGCATATGGATGCATCAGCTGTTCAGCAACCTGACTGCCTGTGCTAAGAAACTGTTACTGAGACGGGTGGTGTGTGATTTGCTGCTCCAGTAACGTTTTTTAGATGGAGGGAGCGAGAACAGAAGATGGCTGTTGTCCTTCATGATGCTTTGGACTTTCCTTTTGCAGCGAATGGTGTAAATATGATGAAGCTGTGGTAGTTCCATGCAAATGATTTTTGCTGCTGTCTTTACAGTCTTTTGCAGCAGTCTGCAGTCCTGAGCAGTCAGGTTGCCAAACCACACTGTGATACAGCCTCTCAAGTCACTCTCCATGGTTTTGGTACTCATACCAAAACTCTTGAGACGCCTCAGAAAACACAATCTCTGCAATGCCTTCTTCAGGATGCAATTGGTGTTGAGCACAATGAACCTATAAAGATTCATTTTAGAATAAAGACAGATACAAGTATACCAGTTATATGGTGTTACCTAGACTTTTAAGACTGGCATTACACCATGAAGAATGGGGCACGTGCCAAGTCTTGCTGTATGTGTTCTTTCAGTTGTGTTACACAGGTTAAAACATTCTTTAGGAGCAGTCACAGCCAACTGTAAAGTGTTTACTTCAGCAAATGTGGAAAATATGCAAGAATGTCAGTTTTTATATTTCTGTTCCAAAGTGTCCCCTCAGCTGTCCATCCCATGCACGTACACTGTACTAAAAAGGTTGGGGTAGCCTACATGACTAAGGTACATGTTGGTCATTATACCCTAATTGTGGAGATTCAGGTTCTGTATGAGACAAAGTGGTCATTTTAAAAGTATGAGAGAGAAATGTGGCATTGACATTGATAAGAATTACACACCTCTTTTTATATTAAACATTAGGGATACCATTTATTTGTCAATTTTTTTCAATATAAAAAAACGTGCAAATATTTAGTGTAGATCGACAGACAGACAGACAGACAGACAGACAGACAGACAGACAGACAGACAGATAGATAGATAGATAGATAGATAGATAGATAGATAGATAGATAGATAGATAGATAGATAGATAGATAGATAGATAGATAGATAGATAGATAGATAGATAGATAGACAGATAGATAGATGGATGGAAAGACAGACAGATGGCTAGATGGATGGGTGGATGGAAAGACAGACAGACAGACAGACAGACAGACAGACAGACAGACAGACAGACAGACAGACAGACAGGTGGATGGAGAGACAGACAGAAAAATTGATAGATGGGTGGATGGAAACGCAGACAGACAGACGGATAGATTGATGAGTGGATGGAAACACAGACAGACAGGTGGATGGAAAGACAGACATATATGGCAGATAGATGGGTGTATTAAAGACAGATAGGTGGGTGTATGGAAACACAGACAGACAGAGTGAGTGAGGTTTTTTTGGTCATAGTATTATGAAGTAGTAGTAGTAGTAGATGATGATGAACCCACTAATAGTCAACGTTTTTGACTATTAGACTTTTGACAAAGTCGCCGTTGTGGTCTGTTAGACACGTAAGGGCTGTGGCTAAGTATGAATATACTGAGTCAAAAGATAAAGGTGTCTTGAGAAGAAATTAAACATTAAAAGTCGACCTACATTCATCGCCTAGGTGGAGGACACACCGGGAGAGGGAGGGGACTGTTATTCATGCCAGGTGAAGACGCCCCGAGTCTGCACTCACTTCGCTGAGTGGGCTGCGGGCAGATGCTGCGGCTCGTGCGTAAAACCCGGTCCCCATGCGCTGGTGAAGGCTGACCAGGGATCGGATCAACGGTCAGCCGAGGACATACGCGTCGACTGGTCCAGGGATTTCTCTGCGCGTGGACTTCCGGATACATGCCGAAGGAATGCCTGAAACGAGAGAATAAAGGTCAGCATGTGCCAGCGTTGGTGAGATTGCTCCCCTGTTCGAACATCGAGGTGTCAGGATGGGTTTGAACACCGAGCTGGCCCGGACCGTCGTCTTGGCGTCTTCGCTGGTGTTTGTAATTGGAGCGCCAAACGCCAAATGCCAGGTGAGTCCACTTCTTTACCCGATGGAAGTCTGAAAAGTGATCCGAATTCAGGACAGGCTCCGTTAAGTCCAAAACCCGCCGAATTAAATGTCTTATTTTATTGTTGTAAATGACCTACTGGACAATATACATAATGTTTTGCGGATGTTTTCCACGTTTCCATCATGTGAACTTAACTACGCCTCCTCCCCTCCCCTCCCCTCCCCTCTCTTTAGGTGTCAAATGGAGCCGGTAAGTTAAATTAGACGCTCTTGTCATTTCAAGTTACAGCATGCCGACGAAGGCTACGATCATAAAGATGATAGATTCTACACAGCCAATGGAAAGGGAAGGTGTTAATGAATCAATAGATGAGCTCTACACTGAGATTATGGGTTTTCAAAGAGGTTAGGTAAAGTCAGAAATATATTAACAGATTCGAACTCCCCGGATCAATAACTCATAAGCGAATCATTGTTAAAACACAAACGACGCCTCTTTCCAGCCGTAGTGTACTAAGGTGGACAACGAGCCGTCTCCTCCAAACTGGACAAATAACACCGGTCTCTACGTACAGCCGGCTGGGAGCCCGGTGCGCAGGGACCGTCTAAAAAAAGCGCAGCGCCGAAAAGAGGAAGGACTACAAAAATATTCAATAACTTCAATCTCAGAGAGTGTAGTAGTGTCCTCAAAATCACTTCACATATCCGGGGCGGGGGGGGGGGGCTTTTGCATAATTTTAGGGGAGTTTTTATTGGGGAAAAATATCAGTAACGTCAATCATATACAGTGTAGTACTGTACCGATCACGGATGACTAGGCTCGGTAGCCCTTGGCTAACGGGTCGGAGCCTTTAGACGAGCGGTTAGCCATAGGCTACCGAGCCTATTCATCCGTGATCGTTACAGTGCCATCAAATTCAGCTCAACCACCGGGAGTCTCCCGTTGGTTAACCCCAACACTTAGTTTGGGGGGGGGGGGTTCTGCATATTTTGGGAATTTAAATATTTAATAACGTCACTCTTATGCAGTGTGGTGTCATCAAAATCACTTCGCACATCAATAGTCTCCAGTTAATTATGTCACAACATTTAGATTATGTCGCGATCTGCCAGGCGCGACTGTGTGTGTGTGTGTGGGGGGGGGGGGGGCTATCTGTATGCTGGTAATCTCGGGACCTATCAGCCTAAAGCAGTGTTTCTCAACCCAGTCCTCAAGGAACCCCTATCCTGCAGATTTTCATTGTAACCCTGCATAGGTAGCCCTGCTTGTACTTACTCGACCAATCATCTTGCAGCACTTAATTACAGAAGGTGTGCAACATCTGACAGAATTCATTGCTGATCGGTCGAATAACTACAAAGAGGTACCTATTCAGGGTTGCAAAGAAAATATGCAGGATAGGGGTTCCTTGAGGACTGGGTTGAGAAACACTGGCCTAAAGTCTTTTATGCGGTCACGACTGCATGCTCAAGAACCTCTCGTGGTTGCGGTGATTAAAAACCTTTTTTTTTTTTTTTTTTTTTTTCTGATTTTTCCCTTTTTTCTCCCAATTTAGTGGCCAATTGATCCCTATTTTAATTCAAACACCCACCCTCGTATTGCATGCGTTCGCCAACTGCATCTCTCCGGCCGGCAGTCTCGAAGGAAAGCGCCTCCCCACTTTCGTGACAAGGCGAATCCAAGCCGAACCACTGTTTTTCCGACACACACAGAGACGCATTCACATGACGAACACAAGCCGACTCCGCCCCCCTCCCGAAGACAGCGTTGCCAATGATTGCTGCTTCATCGAGTCCGGCCATAGTCGGATCTGACGAGACCGGGGCGCGAACCCCAGTCCCCAGTGGGCAACTGCATCGACACCAAGCCGATGCTTAGACCGCTACGCCACCGCGGACGTGATTAAAAACCTTTAAAAAGTTTGTCGCTACCACCGCTCCCTCTCTTCACTCACCTCGCTTGACCGATGTGAGTCGCTCATGCGTGATCCTAAACAGGTTAGCCAGCTTCATGGTATGAAAATAAAGACAAAGATTATTATGTTTGGTTTATCCAGTGTTCCTCCAGTTCTCCTGTGCTGAGATTAGCAGTGAAAGATTTGCTGACTTGCGAAATACGATCGACTTTCTCGTTTACTTTCAAGACTCATACACTGTTGCTGCCTGATCTGAGTCAACCGTGGATGTGAGTCGCGCATGCGTGAGCGCAAACGGTTCACCGAGCTTTATTATATTTCTTATACAGGGTTAGGGTTAGACCAAAACGGTGGTATAGCAAACCTTTTCTTTTAGGAAAGTGCAAGCTCATATTAGACTTGGTCACATTCGTGCGAGGGCCCATCTAGGAGGCTGCACATCCACAGACTGACAGGCAAAACGTTTTTATTAGGTAGATTCTTTAGCTTGAGTGCTGCATATTAACAACTTTTTATATATATATTTCACGTTCAATTGACTTGGGTGCTGTGCAAAAGTCTTATAACGGCAGGAAAACACTGGTTTTTCTATCCATGTGTGTGTGTGTCCACGGCTAATCTCGCATCCTACTGCGCTTGTCAGTTTAATAATTTTTGTGCACAGTTATGACTGTGTGATGTAAGACCTCTCATGGTTGTGGTGATTCAAAACCTTTTTTGAAAAACCTGTTTTATACCGCACTGAGTGCTAACTCCTCAGCTGGTTTGTTGCCAAGTCTGAACACAGAAGGGGATACGCCTGATGGAGATCTGCACTCTACTGAGTGCACTCTTCTAGTTTGGAAAACGTCGTCGTTTTTAATGGTCTTAATGTTGTTGTTGTTTTTTTTTAAGATAAAGTGCAGTGGCACCAAATTCATGTCAAACACCAGGAGACCCCTGATGGTTATTCGAAACCACTTAGTTTTTAAAGATTTTTTTTTTGCATAATTTTGATTACTTTTAACCAGAGTTTCTTTAACATTGAAACCATGTGAGAAAGTGTGCTATTTGCTTTCCACAAACGAGAACATTGGTTTGGGCTACTTTCATCAATTGACATACAGACTCAATCACACAATCCATCGTATTTACCAAACTGCTTCTTCGGAGAAGGATAAATGTTTGGTTTAGGAGCCCTTCCCAGTGGTCAGTAGTTGAAAAGTGGGGTTCACTCTGAATAGTTTTGTTTTTTTTTGGTGCATTGGAGTCCCAAATTTAAAAAAAAAAATTAGGAAAGTATTCATGAACATTCATTTGTTTTTATGACCAATAAGTGAAAAAAAATATACAACCACTTTTGACGGGTGTTGTCAATTTCTCTTTGTGGTGAGGATTCCAAGTTATATTGGTATTGAGTATCATGTGAGTTAAGTATATTTGGTCAAACTGGTGCAACTGGGAACCTATGACGTTTTGTATGGTGTATTTGTCTTGAATAAGAATATAAAATATGGTATCGCATACATCAAGACTAGTTCACTCTTTTAATCTTCAAGAAACTATGCACACACACACACACAAATATATATGTGTGTGTGTGTGTGTGTGTGTGTGTGTGTGTGTGTGTGTGTGTATATATATATATATATATATATATATATATATATATATATATATATATATATATATAGAATCAAGGAAATTTTAAAAAAGAATTTACTTCACTCACTGGATTATTTTGCTCCTTATTCGTTGAGCACTTTCCCTACTGTTGAATGTTTCTTTTAACAAAGTTATCCATCCATCCATTATCCAAACCACTTATCCTGCTCTCAGGGTCGCGGGGATGCTGGAGCCCATCCCAGCAGTCATTGGGTGGCAGGCAGGGAGACACCCTGGACAGGCTTCCAGGCCATTATAGGGCGCATATATATATATATATATATATATATATATATATATATAGGTAAAAAACTTCAATGCATTTCGGTACAAGCTTGTTTCACGTGTCACGCACTCATCAGCTGCCAATGTGATTAAACAACAAAGAAAAACATTGTCAATAAATATTGCATTGCCCTACGTCACGCCCCAAATTATGGTGGACAGCTACCAATGAGAGGATAGAAAACATTTGAAATATTAGTAATAATCATTAGTAATGAAATATAATTAAATTGGCCATTAAATGTTTAAGGTTTAATTGTTTTAAAACAATCAAATGTTAACTCCCACCTAAACAGCATCAACAGCAGTTTTGGGCAGATCCTTGTTTCCACAGAAGGAACAGAACTCATCCTTTGAAACTTAACAGTAATATACTTGTAATTTTTTTTTAAGTTTGTGTTTAATATTTGGCATGACACCTGATCCTTGAGAATTTCTTCTGCCATGTCTCTTCTTAGATTTTGAAGAGATTGTTTTGATGAGTCGATGTGAAACGTCTGTGGCATGTTTGGAAATTCCCTCACTGTCATCTTGGCCATCTGTATGGATGGCAAAACAACACACGTTGTGTGTGTCATCTTACACAGTAACCACACACCTTTCATAAAAAACATGCTGCATAAAATCACCTGCGTGACTAAGACCCCACAACTGGTGTCATCTTTCTGGAAGATGTGGGTGATCTTGCCAGACTGCCACTTGATGTTAACCCAGTCCTCCTTCCCAAGTCTATTCTGCCACATCTTGAAACACTGTCTACAGAACGAAAAGAAGGAAAATCATCCATCCATCCATTATCTGAACCGCTTATCCTGCTCTCAGTCAATGGGCAATTGTGGTTTAAATTTGCGCTTACTCTATGGCCTTACTAAATGTGTGTGTGACCTAAGTATTTCCTGTGGCCTATTTAATATTACCCATATCTGTAGCCAGTCCTTCTGGAGTCCTAAACTTCATTTGACCCTTGCAGAGGATCAACCACAAAGATGTGGTTTGAAGGGCATGAAGATACTGTTTCGAAAAGTAACATAGCATGTGTGACTAAAAAAACAAGTAAAAAAATCATATTTCTGGTTTTACACAAATCAATATCCTTAATTTGTAATTGGATTAATTAAACACGTGGTTAACGATGCTATTTATTTCTGATATTCATTCATTCATTATCTAAGCCGCTTATCCTGAGCAGGGTTGCGGGATGCTGGAGCCTAATCCAGCAGTCACTGGGTGGCAGGCAGGCGGTGGGACACCCTGGACCGGCCGCCAGTCCATCACAGGGTATTTCTGATATACATGTAGAAAAATATAATACATTTGTTTGGAGCTGAAATTCAGTAACATTTCGCTTAGTCGAATATGCACAAGATCTAGCTCAAATTTAAATTTCTGGGTCTGAACAGGTATACAAGCATGGCTCAACTAACTGGTAATAACTACAATGACCAGACAATAAAAACAAAAATATTACTTACCTATCAACATGGAACGGGACTGAAGGCATATTTTCAAGAGAATGGAAACGCATTAACTATTGAAAGCTTTCTTTCCCCACCGTAGTGGTTTTGCAGTAAAGACTGAATATGATCACTGCAGGTAGAGCTTAATTGACAGTCGCTCCTGATTGGCTAGTGGCTTAGTCCACCTTATGCATCCTTCTTTTGATTGGTTTAAAGGCAGTGGCCATGAGGCAGTCACAAGATGATCTATTAGTAACCACATGAAAATTCAACAAAATCCCTGAAATTATACAAAAGCCCCCCCCCCCCCAGCTAAGTGTTGTAGTACAATCAACAGGAGACCATTGATGTGTGAAGTGATTTTGGGGACACTACACTGTATGAGAGTGGAGTTATTGAATATTTTTGCAGCATCTTTTTACGGTGCTGGACTTTTTAGACCAGGGGTCGGGAACCTTTTTGACTGGGAGAGCCATAAAAGCCAAATATTTCTAAATATATTTCATTGAGAGCCATATAGTATTTTTAACGTATAATAAATTAAATATGTCTTACTTTTAATGCGACTTCTGGTGCTGCATGGTTTTGCTGATGGCCTTGTAGTCTGGTTCATACGTGGTGAGGTTGAGCTTCATGCAGGCGTTGAGGCTTCCATCAGTTAAACGTGAGCGTAGGTTGGTCTTAATGTTCCTCATATGCGAGAAAGACTGTTCACATGCATATGTAGAGCCAAACATGGTCAATACGGCAATACTCACACGCTGCATTGTGTGGTATGTCACAGGAAGCTCGTTCCAAGTTTTAAGAATCAGCTGGTCTTCAGGTTGAAGATTTTTAATTTCTGTCCACTTGTGTTCCCTCGCCAGCTCTGCTCGCTGTCGCGCAAGACTTTCCAACTCTCCATTAAGTGACTTGAACTTACTCATCCACATGTCTGATGCCTTCAGGTCAGCAACTTCCAGCTCAAAGTCTCCGATAGAGACCCCGGGGATGCATGTCTGGTCGATTTTGTCCACTGCACACTCATGTGGATGAGTGATGAACTTGAAAAGACCAGTGCGCGCACGAAATTCTCCAAAACGTGCTTTGAATGACTGCAGGAGATTGAACGTAAAGCCAGCTAGCTGCTGGAGATCCAGATGTTGAGTGGAGTCACTTGCTAAGCATGCATCTCTAAATTGTTGCAGTCTTTCAAAGTGCAGAAGACGACCTGTTTCAATGTCCCTGAGAAAGACTTCCAGCTTGCTTTCAAATGCAAACACTGCTTGTTGAAGGGATGAGATTGTATTTCCAATACCTTGCATTTTCACATTGAGCTGGTTCAGATGGCCAGTTATGTCCACGAGATAGTGAAACTGCAGGAGCCAGTCAGTGTTGTCTAGCTCAGGATGCTTGACGCCTTTCATTTCAAGAAAAGTCCGGATTTCACTCAGGCAAGCTGCAAAACGGCTGAGCACCTTCCCCCTTGACAACCAACGCACGTTGCTGTGTAAAAGCAGACCGGGATAATGATTCCCAACTTCTTCTAACAGAGCTTTAAACTGGCGATCATTTAAAGCTCGGGCAACAATAAAGTTGACCACTCGAATGACCAGAGACATCACCTCGCCAAGCTCCTGGCCACACGTCTGAGCGCAAAGCGCCTCCTGGTGCAGGATGCAATGAAAACTTAGGATGGCTCTCTTTTCATGTTCACGGAGAAGCGCTACAAATCCTTTGTTCTTCCCCAACATACAGGGTGCACCATCAGTACAGACAGAAATAAGTTTATCCATCGGTAGTTTTCTTTTCTTTAGCAAACTCCATGAAAGACATGAATAAATCCTCTCCTCTTGTTGTCCCTTTCATTGGCAAAACAGCCAAGCTTTCCTCACGCAGTGTGTCACCTGCAGCATACCTGGCAATGATACTGCACTGAGATAGATGGCTAACGTCTGTTGACTCATCTAACGCGAGAGAAAAGTACGTCCCGGCGTTTATGTCCTTAATTTGTGTTTCCTCGACTTGATTTGCCATCATGATGCTACGATCGTGCACAGTTCTTGCTGACAGGGGCATGTCTTTTATTCGTTTGATTATCTTGTCTTTATTTGGGAAGTCATCAAACAGTTCATTGGCCACATCAAGCATGAATGTTTTGGCATACTCGCCATCTGTGAATGACTTTCCATTCCTTACTATTGCCAAAGCCCCCGCAAAGCTAGCGGAATTCCCGTCACCTTGCTTGGTCCACACACGTAGTTGCTGCTGACTCGTCTGCACTCTCCGCTGTAGCTCCTCGCATGCCCTTTTCCTGCTGTCCCCCGCTGGATATTTCGATGCAAATGAAGCATGGTGCGTATCGAAGTGCCGCTTTATATTTGACCGTTTCATCGATGCAATTTTATCATTGCATATTAGACATACCGCAGATCCTGCTCTCTCCACAAATGCAAATTCCTCTGTCCACGCAGCCTGGAATGCACGGTAATCATCGTCTTTTTTTCTTTTCGCCATCTTTTCCGTTACAAGGGTTGAAGCGGATAAACTAGTTGGCTATCTGATAAAATTGATTTCTTCACCTTTACAATGACCCGGACATGCTCGCGAGCCATTGGTTCCCGACCCGACCCACGGGTGACCCGTGACCCGTGAAATTTATCTTCAAAACGAATTTCTGTTTACTTTAAAATGACACAGTATTATTAAGAAATATCACAAGTATTTTAAAATCAGTTCCAAACTGATTTTTTTGAAAAAAAAAAATAATTTTCAACTCAAAATTGTCTGGGAGCCATATGCCGTCACCGGAAGAGCCATATATGGCTCGCGAGCCATAGGTTCCCGACCGCTGTTTTAGACGGTCCCTGCACACCGGTCTCACAGCTGGTTGTACATGGAGACCAATGTTATTTGTCCAGCTGTGGGACCACGACTCGTTTTGGTGAAAATTAGATTTTAGCTTGTTCTCTACCTTGTTATGGTAAGAAAGAGGCATCGCTCATGTTTTGTCAACGTTTTGCTTCTGAGCTATTGATCTGGGAAGTTTCCAACTTTATCGAACTTTTAAAGATAGATAGATAGATAGATAGATAGATAGATAGATAGATAGATAGATAGGTAGATAGGTAGATAATATGATACAGCTGGACATGGCCACACTTGTATTACCATATACTACAAGCATGACATTAAATGAGACATGGCATGGGTCCACGTCAGTGTACCCATACATACCAGCGTAATGATGTGAGTCTAATTCCATCATTTCGCCGACTTCACTTGACTGATGATTTTCTTTTCTTTCTGTTTGATCAGCTGAAATGAGGGGCCCTCATCTGAAGCTGTCCTCAGTCCAGGTTTTTCCAGGGGAAAAATACACCGAATGTATTAGTGTGCATGTTTACATGACAGCTGAAGGTATGAAGTCAAAGTCCACCATCAACCTTTCGCTCTTGAACACATCCTATCATGGCCCCCCGTGGTTTTCCAAGCTTACATTCATTTTACCGTCTGACTGATGTCGAGTCGCAATTGTGTGACACTGATTTCTTCCAGACTTGCATCTCAAACCAAACATTGAGATCTTGTCACCGATCAGATGGGCAGCTACTGTTCGGTTGAGAGAACACAAACTAAAGCTTAAGCCAAAACCGGTAAGTTAGAGCACCAACGATATCCAATGGAAGACAAATGTCAGCCCCTCTTGTAATTCACCAACCTCTCTCACTCTCTTTTAGTGGCGTGTGAGGTATCTGGGGGCCGAGGTCACGTGTAAAAAGCACATCAGCAACAATGTTACCATCGTAAGGGTCATCCTCTTTTGGGGGGTCTCTGGGAATAGCGACGGTGATGATGATTACAATGGTACAACGGTAATTTAGTGTTGATTTTTTTTTTGGCAGTGGGAGCTGGTGTGTAATTGTGTCAAGGCTGAAGCGGGTGACATTGTGAATATAACTGTCACTATAGGCCCAGAAACGTACAGGGACAATTACGAAGTGCCAGGTAGGGCATTGTGTTTTTTTGTTTGGTCTTTGTTTGATTTTGTTTTTCCATGCTGTCTCACTCAGCCCATCGTGGACATTTAACACATTCAACAAAGCAGAGACTTGGACATAAGGTCCAGAATCCTTGTTATTGAAGTTAAATCTGATTTATGATATATCCTTGGGATTTATGATATATCCTTGTGTTTGCGAGACAGATCCAGTACCAGAATTTCATCTGTCTGTTGATCCGTTGACCAAATCCGCCAACCTGACTGTGAAACCTGGAGCCAAGGTGTACGCCAGGTGGTGTTACAGGAAGAGTCAAGATGAGTGCAATGGTCCACCCCATTCCAGTCTAATAACTGTAGGTATCAGGTGTGTGCGTGTGTGTGTGTGTGTGTGTGTGTGTGTATGCCCTTTATTTGCTGAGAGTTGCGTGTTTTGTTCTTGTTGTTTTTCTCAACATCACCGTGTTCTTTTCAGACTGATCCATCTCAGTCTCCGTCAGTCATCCTTAACTTCCCTTTCCTGCTGCCCTGTGTCTGTGTGCAGGTGAGGTCCAACTCAAAGTGTTCACATTTCTGCATCCAAGTGCTCCTGCATGAATTGTTTTTCCTAATAGAGCTGCCTTTACGTGTCTTGCCTGCATACACAGGTATTTTACACCTTCTTAGATGCCCGTCGAAATACAAAGTGCCCGTTTCAAAATCAGACTCTTGGAGGTGAGTGTATCTCGTGATTCAGATCTTGTCTGAGAAGTTAGATTGGAAAAAAAACAGTAACCCTATAGCGCTCATCACAAAGTGCAAGTTGCCACAACATTTTAGATGCGAGTTGAAACGCATATAAACGTATATATGGGGGTTGTCATACTTAAAGATGCAATCCGTATATTAATGCGCTGCCATGGCTATGTGGAGTACAGCAACAACACTAGCGCTCTACAGACGATAAGAAACATGGCATATCTCACCATCAGGTCAACACTGTGTGTTTGTTTGAGAAATTGAGACAACTGAAAGCCTCAAAAGATCTGAAAGTGATTTGGGACTGGCTAGTTTTCTTATTTGCAAGCGATAAAGCCAACAATGTTTATGAAGTCTGAACAAAACACAAAACAACAACAGAAGTGGTGCAGACAGCTGCTGTGTGCATCAATTGCGGACTGTACCTTTAATCTCGAGTTGAGCTTGTTACTGTTACATTGTGTATATATATATGTGTGTGTGTGTGTATGTGTGTATATATACATACATGTATATATAGATACATGTGTGTATATATAGATACATATATGTATATATATAGATACATGTGTGTATATATATATACATATATGTATATATATATATACACACATGTATAGCAAAGCTCAATAGAAAAATATCTTCCTCACATTTTTTTAAGCTTATGAGTTCTTTCTTGTGGAGTTTCAGGTCATAAGTTGCACTGACTGTAAAGCCCTTTGGGACTACCTTGTAATTCTGGGCTATAAGAAATAAACTCGACTTGACGTCCTCTTACTCATTTTCTGGTGTCGCTGCACTTTTTAGCCCTTTACTCTGAATCTATCAGTAATTCCTCTGTCCATTTAAAGGATAAGTCTTTTTTTTTTTTACAACCTGGGTCTTACTTTTTGTAGTTTTTCCCATCTTGCATTTCACTTATGACATTATTTTACACACCGGCTTCATAGTGGAAATTTTGGACTCGGCCCACCACTGGACACAGCTTTACAACAGCTTCTTATGGGGCATTGTAACATGAGCCTTAAACCTATCCTTTTAACTACAACAAGGACAACCCCCCCCACCACCACCACCAAAAAAAACCCAAAAAACCTTGTGCCTCAGTTTAACTGTGTGCATAATTTCCCAGTGTTGTGTGGCTTCTCTGTTGCACTGGGCAGGTGGTTATTTTATGCACACTACTATGGAGAGTATAGGTTGGCCACTCCTGCAAACTGAGCCAGGAAATGGCTTAACAGTGTGACGGACTGTCGTTGATACGGGGGGATTTAAGGTAATAACTTTTGACTTTGACTTTTGTTTTTACTTTAGTTTAGATATGAACTGGACTGGCTGAAACTTGTGTTCAGCTGACATGTAAGATGCCATCGTGAAGATCTGTCTCAAAGATCTCCTCGATGAAGCTGATGTGTAAAATGATACCATAGCTGATTTGCACAAAGGCACAAACAACAAAAATAAGGCCCAGGCTGTAAATAAAAACAGATTTAAAGCAGAACAGTGGTATTGTGTTGCCATGTGCTACAAACATGTCCGTGTCAATTTTACTGCAGTGCCTCAATAAATCGTGTGTGTGTGTGTGTGTGTGTGTGTGTGTGTGTGTGTGTGTGTGTGTGTGTGTGTGTGTGTGTGTGTGTGTGTGTGTGCACGCACGCGGGCATATGCAGCAATCAGAGACATATGGCACTCAAGTGAAATCACACTGTATGATTCAAGTGTGGAATGGAGCTCCGAGTGTCCTGCTAGCAACCTGAAGCCTTCTGCCTCCCTCTGCTGGAGCCCACAGCCCGAACTGTGCACACCCATACTCAACTCCACCCTGGAGGAGACGGGCCAAAAAGGAAACTTGGTAAGTAAGCAGTGGTGTGAGTCGATAATATTACCTGAAGTTTCCCGAACCACATGTGTCGCTCTGTCTCTCCAACAGAAATTCAACATTTCGGCTGTGGACAAACACCCGCAGATATGTGTGCAGGTGAGAGCCAGCTGAAGGCCCTGTAGAAATTTAGCAATATCAGGAATTGGGAACAATTTATTGCCATTTCATTTCATGCGCTTGCGTACGCGAAAGAAATGAAATTTCGTTTCCCCCCAGCCCACACCAGTGCAACACCAAAGGCAAAAAACACATATCCAAAACTTCCCAAAAACAACACTGCCAAAAGCATACAAAAACAGAGAGAACAAAGCAAAAAAACACAAACTGTTAACAACACAGAACAGTGCAACACAATCCAAAAAATTTCCACTGTCCAGGAGAACGAACGCCAGCCAGGATTTCTGTCGGAACTGCCAGTCTGCATAGACTAGCAGTTAGCTTAGCCTGCCCCGCTCCCACATCCTGTCAGACTGCCCTCGGTGTTTCCTCGTCGGGCACAGCTCCGGGCAGGGCTGTGGTCCCTGGGCTCACAGGACGCAGCAGACCAGGCTCCCTCAGCCGATCCAACACCAGCTCTCCCAGCCGTTAAATGAAATCGATGATAAAAATAAAAACTGCACATGACATCATAAAATTAGACACAGATTTAGACGTGGACAAAGACACTGCATAGTCGGTACTGGGGGAGGCCGCCACAAATGTGAGTTCACGCCGCCATCGTCCCACCTTCTTATATACCCATCTTCCCAATACCTATACCCCTTTCACACTGGCCAAAAGCCCCGCTAACAGATGTTAGTGGGGGTTTTTTGGCCAGTGTGAAAGGGGTATTAGAGAACAGACAGTAATACTTCAAGAATTATTTGTCATACATGAAAAACAGTGTAAATTCATTTCAAAGACACCACAACACCCAACCAGACATCCGTGTGTGTGTGTGTGTGTGTGTGTGAGAGAGAGAGAGAGAGAGAGAGAGAGAGAGAGAGAGAGAGAGAGAGAGAGTGTGTGTTTGTTCACATGACCTGTTTTTCTTAGCATGGATGCTCATATTTCCATTTGGTCTTTGCAGTTGTCGCTACAAGACAGCCATCATTTTCATTGCCCCTTCCGGTCTGGTGAGTAGTGAGCGGTTTAAAGTCTGGCAACGCTCTTACAAGTCATGCAGCTGTAATACGTATATGTCTTTACCACCCTCCCTCTCACCCTCAAAACGCATGCTTTATCCACCCACCCTCCATAGACGTGTCCCCGTGGGAAGCACATATTGGAGCTGGTAGGCAGGGTGTGTTTGTGTACCTCACCTCATCTGTCCCAGCAAGGTTCTCCGCTCAACTCTGCATCCTGAATGAGAGAGGCTGTGCTTCTCAAGGACATGTGCACTCGATAAGAATGGTATGTGGCCTTGTGTGTGCATGGGTTTGTTCGTGTGTGTGTGTGTGTGCGTGCGTGCAAGTGAAAGAAAAGGAAAATGAGTGCATGAGGGAGAGGGGGCAGACGAGTGATCAGACAACCTTAATATGACCACCTATCTGTTTACGTCTGTCTTACAGCGAGGAAATAGAGACGAGTCATGGATCAGTGTGCCCCTTCATTCCCCAGCTGACAAACCTTGCGTGCAGGTACTGTATAGCACGTTCCAGAAAACCCTTCTCTGTGGAATTTGCTTCCTCTTGTGCCTGTCTATTCTCACTTTCACACTGTTGTTATCTGCAGGTGTGGCAGTCAGACCCTTATAAGCAGGGCAAAAGGATTCTGTGTCCGGACTGTGAGTTTGCTCAACCGCACACCCGCATGCATGCGAGCACATGTATGAGCCTTTAGGCCTGCATGTAAAGTCACATGCACATGCACGCACAAGGTCAAGTTTCACTTTACTGTCAAATACATATAAAAAAGTCCGCGGTGGCGTAGCGGTCTAAGCGTCGGCTTGGTGTCGATGCAGTTGCCCACTAGGGACTGGGGTTCGCGCCCCGGTCTCGTCAGATCCGACTATGGCCGGACTCGATGAAGCAGCAATCATTGGCAACGCTGTCTTCGGGAGGGGGTGGAGTCGGCTTGTGTTCGTCATGTGAATGCGTCTCTGTGTGTGTCGGAAAAACAGTGGTTCGGCTTGGATTCGCCTTGTCACGGAAGTGGGGAGGCGCTTTCCTTCGAGACTGCCGGCCGGAGAGATGCAGTTGGCGAACGCATGCAATACGAGGGTGGGTGTTTGAATTAAAATAGGGATCAATTGGCCACTAAATTGGGAGAAAAAAGGGGAAAATCAGAAATAAATTTAAAAAAAAAATACATATAAAAAGTACCATGTACCTTCAAATGCAATGAAGTGCATATGGCCTGGCTCTCTCAGCCCTTAAAAAACTGTATGTAAGGAAATAATAACGAAAACAATAATAAGAAATCAGAAATCCCACAAAATAATAAGTCAGTGAAGTTATGTAAGGTGCCTACTGTTCATTATCGTGACCACCTGGGGGTAAAAACTGTCTTTTAGGCGGCTGATCCAAACTCTGATGCTCTATAAGCATTGTCCTGAGGGAAGGAGGGGGAACAGACCATGTGCTGGGTGGCTGGTGTCTTCCGTGATGCTTAGGGCCTTCCTTCTGCAACGGGTGGTGTACATGTCCTCCATGATACTTAGGGCCTTCCTTCTGCAGCGGGAGGTGTACATGTCCTCCATGATACTTAGGGACTTCCATCTGCAATGGGTGGTGTACATGTCCTCCATGATACTTAGGGCCTTCCTTCTGCAACGGGTGGTGTACATGTCCTCCATGATACTTAGGGCCTTCCTTCTGCAGCGGGTGGTGTACATGTCCTCCATGATACTTAGGGCCTTCCTTCTGAAATGGGTGGTGTACATGTCCTCCATGATACTTAGGGCCTTCCTTCTGCTATAGGTGGTGTATTTGTCCTCCATGATACTTAGGGCCTTCCTTCTGCAATGGGTGGTGTACATGTCCTCCATGATACTTAGGGACTTCCATCTGCAATGGGTGGTGTACATGTCCTCCATGATACTTGGGGCCTTCCTTCTGCAATGGGTTGTGTACATGTCCTCCATGATACTTAGGGCCTTCCTTCTGCAGCGGGTGGCGTACATGTCCGGAAGCTGAGGCAGTGCTGTTCCTATGATTTTTGAAGCCATTTTTACCATCCTTCTCAGCTGTTTGTGGTCCTACTTAGTCAGGTTGTCAAACCACACCAGTATGTCGCCAGTAAGGATGCCATCTATGGTAGTCTGGTAGAAGTTGACCAGGGTGTTTGTGGACAATTTCTATCAGACTACCATAGATCACCATAGATAGACTACCAGACTACTAATCACAATCATACACACACACTTACTGCACACACATGGTCACAATCACACACACTAATACTCATACACAAACTAACACATGCTCACTCTGACCATAAACATACTACACTGACACCTACTCTGTTTTCTGCCAGACACACACAGGCGATGTGGTGTGATTGCTGTGGCAGCCTTGCTGATGGTGACTGTCATGGCTTGGCTGGGAAAGCTCATCCATCATGTGACCAAGAAAAGAGCTACAGGTGATTCGGAGTTTCCTTCTCAACTATCAGTTGATGTTTTTTGAACTAGTTAACTGTTTAGTTCTCGACATCTTGACGTTCCAATTTACACAAGTCTCAGTGTTTTCTTTGTCTAGAAGTTTCCATATGGGCCCACCTTCTTCCCAGTTTTAACTCAGACTGCAATATTGTGATCTGTTTTGACTGATTGCTATTAGGGTTGGACAATATATTGTTTCATAATCAATATCTAAATTGTCATTTGTCATTGACATTGCACATGTGCGATAGCCGGATTTGATAGGATGCAATATATGGCAAACTGGGCCCATCGGTCATGTTTAGGCTAAAACTGCTATTGCTTGACTGAAAACTAGAACTCTAGTAAAGTCTGCTTTTTGTATGACTACTATTGAATATTCTAGCGCATCTGACAAATAACATAATTTTTTCTGATTTAATGCCTTCTTGGACCACTACCTTTATTTCCTTCTCTAAAATCACCCAAATAGTCGCTAGATAAATTCTTTGCAAATGGAGTTTTGAAAGTTAAAAGTTGCACATCTCATTTCTATTCTTTAATACTGCAATGCATGTTGCAAAAAAATTAATGCTCACTATTTTTTTCCTACAATATTGTTCAGCCCTAATTCCCATTTGCTTGATAAACAGTGTGAGTATTTTCTGTGGCACACAAACTATTCTATCAAAAGCGGTAAAACTGAAAGTGGCCCATTCAACAATAAATTAACACTATTTCCACAGTTGTTTTTTTTCTGACTTTTTTTTCAGCCATCTTTTTTATACGTTTTCCCTGCATCTCCAGGTTGGCTGTCTATCCAGAAGCCAGTGTTGCTTGTGTGCTCATCGGAGCAGTCCGCCCATGTGTATGCCGTATGTGCTTTGGCATCAGTCCTGCAGGGAGAGCTCTGTGCCAGTGTCCGAATGGCTCTGTGGGATCAGAGTTCAGAAAGGCACATTGGGGCGGAGGCCAAGAGGGGAGTGCCAGATCTGGGTCCACTTCCCTGGCTGTATGGACAATGGGAGGCAGTTCAGAAGGCAGAAGGAAAAGTGCTGATCGTATGGAGTCACGAGGCCAAGGCATCCTATCAGAAGTGGGTAGAAAAGAGCACAGGAAGGCAGTGCAATGAACAAAAGAAAGAAAAGGACAGTAAAAGGGAGGTGAGACTTGAGAAAATAAGAGACGAGTCAGAGAAGAAAGCGACAGCAAAAGGAAGGCGGGTTGGAAAGAATACAAAAGGGAGAGCTGTACAGAAGCAAGTCTCTGGTAAATTATTCGATGATGAGGTGACTCTGCAGAGTGAGCCTTCATCAGTGACAGAGCCGGTGTTCATGGCGGCCATGGCCTGTCTACAGGGGGCGCTGCAGAAGAGAAACAAAGACCACGGAGTCGCCCTCGTCTACTTCCGGGGCCTCAGCCAGAGCAAGGATATTCCGAAGGAGCTCAGACACATTCCTCGATACTGCTTACCGCAGGATTTCAGGGGTCTAATACAAGAACTAGGAGGGACATTAAGAGAGATAAAAAGTGAAGGATTTGGGTGGCACTGCTGGCCCAGACTCCTCTCAAAAATAATATCACTGTGTTTGGCAAAACGATTGGCCCAGCAACTAAGAACATGGCTACCACAGACAAAGGTGCAGACTCACAGAAAAAAAACACAGGAGCTGAGGCCTAAATCATCGCAGAGAGCAATATCAGATAATAAAATACGGAGCGGCTGCAAGCAGCCATTGTTAGTCAGCCTGACAAAGTCAGGAACTGTGCTGGAGCAAGGAAGTGTTAAGAGGCTGGCTCTTGAATCTCTGGTTTCACCTGTCTGAAATCTACAGACTTCTTTTTTCCCTTGTAACATGACTCGGCATTAACAGGAGCTGACATCCAGGGCTGCTCAGCAGCTATTCATTACACCTCGCTAGCATATAAAAATGCCAACTCTTGCTTTGCTTATTAAGAAGAGATTAATATCTGTTGACGCCTCCAGCCAGCACACAATTAATGCTGTTTTCACCAGTGACTGTACACTGATCTGCCTTATGAACTTGTCAACCACTGTGAAAAGCTGTTTGCAAATCAGGTAATGAATGCCCTGGCTGTGTACATTTGTTGTCTCGGCGCTGGCGAAATGTGGTACAGAGTCGTGGCCGAAGAAATACAGCACCGGTGTTTAAAACCGAAGCCTTGCTTGGATATTCAGTGTTCGCGTCACGTTGAGCGACCTAGATTCAGGAGTGTGTGCTACTGCACTTGAGAAGTTGTCAGTGTACCTTTATCTTAGCCACAGTGCACTTCAACATGCATTAGCGAGTTATTTTGGACTTTGAATTCGAACCACTCAAAAGCAATTCTCAATGCTGTCTGTAAAAAAAACATTAATTTTTAAAGCAACTGTGGTGTATTGATAAATGTTCTATCATTCACTGTGGATACTGAACTACTTATTGTTTACATGTTGTTGACCGGATGTAACCCCGCCCAGAAAGGATATAAATATTAGGTGCAAAAGCGCCAAAACCCAGAACTGCGCTCTCCAATGCCTTGACAGTCAGGTGGACATGTACAGCCGAGAGATATGAATAAAAGCTCCTTTACATAAAGTCATCTCCGGGTTGTGAATGAAAACCAGTATCAAGATCAGTATCAAGATCAGTATTTTGTCTTTGCTCAGAGCGAATTGCAGCTGTTTGGTGTAACGTTAGACACTGTTTGTAGCAATGTAGTTTGACAGTCTGATCATATCGGGGGGGGGGGTGTGTTTGCTGCCTTGGAGAGAGCACGCCAGTATTATTCAAATTCCGTTAACGGAAAATGAAGTGAACAACCAATACTTCAGAAATGAGGAACAATAGGATATAAAACTAGTGGCGGTTTTAACAGTTCATATTAAAAGGCAAGATTGCAACTCCCAGGCCATAGAAATATATATATGTACAATATAACAAGGTCAGGAATGTGAAATACTTTAACCAAGGTATGATGTGTATCAGCTGGTAATAAATGAGTCATTAAATGTATGAAAGTAGTCACTGTTAGCGAAGTGTATTTATAATATGTTCACATCATATTCTGTCTTGATTTCTCTTGAAATAATGAGGGATCAGCACATTATCAGCAGTTTCGATGTTCAGTTGTATTGTGTAAATCAATAAAGCATCTGAAAACGGATAATTAATGTGTGTATTTACATTTAAAACATACCCAGGCTGCCCCCCTTAATTCACCAATGCAGCGAATTAAGGGGGGCAGCCCGGGTGCCGCTACAGCCTGGACGCGAACCCTTACCTCCCGCATCGCGGCCGACAACGTTAACCAGTCGACTAAAGGCACTTATCTGTGTGTCTGAACAAAGTAAACGTTGTTATTCAAAGTGACTCACAAGTGAGTTGGCAGCCAGTAGATAAATTTGAGCGTTACCAACCGGTATCTTGGAGTGCTACATAGTAATTACATCACAGTAATAGAGTCTATAGTATTACATGAAGTACTACTAGTGTGCATTTGCAACATTCTAATAATATTTATCAAGAATGCATGTAAAGTGCATTTAATGTAGAAGTACATGGACAAAACCATGAATCAGCAAAACGGGACATCACTGCATGTGACGTAAAGTGCAAATAGTTGACGGACACGATACGCCACCAGTTGCAACTGGTGTCAAAGTAAGGGCACAATGGGCGTCCGGGTAGTGTAGCGGTCTATTCCGTTGCCCAAATCCCCGTGTTAGCTCCAGCTTGGTCGAGCGTCCCTACAGACACAATTGGCCGTGTCTGCGGGTGTGAATCTGGATGTGGGTATGTGTCCTAGTCACTGCACCTGGGCGCCTGTTTGGGGGAATAGCGTGATCCTCCCACATGCTATGTCCTCCTGGCGAAACTCCTCACTGTCAGGTGAAAAGAAGCGGCTGGCGACTGCACATGTATCAGAGGAAGCACGTGGTAGTCTGCAGCCCTCCCCGGGTTGGCAGAGGGGGTGGAACAGAGACCGGGATGGCGCGGAAGAGTGGGGTAATTGGCCGGATACAATTTGGGAGAAAAAAAGGGGGGATCCCCCCTAAAAAAACAAACAATCCCAAAACAAAACAAAACAAAAAGTAAGGACACAATATTAGCAGCAGATACTATGGTACTAAGTGGTTCATATTAGCTGCAAATGTTGCTTAGAGACCATGGATTAATGTAAACCTGGAACAGGAAAGTTTTTAGGTCTTTCTAGAAGAGAGTAAGTGAGTCAGTAGCTCTGATGGAGGCTGGGACCTTCCTCCACCATTTAGGGGCCAGGTGAGAGAAAAGTCTGGACCTTTGGAGACGGTGAAGATAGCAGCCTCTAAGAAGTAGAACAAAGTCGGCAAGTAAGAGTGTATTATTTAATATGGGTTTGTAGGTCCGCCCAGATCACCAACAACGAGATTTAGAAATATATACAGGCAACAACAGGGAGCCAGTGCAAGGTCACATTTAATGGAAAAGATTGATTGCATGGGGTGGCATGGTGGCCCAGTGGTTAGCACTGTCGCCTCACAGCACGAAGGTCTTGGGTTCAAACCCTGGGGTAGTCCAACCTTGGGGGTCATCCCGGGTCGTTCTTTGTGTGGAGTTTGCATGTTCTCTCTGTGTCTACGTGGGTGTGCTCCGGTTTCCTCCCACATTCCAAAGACATTTAGGTCAGGTGAACAAAATATATAAACATACATATGGTGTGTTATGTTGTATGTAGTGTTCTGATGTGTTGTGTTATGATGGGGTATGATGTGTTGTGTTATGATGTGCTATGTCAGGTTGTGATGTGTTATGACGTGCTATGTCGGGTTATGATGTGTTACGATGCGCTATGTTGTGTTATGATGTGCTATGATGTGTTGTGTTATGATGTTTACCCATACCTGCTTCACTGACTGAGCGATGACGCCGCATGGTTAGATGACAGGTCCTCGTACTGCCAATGTCGAAGGGCAGCTTTAAAACCCTGCTGAACAGGATCGATCAGGAGTAAATCTGTAGCATAGTTGGAGAAACATGCCTCCATGCTAGCTCCTTTGCTTCACGAATGAACGGAGAACACCTGTTCAATAAAACAACCTGTAGAAATTTTGGTCAGGTACACGTAGGAACAAGCAGCTCGGATTGCAATCAGGACATGTTGTAAATAAATGTTCTTTAGGATACATCTCAACTATTCATAAGCAAAAACAATCAAAGAACCTCCACTGTAAAATCTGGGAAACATAAACTCAAATGCTAACAGCATTTATTGGATTTTTTTATTTTATTTTATTAATTTTATTAATTTTAGATTATGTATTTATTAGATTTAGCTTCATGTCCTTGTTTATTCTGCCCGGAAACTCTCAGTTAACAATTGACCTTTCGCAAAGTCCCGCCCCCCTTAGTTACTGTTGCTATGCCCGTCAAGCATTTCAGAACTATCCAGGAAGTAGCCGGAAAACACCAAAACATGAAGGAAGAAATCAGCGCATTGTGTGGGTAAAAGTAACAGTAATAATACGTTAGCTGTATTAGCTATCAATAATAGCTAGTAGCACGCTTAGCTTGGAGCAGACAGGTATTTTTGTTGATTTTGGATGGATTAAGCTGTGAAATCTATTGCCGACATTGCGCTTCTTGCGTTCTGGGTTTCGGGAAGGGAAAGACAATGACACCCCCTCCAAACTTTTCAGATATCTTGTACCCGATTTGCAGATCCCATAGGCACACCGTTTCAGCATTTTGTTGTGTGTTTGAAAGCTTGACAGACCGTTGCTAAGGTAGGATTGGACAAGCACCGTTCTGGGGCGGTACTTTGCGAAAGGTCAATTGAGCCAAGATCTCCATTATGGTTACTTTGCATAGGCCGCGGTGTAGCATTCCAGCCGGACTTTATTCAGACGATGCACTCCAATAACAACTGATGGGTCCGTGGTGCCGTATCAGACCATTTATTGCAACATTTTACTAGTCACACCGTAGACACACCATAGAACCACCGTAAGAGCTGAAAGCATATACATAAAACAATCATTAAATTATATGTGCGACCACGTTTCCCCCATAGCTAGCCACCAGTACGGGGTGCATAGCACTAGCTAGCATTAGCTTATCATTAGCGATCTCCAAATCACAAAGAACACATTGTAAATAAAAACATAACGAAATTCGAATTAAACAGTCAATCGGCACTCATACCTGTTCGCCTTCCAGCTAGGTGCTAAATAAATGATGATGATCAATGAATTATAAGTTGTGAATTCGTTCTGTGCATAGCGAACATGACCATCGTGTCCAACTTTCAGTTTTATTCTGCCGTTTTCTCGCAGCGGCGCACAGCGTCATGGGAGACCAGAGTTTTTCAAATAAAGGTCACATAACAAAAGGAAGTGTAATTCGCTGTTAATATCAATCAGGACTGTACTTTAGGCACCAAATACAAATCAATAATGAGCACCATAAAAATCAATAATAATAAAAAATATTATGACAAAACTATATGGGTCATTTACACGCGGAACGCATTTCGAATGGGTAGAGCCACGAATGACGTGACGTCCCCCCAAGCCACACTCGTGTAAACCGATTGTTGTCTTGCCCGGTGCGGGATTCGATACGAGGTGTACTGCACCACAAGGCGACATCACTAACCGCTCGGCTGAAGGACCAGACCCGTTGGCTAGGGGTTAATGTGTTTTATTAGTAGTTTACACTCGTAACGCATAACTTTAGTTATTATTGCCGTTTTTATTTGTCCTGATTATAGCCTGGCAGTTGACACGGGAATTGTATAAAACAATTTCAACAGCCTGTGTACATCTGGCGATAGGGTTTTCGCTACCGGAGCAGCATTCATTGCCGATGTTTCTGATGCTACCGTTGTGACGGTAATTCCAGATGTTCGGATCGCATCTGGCAGCATATTCAATTGTGCGCGTAAACTGTCAAAGTCAAGTTCTGGGGCTAATTAGCAATTCTACTGCTAGTTCCTCAAGCTCAGAGGGCTCATTGTCAGCTGGGGCGAGGCTCATAACGTTGAGGGTATCGGCGGCAGAGGGGCTAGTTGGAGCAGCGACAGTTAGACATTCTACTTCTGGTTCCTCAGAGGGCTCATTGTGGGCTGAAGTGACGGTGGTTGTCTCAGCTACCTTGGTTAACTTTGACCCGAAGAAATCAGTTAGTTTTCGACGCTTCATCATTCGTTTGAACGTTACTATTGCTTAAATTTAGCGAACACACTAGCAGTTAGTCTACTTACATAAAGCGCTGGTATTTTGTTCTGTGAAATCACGTCAGTGTGACGCTAAGCTCACGTGACACAAAAAACCAATCAATTGTAAACTACTAATAAGACACATTGATCCCTAGCTAACGGGTCTGACCCTTAAGCCGAGCGGTTAGAGATGTCGCCTTGTGGTGCAATGTAACCGGTTATTTTTTAGCCCGGTGCGGGATGTACTGCACCACAAGGCGACATCACTAACCGCTCGGCTAAAGGGTCAGAGCCGTTAGCTAGGGACTAACGTGTCTTATTAGTAGTTTACAGTCGTCACCCTCCCCGGAAGCGCGTCCTCGCGCTTGTTCTTCCCGCGCTCCGAAGAGACTTCTGAGAATCTGCACACTTCCGGATCCCACCGCTGCCACCAATGTAACCGGTTATTTTTTTGCCCGGTGCGGGATTCGATACGGGGTGTAACTGCACCACAAGGCGACGTCGCAAACCGCTCGGCTAAAGGGTCAGACCCGTTACGTAGGGGTTAACGTGTCTTATTTGTAGTTTACACAATCATTAGGAAACAGAGTTTGTTGCTTGTGTTAGGCCACGTACTGTACGTAGGCTTACAGCTAGTGGAAATTAGCCCGGGAAGCGCGCAAAAGTGCAATACATTAAGAACATTAAGAATGTAACGTATTTGCGATTGGAATTTTTACACATGTTTATGTTTGATGCACGCCAAAGTAGGTATGGCCACGGCCCTACTGGCCATACCGGTTCCGCGGCCTATGTTACTTTGCAACTGGTTGCAACAACGTGGCCTCAAGCGACCAGAGATTAGTTCCTCTTTCCCACATTCGTTTCCATGAGCTCAGTTCACCTGGAAATTATCATGGTATTGCAGTCACATTTTACATAAACCTTGGTCATCCCACATACCGCTAAGGTTTATTCTTAATTTTTTATAGACTGATGACATTAACTAATTAGCTGAATGAGCTCTCTTCAGAAAACAGTGGGCGTGTCGATGGTGTTCACCCTACCTGGCAGGTAAAAAGCAGGATCCTCTTTGCCAATTGGACGCAGGCCCAGTTCACATTACAAGCCGGTGGAGCTCGACCGCACCAGCCTGTTAACAGGCTGAATGGATCGTAAGGACCGAAATGATAACGAAAACGGCACAGAAATCGAGACGACACTACAATAATAACAATCCTCCGTGACAGCGCGCTCAAACCGTACTGCCAAAATAATCTACGTCGTCTTCTTTTGTGTCCTGTCCGACTTTCTACGAGTTTCAACGAGAGGCGTTAGAGGTAATCTGGGAGAAAAACAAAAAAAAAACCCAGCAGTGATGCTTCTTCAAGGCTGTCTGGATCCAGGGTCATAAGGGTTCCTCCTCCTCCTCCTCCTATGCCCCCGACGTATGTAAATCCAGCCGAGAAAGAGACGCTCCGATGGGACAGGGGCGCCGGAGAGAGGCTCCCGCGGCAGGACGGGGGGAGGTTGTCCGGCGGACGGCTTCCGGTGTGCCGCGCGCTGCGTCCCTGCCGGCGCTGCTGCGCTTGTTGCTGCTCTCGTCCGCAGGCGCGCTGCAGATCGGCCAACAAGCCCAGCAACTCGGCTGCAGCAAGGTAGGTAAATGCGCCGCCGGTATAGGCTACGACTGGACAGTGTACAGTTTCCCCAAGACGGTAGCTCTCGATCCGGTCAGCCGCCAATACTGCTGGTTTTCCAGTCGATTACGTTCGCCTGTTGTTCCAGGTTGGCGGCTGAATGGCTGAAACGACCGGTGGATTTTACCTGACAGATACAATACCTGGACTATTAGCGGAGAGATCAACTGAGAACCATTGTACAGAAATCATCCTAGATGACGCTTTTGCATACATATAATTGATTGATTGATTTTATTTCGAACATGCTAAAATAACAAAATAAAATACACAGGCAGGAATACAAGAACAAATGGAAATGATAGTGAACATATTTTGCAAACTCTCTGTGAAAACACAAGTAATAACTGGACCATGTTGGAAAAGGCCGTAGGATGAAGTAAATAACATCTCTGGTCCTACCCCTTTCTTATACTTTATCAATCAAATCAAAACAAACCAAAAATTTCAAGACAAAACAAAAGTGGGGGGGGGGAGAAAAGAAATGCCAATGCATAGAGATCAAAATAAACAAAACAGCACAAGTCAAACAAGGCACCTTACACGTCATGTATCATGTCATGTTATTCCAGTCCACCTCTTTGTTCATCCATCCCATATCTATTCAATATGTTGTTTTTAAAGAGTTGTTTAAACTTACTTATTGATGTACACATTTTTTACAGTTGTTCCATAGATTGACTCCATTGATGGATATACAATGAAGTTTTGCATTTGTCCTCACTAGTTGTTTTTTGAATGTACATATTCCTTTGAGATCGTGTTTACTTTCCCTCCTTTGGGATCGAGGGAAAGTAAACACGATCTCAAAGAAGTAACTAATGATAGGAATTGGTCATGCGGTGCATAGTACATTTTCAAAAACGTGGCGTTTTCTGTTTCAACGACATTCATAACACAGTACAAATAAACTTTACTCATGAATCATATTTATGTTTTTCTTTTTGAGGGGGAGTCAGTCTTTATACAGCAGCAGTAAGAGTCTCCACCATTCTGCCTTTGTCCTAATTGAGTATCAAATCGCCTTACTTGGCTGTTTAGGGTGACAGTGATAAAGTACGATTGAAAAATGAGGGAGAGAGAAAGAGAGAGAGAGAGGTCATGTCCATTATTAATTCACTAATCTGCCTTTGTGTGATATCTAACACCGCTCCTCTGTTTCCAAGGCAGCTCTGACTTGACCTTTTCTTTCGGTAGTTCCAGGGCGCAAATCGGCAAAACCTTTTTGTAGTCATATAATCCATTTCTAATGCCTAGCACAGTCAAACTTAAGATATGCTCCAGAGTTGATCAGTGTGCTGTGGATTCTGGGAGTTTATAATACTCATGCATGGGTTTTCTCTTCTAAGGGTTTGACTGACTGCAGTGTGGCAGGAGGTGAGGCCAAATAACTAAAACATCACATCAAATGAAACTTTGATTCAGTTAAAGTCATTGGTAATATTCCTGCTGCTTGAATTCCTGAACACTGCCCTCTCGTCAGTCTCCCACTACAGCGCTGCCCTGCCAGACCTGCGGGGTCAAGTGAATGTCCAAAGTGTGGAGCTCAAAGTGAATCTCTGCTGCTCAGAGGGTTGTAAGCCTTGTCTGCAAATCCTCATCACATTCCAAGGTATCAGCCTCCGTCAAAACTTGTGACTCTAAACTATGCAATATCCGGATTAATTTGTCAGTCATTAGTACGTACACATTTATTCTGACACACCCATGGAATAGTTTTAGCTCTCGAGTTGTCGGACAGCCGGAAGCAAAGCCTGGTGATTATTTGTAATTCCTTCACCCAAACATCTGTGGTTTACCTCTTACAACAAGCAATCACCCAGGCCTGCAAAGACATCAGTATTAGCCATTTGGTGTCTAAATTCAGGGGTTACCCAGGTTCTACACTGGTCTGTGAGACAAATTTCAGGGCTAAAAAATTCCAAGAACAAATTTGTACGTACGTACGTATTGATAAATGAGGCCCGTCGATGTGTACAAGCACATTGGATTTAAAGAACCATCATCTCCCTGACTTTGTCCTAACAGCAGCACACACTGCCTGCCGATCCGTGCTGTCCCTAACCGGATTTCCATGTTCTTGTTGTTTGCATGGCTAATGACTGACTGCTTTGGTAGTCAAACAATCAAACAAACCAACACATGACTTTCTAATTCCAGTTGCTGTCATTTAAGTCAGTTTCTGTGGCTATGACTGCCACCTGCTCGGACTTGCTTTCATTAGGGTCAGGTTTCATAAGGTCCTGACGCTGTTATGTACATACTATCATGACAGCAGCGTTCTAAGGCTGGGACTGACATTCGTGGTTGTGTGTCACCACAGATTTGGATAACGAGGAACGAGTCTCTGAGGAGTCTGGCGAGCATGGTGATGAGGACGAGAGCTCTGGCAGTAGAGAAATGGCAGAGGAAAGTGGTCGGCATGTGCTACCCAGGCCAAAAGGTATAAAAATAAGCTTCACACACACACACACACACACACACACACCTATGTATGGTCCCACTTATGCATATTTACTATTTAGTCCAACACATGTTCCTGTCTCATATTAATCATGTCCCTTGCCCCATCTAAATTGCAGCTTTGGTCAAAGTGTGCCTAAGCTCTCCAGGCTCCATTGAAAGTTGTAAGGCCATCCAGTTTCGACCAAGCAGTTCTCTGCGGGAGCGCCAGATCCCACATGAGGTAGCTTGCATTTCCTGATTCTACCGAAAAGGTGTAATGTGAATGACTCATGAGGCTGCTATTTGGTTATATATTTTCTTTAATACGTCACTATCCAGTAATCACTGCTCAGACTGCAGAATATACTTTCACTTTGCTCACTGTTTGCAGATGTGTGGTTGTCAGTCTACATTTACTTGCTTTCTCTCTCTCACTCTCTCTCTCTCTCTCTCTCTCTCTCTCTCTCTCTCTCCCCCTTGCAGATGTGGATGTTATTGACGGAGAAAGCAGAATTTGGCTCTCCTGTCGTTGTTCATGTCCACGCACAGTCCCATACAATCCGTAACATAACCATCCCATCTCTACAGGAAGGTGAGATCACATACTGTAATGGAAGCAGAGATACATTAACATGCACCCCGCTTGTTTCGAATGAACTTGACTCCTTTCGCTTTATTTCAGTTTGCGCCCTGATCCCAGAGGGTAGTTCCACTGCGAAGGAGTGTGACGGTGAGACAGAAGTGAGATTATAGAATCAATCAGAACCTCATGATCGAAAATGCATCGAGCATTCAAGAGTGGTTTAGTGTCCTAGGCTCATTTTCCAACTGCTGTATATTTAACCCGGCACACCCTATTTAGTGCTAACTAACCTTATACAGACTATGCACCCCGATAGTATAAGACTGATGTAGTTGGGCAGTCATAGTAGATTGATTCTGACCCACTTCAGCTCCCAGAATTCAAGCTGTGACTGACGGTGAGAGAAATGTGGTCCGTCTCCAACTGGAAGATGTTGAATCCAACCAAGGGATGGCCATGTTCCAGATGTTTTCGAACGAAATTCCTGGGAAGATTTTCGAGTTGGTCAGTCAGTCGTAAACTATCCATTATATAACAAATGTACATACTTAAAAATAGTTTAAAAAGTGAGATTTCTGTTTTGTTTATTTATTTGTTTGTTTGTTTGTTTGTTTATTTATTTGTTGTGCTTTCTTAGGCCAGGGGTGAGGGAGGAATCGACATTCCATCAAATGCTGTTGTACCATGCCTCTGTTTCCAGGTAGATGGTTGTTTATTAACACGTTGGTTGCATGTAAGAAGCTGACAAGATAAGCTGCATACATTTCGATTAAAGTATTAAAAAAAGCCATTTGTTTTACAGGTATGGTGGAAAGGTCAAGGTCTTCACAAAGAATTTTGCCCTTTTAAATACCAACAGGGTGAGGACAAATCACTGCTATTTAAATCACGAGTGGTTTGTGGAATAAATATACAGGTGATAGACAGCCCAAAAATTTTGTTTTGCTTTTCTTACAGATGCACTTGAAAGAATGCAGAACAACGTATCTGTCTCAATGGAGGAGTCTGTGGCGAGAGGGGAGGGGACAGTGCTGACCTGGAATGTGACTGCTCCCTGCAGACTAGAGGGAGAATTGTGGCTGTGCAAGAAGGCTTCGGCTGGAGGCCTCTGTGAGGAGGTGACGGGCTCCAGACAGAGACTTCACAACCACCGACAAGCTGGCTGGAGGGCCTCGCGCAATGGACACTGGGTAAAAACAACAAACTGGAGAAGTCCAGGTGGAGAGTTACCTTCTCAAATTATTTCCCCTTCCTCAGAATTACATCTGAGTCTTAGAGCGCTATATAAATGTAATGATTATTATTGTTATTATTATTATTATTGAACCCATCTGCCGAGGTCTTACTTTTCTAATAATCCTTTCATTCTTCCTATCGCTTGCTGTCACCATCTCTCTAGGGTCAAGGAATTGTATCACAGAGATGTGGAGCTAACTCTTACAGATTTTTTCTGTTGGTTGCTTGTGAACCAGTGATCTGAAGCTTATTGTTGTAGCAAAGCCCGTTTTGCTTATTAGCACCATGTCCCTATAGAGAATGACACTTTTAGGGATATGAGCGCGCACACTGTTTGAATTCATTTAGTGACAGGCATGGGAGCAAGTCCATGAATACTGGGATGGCATCCAGTGCTTTACCTGTGCCCCCGTTCACAGGGTTAGTGGTTGTGTCAGGAACGGCATCCAACGTAAAACTTTGCCAAATCATTATTTGGATTGACAAGAGCATACCGAATCGATCAAGGCACCATGCTGGATCGGTCAAGGCCCGGGTTAACAACAGCCGCCATTGGTGCTGTGCCCTCACATGGTACTGATGGAAACTTTTTCTTTTTTTAAATACCTTTGTTATACAAACCAAATCTGGCCATAACAATAACAAATTAGCAAATAATACAACTCAGACTGAGCTATTACAGTTTTTTTAGTATATCACAAAACAATAAAAATAAGGGGAAAAAATAAAAATAATGATAAAATAAAAAGACAGAGGTCTGATCAGAAATCAATATATGTATGTTTTTGTAAATATTCAAAGCTTGTTTGGTTTTATACATTTCAGTGCTTTCTTAAAATTTATGAACTCATTCATGAAAACTAAGAATAGTGGCCTGGCATTAATAAATCTAGATCGGTACCGATGGAAACTATAGAATCCGCCGTGGCAATCCATGAGAATCAGGGAACAAGCCAGACTAAGAAGAATAAGAAATAAGAAGAATAAGAAACAATAATAAAGATAAAAAGAAGAATGAATAAGACGCTCTTGGAATTCATGATCTTTTACCATTTCATGACAAACAAAGGAGGTGAAGGTCGGCTACCCATACACTGTGAAGCAGCTGCATCGAGTGTTGCTTGTATTTTCTTGATTCTAGTTTCATAGGCTTTGTAAAATGAGATTGTGGAGTTATTGGACAATGGCTGTTTCATTGGTTGGGTGGCAGGTCCTGGGTTGTCCAACCTTGGGGGTCATCCCTAGTCATCTTCTGTGTGGAGTTTGCATGTTCTCCCTGTGTCCGCAGCGGGTTTTCTGGGTGTTCCGGTTTCTTCCACCATCAAAAAGACATGCATGTTGGGATTAGTACTCCTGTCTGTGTCCCTGACTAAGGCATGGCAAGACGAATTGGAGTTGGTCCCCGGGTGCTGCACGGTGGCTGCCCACTGCTCCTGGCTATATAGCTAGGATGGGTTAAATGCAGAGCGTAATTTCCTTATGGGGATCAATAATGTATCTCAAAATTTTTAAAAATCATCCTAAATACTATGACATAGTGTGACTTTTGGGGTGTGTGTACTTGATCGCCAACATTTTTTTTCCTCTTTCAGAAAAAGGGAGAATTTGCCAACGTGTCTCGACATCCTTCTCTTTGTGTGCAGGTGAGGTCTACATGTTTCTCATGTATGAAATTCGGTAACTTTTGAAATGTCATTTTGCACAATATCTTATCAGTGCTGTCTGTGGTATGCTCACCAACATCTTAACCTACCTGCAAATATGACTTGGTTTAGATCAAGGTACATGGGATGGATTCGAACCTGGAGCCCCAATGTCCATTTGCAAGTAAGACACTGTTGTTGTCATCCTTATGGCATCTTATCAACTGGTTTTTATAGCTACATGGACAATGTGAGTTTTACTTAAGATGCTTGTTATTCCCAGTGGTTAGACTGAACCTTTAGGGGATTTTGGGACAGAGGTGTAATAATGTATTATAATCATTCATAGCGGTCACACTACATACAAAAAAAAAGAAAGAAATATTGGATTTACTTAAAACGTTTCCATGCACCTGAGTTAAGTAATTTCTCATTCCTTGAGCTCAGATTTATAAATCAAGCTGCATAAACGTTACTTAACCCATTTGCATGGAACCAGTTGACAAAACGGTCAAAGTAAATCCAACATTGTGGTTGTTTTTGAGTGCAGAAGTTTTCACACTTTTTCACACGTTTTATATTAAGCATGATACATCATCTAGTCCCTCATAATCGTACAACCGTCTGAGATGTATACACTAATTTTTCTTCTCCAGCACCTCGATGGAGATGGAGCTTACCCATCATCGTTGTCCTGCTACTCATCTGTCTGGCCATTCTGGGGGCCTGTGTTATACACGGGTTTATAAAAGGTGAGCCGTCTTTCAGTAGGTCACTAAATATCGATTTACAACCTTTTCCAAATACCTGAATGTGTTCTTTGTTTTTCCTCTAGGCTATGTTTGGAGATGGGTGAAAGAAGATGATATTAAAGGTATGAGACAGCCTCACCACTTTATCACATATTTTTGCACTGTTGTAGAAAATTGTACAAGTTTTTTTTTGTTTCCCCCCTTGTTCTTCAGGTGCCATTGGCGGAAGACACGTGGTGTTGCTGTATCCGGGTGATGGGAACCAGGCACTGCCAGACCTGGTGTGTCGTTTGGGCTCGTCCCTTAAGACTCTGGGCTTCACTGTGTCATTGGACTTGTGGAGCCAGGCTGAACTCAGTGTCCTGGGCCCCGTGCCTTGGCTTCATTCACGGCTAGACTGTCTGCAAAGGCAGGGGGGCAAAGTGGTGCTGGTTTTAACCCAGGCTGTCTGGGTGAGAGCCGAGGAGTGGGGCAGACAGGCCTGGGAGAGAGACACACCCAAAGGAATGCACAAAGAGGTGTACGAGGATGGGACAGAAAATAACTGTTGCGCCCCCTCCTCATATTCAGATGCATTTAACGCCTCGCTGAGCTGCATCCTGGCGGATTACCTTCAGGGCCGTGCTGGTGAGCGTTTTGTCCTAGTGCAGTTCGAGTCCCTACCTCCACAGCCGCCCAGCTCCAACCACCCACTACCAGAGCTGTTCCGCGGCCTTCATCTCTTCAGCCTCCCCTCCCAGAGCCTGGGCTTTCTGACTGAACTAGCTGTGAGCCGGCGTGCAGCTTCTGCTTCGGCTAGACGGAGGAAGGCAGGTGGGCTCAGGGCAGCGTCCCGCGCGTTGGCACAAGGGCTGAAAGGGTTTACAGCTGGATCCAGTGTTTTACGCTTTGCAGGCCTGTCCCAGGACTGTGTTGGAACGGGAGCAAAGGACTCTTGGGAGACAGTGCCCCTGCAGTCATGTCTTACCACACCTCCATCCAGCCCTGACACTTGCCCCAGGGTCAGTGAAATGGAATGGGTCTGAGAGCAATCATAGATGAAGAATGTTGAAGGCAGTCCTTGTGGGATGTCTGAAAGAGCAGCTAATGTTTAATTACTTGAAAGAGTTAGCACACAAGCAGTGTTGCAGATCGCTTTGCACAAATAACGTGATGAAGAAACAGTGTCAGCATCAGATGTTTTTCTCTTGGACCGTAGATCAGTTTGTATATGTTTAACAGATTCTTTTAAAAAGTAAGCATTGATTTTTAGCCTGTCTCCATCCACCTACCTACCTACATTTAGAAAAGGATAACAAACACCACATCCCAGCCTCTCACAAGTCTACCCAAAGAGTTTAGTTGGCTAACACACTGGCATGTTACCTTTCTACTCGGTTCATATTTTATTGGTCTTGCTGGTCCCCACCTGTGCCGTTTATGTCACATGGGTCTCAGCATCATTAATGCCCCCATATTAATTTGGCAAATTGGAGGGGGTTGATCTTGTTGTGCATTTTCCCCAAGATATACGTATATATATATATATTAAAAGAAATGTCTGCCTCTAATTGGCTGTGTGATTTTTCTCGTGTTTTTGCTGAATTTGAGTACAATCAGTTCTACCATCCTAGATCCATAGCAATATGTTTTCAATTCAAAAAGGTAAAAAAAACAAAAAAAAACTACTGCTTATTACTCCTTTAAGTATGTAATATTTTACAGATGCCCATGTGTTACATAAATTGGACAGCTATTTCCCCACCCTGTAGGTCAGTATATTCTGCTGTCTATGAGTCCAGATATAGAGGCTCTGTTTTTAACGTTAACGGGAGCAGCCAAAAGTAGTAGTAGATTATCTGTTTGTCATATTGTGGTAAAATAAAAATGTCACAAATCATCCTATTTCTAACTCAATACAAAAACTTAAATGGCACAAGATGCATGTATGCAAAGCAATGTATTAATATTCATCAAACTGTAGAGCGAAGTGCTTCAGTAAAACACTTCCATTGTAAAATATTGAAACATTTAATCACTGAATATGTTAATTTTCAACTGAAGCGTCTGGTGAAACTTATGATAAGAGGCCTGTTGACAGGGGGGCTGAATTTGGATGCTCGGGTAAAGGAAGTTTTAAGATTGGAAATCAAAAAGTTTTACACCAGCACACTAAAGGGCTGATCTGTTATATTATTGAGGGATGCACACAACCTATATTGTACCTACCGATCTATTTGATTAAAGTGAAGACTCATTTTCTGCCTCGACATTTTTTATTTCTCAAATCAAAATTGTTCTATTTGTGTTGCACGTAATAAGGTTATTAACCCAAATAGACATGTCCATTCCACAAAACAAGTACTGGATCCATCACTCCATTATCCGAACCGCTTATCCTGCTGTCAGGGTCGCGGCGGATGCTGGAGCCTCTCCCAGCAGACATTGGGCGGCAGGCAGGGAGACACCCTGGACAGGCCTCCAGGCCATCACACACACACGCACACACACACACACACACAAACGCTGAATCCGCACTGGATCCGGAATCCCTTATTTGGGTTGAAAATTATATAGTGGTTCGGGATTGGTTGACGGAACCTCCCAGAGGCCCTGGGCGGTGCCTCGCCTGCTGCTGTTCCGCTGCAAAGGAAACAACGAGAACCAACCGAACGCTGCCCATTCCCCCCTATCCCGGCAGGCTAGCGCTTGGTAACTTCTCACTGGCTGTCCTGTTTAAAAAGAAACCATGACACGTTTTAAGCGTTGATCTTTAGTGTTCACAAACGTGAAATCCTAGAATCGTCATCAACAGCAGCAGCAGCGGTGCCACGGACGTCCTGGTGTTGCACCAAGGTAGGACCAGGCTAACCAGCTAGATCCAGTTTCCAATTCATGTCAGACTGGGGAAAAAAATGCAAAATAATAAATAAAGATTGCGTAGCAATCATGCCAGTGGATGGACTGTTGCTGTGCGTAGGGGATTTGAGCGGACTTCACTTCAGTCAGATTAGTGTTGTGCACAACGCTGTGTTGTTGTAGGCGTGTAGCTCTCCGCTGACCTTAGCCTAATGCTAATTGTTGGCTAATTTAGCTTGGTGCTGATGCTGACCTAGCTAAAGCGGAAACCAGAGCATCCTAGGCACCTCACTGCAGAAACGACGTATTCCATCCGCAGTTATGTTTTATTCCTTTAGTCTCCCATAGCAAGTGATGCGTTCTCTATGTTAACAACAAGGGATGTTACAGAACATGAGGGATGTCCCGGTCAAGTTTTTTTTTGTTGCCCCGAACTGATCCTAGTGATTTAATATTGTTTATTTTTATATTTTCGTGTATAATACAGCTGCGTGAGTACATAAGTTAGTAAAACTAGTCCAAATTAGATAAGATATACGTGACAATTTAATAGCTCTGCATAAAGAAAAAAATATCGCAACTGTCCATTAATGGTTTTAATTTATATATATACAAAATAAAAAAGTAAAACTATGAAAATAATATTGAATACAACAGCACCCACAAATACAAAAAACACTGAACAAAAAAGAAACAACACTCCAAAGAGAATCATTTGAATGTGTATTTGTTTGAGTGATTTTTAGTGCCTTATCATATTAGTCATGTTGAAAGTAGCGCAGGGACTACTGCCTTGTGAAACACTGACATTACAGAAATTACAAGTGACTGTTAAGCCGCTTTCATCTTCCAATTTAAAGAAGTTCCACACTGCAGACAATAAAGCCACTTGTCCATGTGGACTTCTTAAAATGCGTGGCTCATTGTTGCAAGATATGGATCATGTCAGTTTACTACACCAAGATGGAGCGCAACAGGTCATTTATGACACCTATATGACAACTGGCACAGACGGAGTGTAAGGGAGTCAAATAAACAAAGGATCGAAGTTTGATCGGGTTTGATAAAGCCAACATTGATTAATTAAAATAAGCCTAGATTAGTTCTAATCCCAGTCTCTTGAATTCAACTGGGACATCCTACTGAACATAGATCTTGAATTATTTTGTGAGCCGTTTGAACCTTGGGTTAATGTGTGTGTGTGTGTGTGTCTGTGTGTGTCTGTGTGTGTGTGTGTGTGTGTGTGTGTGTGTGTCTGTGTGGGCGTTTCACCTCTCTAGAAGGGGATTAGTGAGCCATGTGGTGGGCTTGGCCTTTCCTGCCTGCATTGGTGCTTCTTTCAGAGCTCACTGTTGTAAGAGTACAGACAGCACCATGCCAGACCTGCAGAAAACTTACCAACAGTTTTGTTCAGGTATAGTAGAGTGCTTAGATTGTTTCATATTTGTGTTTTCTAACTTAAATTGTACTTAATGTCAGGGCTTAACATTTTACCCTTTTTAGGGCATTGAGAGAACAGCCAATAAAAACTTTGGGGGTGGTAACACTGCCTGGGAGGAAGAGAAGCTCGCTAAGTATGCCCGCAGGTAAGCGAGGCCTCCTTGTATTAGAAAGCTGGAATCGTATTGTTGGCCGTTACATCAGGGCACTTTGCATTATATTGCATTATATTTAATTTACAAGGCCCCTTACCAATCCAGCTTTATTTACTGCCGAAACAGCGTCATTAAATGTGATTTGTTGTGCTGGATAAATTAAGCAGGGTTAGTGCTAAATTTTGGTACAGTTTAATGTATAATATCAAAAGATTAGGTAGAGTATGTTTGTGCTCTGAAATGCTGCCAAAAGTCCAATTTATTTGAATCAACAGCTTCATAAGGCTGTTGTTAATTCAAACAAATTGGACTTTTCTCTCTTGTCTGTCTTGCTCCCTGACTTCTGGCTTCTCGTTTCAGTGAGACTCGGCTTTTAGAGATTGTTGAGGCTGCATGTGAGAAAACAGATTTTGAATGTAACAGACTGCTGGAGCAGATCGAGGACCAAGTGGAGACATGGTGGTTCCATAGGTAACTGTCATGTGTGTAACATCAAGTGACAGACTAGAGGTGTACATTGTTGACCATGTATGTACAATGTATGTAGGTGTACATTGTTGATGATGAAAAGTGTATTGTCATTAATCACGGCTAGGATTTCATGACTCAACAAGATTCATAAAATAACACTTCAACCCAATAATATCTTTATCTGTTTAATCCCTGACATCATGGAAGAAATCCTAATCTGAATTTGATCCGCTGTAAAATTGATTTTTTTAACTGTATTTCTGAAAATGTAGCAATAATGTGCTGTGTCTAATCATAGTGTACTTTAAACAATACACCTAACTTATCATAGTATCATAAATAACATAATGGTTATTCTATGGGTGTCCTGTAGGCAGCAAGAGGCTCCAGACCTGTTTGAATGGCTGTGTATAGAGGAGCTTAGACTCTGCTGTCCACCGGGACGTTTTGGACCTGACTGCAAAGGTAGTCAGTCACACAGAACACCGAATGTCTATATACAACACATTATTAGGTATATTATACAACACATTATTAGGTATATTTTATTCCTATTCTTTTAAATTTGATCAGCAGTTTTGTTTTCAAGAGGATGTACCTACTCAGCAGTGGTGATTATGATTGAGCTTTATTATAAGCCTTGAGATGTACCGCTAACATTGTGTTTTCTTGCATGGCAGAGTGTCCATCTGGCCCAGGTGGAGTGTGTGGAGGTCTGGGTCGTTGCGAAGGAGAAGGTACTCGCCTGGGAGATGGCGAGTGTGTCTGCGATCCAGGATACTCGGGCCAGCTGTGCCAGAGCTGTGCGGATGGCTATTATAGAGAGAAGAGCTCCAATCACAGCACGGCAGCCTGTGCAGGTAGCCTGTCACAGACAGAGTCTTAACCCATTGCATGCATTTCACCCTGCTTTCAGGCCATAGCATTACCTATAATTAACTCTTCCCTACTGCCTCTTTTTCATCACCTCATTTGTAGCCTGCTACCATTCATGTAAGAAATGCTCAGGGCCACAGGACTACAAATGTCTGGACTGCAAACCAGGCTGGATCCTCCATGACAACAAATGCGTGGGTGAGTCCTCTGTTAAAGGGCATGTGTATAACACTTCAGTAATCCTAAGAAAGTGGTGTAAGTTTACTTGATTTATCTTGTATTTCTCTTGTAGACATTGATGAATGTGGTACAGAGTTAGCGCGCTGTCCCTCCAACACCTACTGTCACAATATAGATGGATCATACGAATGCAGAGGTAATCTCTCGTCCAGTTTCTATGTAAGTTAAAGTTGTTGGCACAACTGTACACTGTAATCCCTAGACATGCTATCACTCTGATCTCTGAATGAAACATTTTTTCTGCAGTCATTGTGGCCAAAAAAAACCAAAAAAAAAATCCTGGCTATAGTCACAGATTTAAATGAAGTTAAATTGTTAAATAGATTTGTCATTTAGATAAATAGATTTGTCATTTAGTCTGTCACATTGTAACTATTCCCTGGTTGTCTCATGTTTTCAGAAGAATTGTGATTTCTAAATAAAGATCATTATATCATCATTGGTGGCACGGTGGTGCAGTGGTTAGCACAGTAGCCTCACAGTAAGAAGGTCCTGGGTTCGAGCCCCGGGGTAGTCCAACCTTGGTGGGTCATCCCAGGTTGTCCTCTGTGTGGAGTTTGCATGTTCTCCCCATGTCTACATGGGTTTCTTCTGGGGGCTCGGGTTTCCTCCCACAGTCCAAAGACATGTAAGTCAGGTGAATTGGGCATACTAAATTGTCCCTAGGTATGACTGGCTGTGTGTGTCGGCCCTGTGTGATGGCCTGGCAGCCTGTCCAGGGTGTCTCCCCGCCTGCCGCCAATGACTGCTGGAATGGACTCCAGTATCCCCGCGACCCTGAGAGCAGGATAAGCGGTGCAGATAATGGATGGATCGATATATCATCATTATAAAAATAATGAGATGGCTTCTCTATGGAAAAAGATGTGGGAAGTGGTCAAAACTATTAGTGACAATAATCACGGGTAATTTATGATTTTTTTAGGGAAAAAATAATGGGTGAAATCACACATTGGTGGAACTTTCCCAACAGTACTTAATGTCCATTGTAGTATGTATGAATCCTGATCTCTCTCCTCTGGTTGCATCCAGGCTGTGACCAGGCATGTATAGGCTGTATGGGCAGTGGCCCTGCTCGCTGTAAGAAGTGTGCCCGTGGTTATAGACTCAGGGGAGCCAAGTGTCTCGGTATGGGAATAATAGTAATCTATTTTCTGTAAATTATTACCTTCATAACTACTCTTAATTGTCTCAATAAAACCTTTTGCATGACTTTTCGTGCAGACATCGATGAGTGTAGTGAACGTGCAATTGCATGCCCAGGGCTGAATGAGGCCTGCATCAATGAGGAGGGATCCTTTCACTGTGACTGTGCTGAAGGTTTCATCCGAAGGGACAGCATTTGTGTGGAGAACAAGCCACCCAGTAAGTAGTAGCAGTAGTCGTAGCAGTATGTATACACTTGCACAAAGTACAGATGTCTTCTCAGACCTTTCTGATAAATATCCCTACATCTCTCCCTTCAGCTGGCCCAGAGAAAGGTCTATTTGATGAGATGACAGATGATGAGGTCCTGGTGCTTCAGCAGATGTTTTTTGGTGTTGTGATCTGTGCCCTAGCAACACTCGCTGCAAAGGGTGACATGGTTTTCACAGCCATATTCATTGGAGGCGTGGCTGCTATGGCCGGCTACTGGCTGACAGAAAAGGGAGACTACATGCTGGATGGATTCCTCAAGGGACGCTAACCCGTTGGAGTCCTGGATCTCATAGGGGAACATGGAATTACAAATCAGTATGGGTAAAGAAGACTCCTTGAGGGTAGGAAACAATTCCTGCAGAGCTACCCTGTCAGGGCTGTCAGTTTTGGGTGGGGAATTATGTGAAAGGGCTAGGGGTGTTTTGTGTACTTGACTAGGATACTACAGGACGATATGAGAACTTGAAATAACTCAGTGAGGATTTAGCAGAGAGATGACTCACCTCTTCAAGTGGAATGATAACACTGTTATGCACTGATAATGGAACTGAACTTTGTCCCCCGTCTGCTTTGTTGGGGACAGGGGTGAAATGAATGAGAACATTACTGATTGTTACCAATTTAACATGCGTTTGTATCTTTCAGCTGGCCCAATTTTTGCTCAAGAAATGATGTCTTTTTCCTCGATGCAATCTAAACTTTTAAGAAAAGATTTATGTCCATGACATTTTATTTATTTATATCAATGTTTGAAGCAGATGTTATCTTTTGGAGGAAGGCAGAGTAGATGAACTTGGTAAGGAAGAGGGCATTAAAACAGAAGATTGCTGCTATGGGCAAAGGGATGGGTGGAGGAAACCCTCCTTAAGCCAAAGAAAGCTCATTGAAACTCTGGGATCGATCCAAAATAAGTTATTGCGCATTTTGGTCCATCAGATAACTTTTTCTTTTCATTTACAATCTTATTGTATGATTTGTTTTCAGTATGAATGCATGAAAAAATGAACTGCAATGAAAGGCGCTGTACCATACGTATTATTTATATATTTATTTATTTATCTGGTTGGCATGGAATATTGACGTTAATCACAACTTGATCGCCATGTTTACTTTAAACCTCAGATAAGGAAACCATGACCATCAATGCTGTTAACAGCTGTAATGCTGTCCATAGTTTGTCTTTTCATTTATTTATGAAGCAATGTTTATGTTTTTCTACTTCTATTAATAATTGTTGAATTTCGTCTTGACTTTGCATAGCTGGCTTGTTTTATTCTATTCGACGGTATGTCAGCATTATGTTAGGAAGGCACTAAAATATTGTTTCATACCCGCCCATCTTTGTTTTATCTTTTGTTGTCACAGCTTTCCACCTTAGTGGTCAGTAGGCTGCACATGCATAGAAAATTATTCCATTTGCTTTCCTTTTCAATAAACGTCATAGTCACTCATGATGTTGGTCCCGACTCAAAATGAGCTTAACAGCACTTTTAAGTAAAATCCATCCATCCATTATCCGAACCGCTTATCCTGCTCTCAGGGTCGCGGGGATGCTGGAGTCTATCCCAGCAGTCATTGGGCGGCAGGCGGGGAGACACCCTGGACAGGCCGCCAGGCCATCACTCACACACACACACACACACACACACACACACACACACACACACACACACACACACACACACACACACACACACACACACACACACACACACACACCTAGGGACATTTTAGTATGGCCGATTCACCTGACCTACATGTCTTTGGACTGTGAGAGGAAACCGGAGCTGAAACCCACGCAGACATGGGGAGAACATGCAAACTCCACACAGAGGGCAACCCGGGTTGACCCCCAAGGTTGGTCTACCCTGGGGCTCGTACCCAGGACCTTCTTGTTGTGACGCGACTGTGCTAACCACTGCATCATCATGCCGCCATTTATATATTTTATTTATATATATATATATATATACTTAAGGAAAACTGAAATATTACACATAACTCCTTTAGGTAATTCTTATTGGATTCTGTCATTATGGATAAAGTGGCATTACAAATAACAGGTAATGAGGCCTACCACTGAATCCAAAATTTAATACAATGAAATAGCAACTACCCTCAAGTAAATTGGTTGGATTTTGAGATCTGTCCCACAGATGGTGTCGGGACATCCAGTTTAGCAAATCGTACCATTTGAATTGAAGCACTACATCTTAACCCTGTGAACAATTACACAGTTCATCTGCAACCAAGATGGGTTTCCAAGTGAAACTGAGAGTCAGTGGAGGGAGGAGTCAGCAGTTTGATTCTGGACGTTAGGCATCCGCCTATTTCAGTGTCCCACTCCAGTTAATGGGTGTGAGGCGCAGCAGCTCTCTCTCCTTTAGGGCCTCAAGGGAACGGGTTAGTGCTTTGTCCCTCCAGTTTTGCTCCATTAGCTACGCACACACACACACACACACACACACACACACACACACACCAGGGAGAGACAAGTGAAAACCTCAAACATCTCCCAGCCATTATTATAACATGAGAGTAGTTAGCATGTTTGAATCCATTACAGCCCACTGGTGGTAGACAGCTCTTACACAGACTAAAAGGATGTTTTGTCCCATGTGAGCAAATGACTCTGACTCCGGTTTCAGTATATCCATATGTGTGTGTGTTTGAGAGCGCACCTTCTTATTCTCGTCTCTGTACGACATCATTGCTCTGATGTGCTGGATCCGCTCCTCTCTTTCCCTGGACATGGCGAGGAGGTCCACTTCACGTAAATACTCTGCCTCTTTCACCTCGCTGGCCAGCTGCAGCCTCGGAGCCACCCTTTTCTCATCCATCTGTCTCTTTAGCTGCTCTCGTAGCTCCCGCCTTGTATAAACAGAGGGGTTTTGTTACATATTGATCACTGCACACAGGCGGGATCGTATCTGTCTGTGTTTGCTGCGGCATACAGTGCATTCAAGCACGATCCCCATGTAGGCATAGCCTTGTCCAGTACACAAAAACTCACTGGTGCACATTATGTTTGCCGAAGGAGGGCACCGTTTTACCTGTACTCTTCTCTCTCACTGCTGGTACCATAGAAGGGTTTTCGCCACACTTGGTGATACCTGACACACCAACAGATTAAAAGTTACTGGTTTTGAAGTATATGCAATGTAAAAAAGAATGTACACCCTTTTTTGGTGACGTGGTTTCAGATATTAGGACACCCCTAACTATAACCCTCCATGAGCCCTAATAGTAGAAAAAACCGAACTCATACGGCTCATATGATTCTGATTTGTCATTACATGTGCATTTCCTCATTCCACAGACTTGTGTACACGTACATACAAGAGGGTCAGCAGTTAGCAGACAGATTTGAGTGTGACCACCGAGCATCACGGAGCACTAAACAATAATATCATAGTCAAGAAGGTGTGTCAAGTGCATTTGGTGTGAGCTGTAGATCATCAAGAGGGAGTGATGTGAGAATTGAGTTACAAAGCACATGGACTAGGCCACACTTATCAGTACAATAGACATCTCATCCCGACAGGTGTAAATGATGTGATCTGCAGTAGGCCTACGTGTAGTAGAAGGGCACAAAAACATACACCAGTAAGGAAGTAAGGACACAGTAGTAAGCACTGTTAATAAGTAATTCATATTGAGTCATTACTTGTTCAACCAAAAATACGCCAACATGCATGGTTTAATACATCATGGTATTTAAAACTTCTTAAATGAAAGGACTGCACTGTCTTTGTTCCCCCTTTTTCTCCCCAATTGTACTTGGCCAATTACTCCACTCTTCCAGGCCGTCCCAGTTGCTGCTCCACCTCCTCTGCCGATCCAGGGAGGGCTGCAGACTACCACATGCCTCCTCCGATACATGGAGTCACCAACCGCTTCTTTTCACCTGACAGTGAGGAGTTTCACCAGGGGGACGTAGCGCGTGGGAGGATCACGCTATTCCCCCCAGTCCCCCAAACAGGCGCCTCGACTGACCAGAGGGGGTACTAGTGCAGTGACCAGGACACATACCCACATCTGGCTTCCCACCTGCAGACACGGCCAATTGTGTCTGTAGGGACGCCCAACCAAGCCAGAGGTAACACGGGGATTCGAACCGCCGATCCCCGTGTTGTGCACTGTCTTTGTTAAATCACTGTATCTCCCATGCAACGTGGGACTGGATTGTCATGAATTTCTGCTTTCACCAATCAGGTTGATTAGTGGCTGATTGGTCTGACTCCACCTGTAATGCTCCTTCCTTTGCATGGTCAGTGTCCTTTGGTGGTTGTGGTGGTGAACAGCTGGTGTCTCGAGGCTGACGGTGCGTTTGCAAACCAGAGGTGGATGTAGAGGGTCCAGTCTAGGGATACTCTAAAGGTCAGATTTATGTAAGTGACTTCTTTTTTTCTGTAATCTAAAGGCAAAGTTAAACAGTTTGCAAGACAGGGTTTAAGACCCATCCAGAATCAAGGCTCACCTGATTGGCTGTCCAGGGTTGGGATTTGTTAGAGATAGTGGGCAATGCCAGAGATGTCACCGTAAGGTGGTGACTCTGGCGAGAAGTAAGTGCGGTGTGAGGAACAGACATAGGCGTGGAAGCCACACAGATTCCTGCTGTTGTTTTGAGAAAAAAAAGGCCAACTCGTCTATAAATCAGACATTTGTAAGCAAGCACACTGAACAAAGATGTTTCCTTACGTAGTTTCATTGTGTAGTTCAGCCTGTTCTCCTGTTCATTCGCTGGTGGAGTCCCGTTATAGTGCAATGAGATCCTCCAAAGAGTCCCCGCACAGTTCAATATTCTTCTTAACTACAGTTCTATGTACAAAAAGAAATCATAATTCACATGTACAAATCTGCTCATAGTGGGTAACTAAATAGAAAAAATAATTCTCAACGCCGAACAAGTTGCTCATTAACCTGCCACATGCCTATGCACCCACTGAGTGTTTTGCGGTGGCAACAGTTGCCTAGGGAATATTACCCTCCACCACCACAACAATGCAGAAAGCTTGTGCATGAAGAACAAAGACTTGCACCAGTGAACTTGAGTGGAATGTTCATTAGCCAAAGGAGTGACAAAGCACTGATGGCACACAGTCAGAAGTTGGCTCTTTGTCCAAGTCCAAGACACAACTGAGTGACAGAAAGATAGATAACAGACTAACTGAATAACGCAACAATGAATATTTATTAGTAAAACCATAAAAATACTTTATTCATCAATGAATAAACAGTTGTACAAGATGACAAAAATAACACTTTGTGTACTATGAAAGGGTTTATCAAGCTCAACACCACTATTTTGCTACATAATTAACAGTTCTTGAATGTATTCCCTGCAGTTCTCCAAACTTCGTAGCTTCTCAAATTCCCAGCTTCTCATGGTTCTCCCACAGCCAAACATGGTATTGGTTTAACTTGTGATCTTGAGGGGTCACCTTAAATATATATATGCGCACAAAATTAGATTTTTTTTTTATGGAGATGAATAGTCTTTAAACCTTATGTAGTAATGTTCTGATTGTAGAATGGTTTTAAATGTTATCACCTTTTTCCATTCTCCCAGACAGAAGATCCGGTAGGAGTCATTGCCATACTTCCCAATACCATGCAGCTCTATGGGGTAGCGCCACTGTTTAGTAAGATACTCATCTGTGCAAGAGGAAAAAGAAAAAGGTGAAGATGTTTTTTTTTGTGCTACAGCTACTGCTTGACATTGGTAGTGACATATGTAAATACCATTTTTCTACTGGCCAATACTGTGGGTATAGGGAAATGTAAGCACATATCAACAGCATACACGCATATTCACCTGAGAAACGAATTATTATTTTAGCTCTGAGCTGATATAAGCCAAGTGGCTTCATAAGTTCAGACATGGGCTTCCAGTCAGCCTCCCGTGTCAGCTCAGCAGATGGGTAACGTTCGAAGAACTGCCAAAGCACCGGAATGGCCATTTTACCTAAAATATAGAAAATGCAAAACAAATTATAATAACGTTCTTATGACTAAGTGTTGAATAGTATCAGATACCAATACTGCACACATTCATACACACATACAACATACTGCAATACCTATGCATTTGCAGTTGTTCATGCCTTGTTTATTTGATCTCACCACTGGTCTTGTTCAGAAAGATGGTAGCTACCAGTAGCTTCCATGGATCATGGAACAAGGTTTCCTGTACCAGGTTAAAGGGGGAACGAGGAGGGGTCCACTTCTTAAATGCCTTTCTCCTGGGGGGGCTAAAGCCTATAGGTAAGAGTACAAAGAGTTTTTATGAAGTGAAACTCACATAACTTCCTTTCATTCTACAAAGAATAAAAGGTTGCATATGCAAACACATGAGTCACACCCTTAATAACCACTAAATTCTTGCCATTTACCATAATACCACTTAATAATTAATCGTTACCTTCTCTCAGTGACTTGTTGCTGAAATAAGGACTGGTCTTCCGTTTGTCTCCCAAAATTCTGGATTCTGACAAACAAGACACAAATGTATACTATACTAGGCATGTAGATCTACCTGCACTTCAGAAGTACAAAGAGTAAAATGCAAGTGTAGAGTGAAGTTGTGGTATAGACAGGCAGTCACATTGAAGGTTAATCATACATACGATTCTGGGAGTCTGTCATTGGTGAACAGCGCCCACCAGTGTTGTCAGAACTAATTAGCTCTCCTTCCAAATCACTCTCAGCTTCACCCTCTGATGCAACACAGAGCTTTTGCGCATCGTCTTGCTCACCCTCCCCAACTCCCTTGCTATTAATGGCTACCTCAACAGTCAGGCTTGGGACAGGAGGCTGTGAGCCTGTCTGTATGACTTGCTGATCATCAGAAGTGTTCTCTGGACCAGTTGAAAGGGCCAGTAGCTTCTCTCTCAGCAGCCCTTTCCTCCGAGGGCTCTTCTCCAATTTGACCTCATTCGCTGGGGTTAAATACATAGTCTGATTGCAGCACCTAACAGACTTATCACTTTCATCACTAAGACCATTTAATACTTGTTTGTTCTCATTTTTACTTTCCGTATTAAAATGAATAACATCTTCTGAAATGCCCCTTATATTTTCTTCTTTGTTTTCCCTTTTCATCAAAGATGTATGATAGGCCTTCTTGGCTGATGAGGCCTTTGGAAGTTTGTCACTTGTATTTTGCTTGCAAGAAGAGGCCCTTTTAGATTTAGGCTGAAGTGGATGTAATATTTCTGAGCCATCCTCTTTTGTCTTCTTTTGTTCATCACCTTGTAGTTTATCTCTCTTACTTTGTTTGATTCTGGGTGGGAGTAATTGTGGAGTTGGGATATTGTCACTCTCACATGTGCTGAAACTGAAGAGGTCTATGTGTAAGTCCTCCTTCCCGCCTTTAAGAAGGAAAGCTTGCAGAGATGCTCTGGACCGGAAGGTCTGGCCCTGGGGACTTCAACAACAGAGTGATCCGTTACCATGTGAAGTTATCGAGCTGTGTCAGCAATGCATTCAGTCGTGAGTTATGGTTACATGCAGAAAAGATTTTTAGAGAACACTGAGTCACCTTGTGATGTAGACATCCATTTTGCCTGCTGTCTTGCCAGCTTTCCGCTGCTTCACCACTCGTGTCCAGCCAGGGGGCATTCTTGAAATGTTGCATGTCTCATCCTTGTCCATGGGAAAATCTCTGTTGATCTCTAGCTATTACAGGTAGAGGGATGCATGTTTAGCACTGCTTTCGTGCATTGTTGAGATAGCAGTAGAGGCTGAGATGTCTGTGTTTTTCATTGCCTGCAATCAGCTCCATGTCCAGAAGTTGACGCTTATTCCGACATAAGCGTCAGCTATCATGCGTTCTCTTTCAATGTGCGTGCGATCTGTGCCTTATTTCGAATAAAAAAACATAGAATTATATGATCACCTAATCGTTTAGTATTCATTCACGGCAGATCTTACAGTAGATGTGATCAGAAATCGTCAAATTATCTCTACCAAAAGGCAGCACATTAGAAATGACTAACAAACAAACCGACTTCAGGTTATTATACCTGAAAAAACAAAAAAAAACTTCAATCTCCTCCCTTTCTTATAGAGAACAAGTGTCAAGACGCTGTAGAGACTGGTGCTCGCCTTCCATATTCCTGGACTCTGATCTCGGCATCGGATGGATGAGGTCAACTCTGTCAGTATGTCAGAAATGTGTGTGTGTTTACGGACATGTTCTTACAGTCGCCCATCCACAAGCAGGAAGTAGATGGGCGGAGTCTGCGCACTGAGAGCCAATCCAGAAAACGGAGATTGGTGTGGAAGTTGCCTATGACAATTTATTTAGAAACAAATCTTCAGTAAAATATATCGTTAAACGGCAGAATGAGAGCCGTTCCTACGTGGATAGATAAAGTGCATGATCGTGACAAAGTTGAGCAATGGTAAGAATCTTAAAGCTGATTTGAGCTGAGCCACTAGGCCGGATGCTGGGATTTGGTTAGCAACGGCGGTTGCTATGTAAACTGGTGTTAGTTGTTAGCCTTCCAGCTAACTTTTTGTTTAAGTGATGATATACGATAAACATTTCACTTGCATCAGAAATGCTATAACTGACCTAACCGTGGTTTATTACATCTTGTAAAAAATATTTGTACAATAAACAGACTTGCATTCAAAGTGCAACTTGTATATTTTGTTGAGGAAAGCTAACGTTAGCTGTCTATTTAGCTAGCTAACGTCATGTACAGTAATGCAGTGACAATGATTCATTTTAGTTTCGTCAGCTAAATAAGGTCCTTGTATGAGCTTAGCTCCCAGATCTCAAGAATTACCACGAACACCAAGAAGTAAATTTTGCATGGTATTTTCGTTTAATGTATTAAGAAATGTGTGATGTAGCGTGTCTTAGCTTTACTGCCAAAGAATAGCAAAGCCCTGATAGTGCGACTGTGATTCAGTGTTCATTCTCCGTTTCAGTATATATGACCTCGCCTTCAAGCCAGATGGTAGTCGGCTAATTGTTGCTGCAGGAAATTGTGTTCTGGTAAGACTGATTGGTGTGGTTTGTTCGTCATGCCAGAGGTCTAGAAATACTTAAAGTATTTGATGTTATGCTTTTGTTGGTATTATATCTTGTATATTTTTGTTGCAGGTTTATGACACAAAAGATGGAACTCTAATCCAGCCATTGAAAGGACACAAAGACACTGTTTATTGTGTGGCCTATGCCAAAGATGGTACTTAGCTAGAAGTTTAGTTTTTCCTCTATAAATTTCTGACGTCACCGTAACACATATCTCAAACATACTATATTTTTTTCTGTAGGTAAACGCTTTGCCTCAGGTTCTGCAGACAAAAGTATCATCATCTGGACATCTGAACTGGAGGGTATTTTGAAATACACGTAGGTGTCCCCTTTTCTCATCAGTTTTGTGTTATAGTTTTCTCACTTCATTAGATTCTTTAATTATTAATTGTTTTTATTTGTGTCTTGATGCATGTTCTGCAGTCATAATGATTCCATTCAGTGTGTTGCCTACAACCCTGTTACTCACCAATTAGCCTCCTGCTCTTCTGGGGATGTTGGTGAGTACAGTCGAATTTTGCATGACTTTATGCACTTTTGCAAAGTAATACAAGTGAATACATTTTGATTTTTTTAGAGAATAATAATTTAACGTTGGCACACCAGACAGCTGTAAATCTCATGTTATATTTGTTTAGGCTTATGGTCCCCAGAACAAAAATCGGTGTCCAAGCATAAAGTGAGCAGCAAGATAACATGTTGTGGGTGAGTAAATTAGTCTCTATAGTTATTTGCAAAGTTCAAGTTTATTGCCAGCCAATAAAATTTACAGATACTATGAATTTGTCTTAGTGAGATGCTCAACATAAAGACATAATTACATTTTAAAGTAAAGGAAAAAAAGGGGTAACATTATCAGTAAAAGTCTCTACATGTGATTATCCAAATATCTAAACATCTAGTTTGCAGATAAATACAAAATTCAGAGGTATTGGGTATCTTTATGTACACAGTTCGAAAAAGTAAGAATTGATTGTCACAAATCGGTCATATCTGCTTATATGAAAGCCACTTTATTTATCAACGCTACTTTATTTTGTCATTGTAGGTTACAATCCAAATTGTTTTCTGCATTTAAACCATCCTATTGTATAGGAGCAGTGGGCAGCTGCAACGGCTGGGGACAAACTCCAGTTCTTTTTCCTATTGCCTTGGACAGAGGCACAGGCAGGAGTGTTAACCCTAACATGCATGTCCTTTTTTATGGTGGGAGGAAACCTGAGCACCCAGAGGAAACCCACACAGACACAGGGAGAACATGCAAACTCCACACAGAAAGAACCTGGGACGGCCTGGGGTTCGAACCCAGGACCTTCTTGCAGTGAGGCAACAGTGCTAACCACTGGGTCACCATGCTGCCATAATGCTGCTCATACAAAGTTTTGCTACCCGATAGCAATTGTAATGATTTGGACCACCTTTCACTGTTGATAAGCATCTTTAGGATTCCTATTCTCTCAGGTCTGAAGAGTCCAAGGGTCTGAAAAATTCTGATATTTTATCTTCTTCTTTAACCAAAATCAACTTCTCATCTTCCTGCTTTACAACAACTTTTACAATGTCTTCATACTGGGTGACAGCTGAAGGCTCCTCTTCCTGTTGTTTTAAATTTCCTGGTAAAGGCAGTGCCTGCTCACTGACTCCATATATATCAGTACTCTACTGCACAGTACTCAAAACATTGCAGTTGTTGAAAACATTTTACACTGAAAATAAAAGAATAGCATAAAATTATACATATTGAGTTAAAGGATTGTTTAAGAATAACAAGTGGTTGGCACAGTGGCCCAGTGGTTAGTGCTGTCGCCTCACAGCAAGAAGGTCCTGGGTCCAAATCCTGGGGTTGTCCAACCTTGGGGTCATCCCTGGTCATCCTCTGTGTGGAGTTTGCATATTCTCCCCGTGTCTGTGGTGGGTTTTCTCCTGGTGCTCCGGTTTCCCCCACCTTCAAAAAGACATGCATGTTAGGGTTAATACTCCTGTCTGTGCCCCTGACCGAGGCATGGCAAGACGAACTGGATTTGGTCCCCGGGCGCTGCACGGCGGCTGCCCACTGCTCCTAGCTACACAGATAGAATGGGTTAAATGCAGAGAAAGAATTTCCCCAAGGGGATTAATAAAGTAGTAAAAAAAAAGAATAACAGGTGGTGGTTTAGAATGCAATACAATGCACAAGATATACTACATGTACAAATAGTATAAAGTTTAAGCCCTTGTCTGTAAAACATTTTTGACAAATGGTTTCATTTGATTACAGATGGACAAATGACGGCCAGTACCTTGCCTTGGGCATGATGAATGGAGTGGTGAGCATCCGGAACAAGAACGGGGAAGAGAAGGTCAAGATAGAGCGTCCGGGAGGCTCTTCCTCTCCTATCTGGTCCATTGCTTGGAACCCGTCTAAGTCAGTATTCAACCTAAACTATCAACATCAAGAGTGTAGAATAGTTTAAGGTAGCTTCTTTATAAAATAGGCACAACTGTCAATAGTTTTTACATTGTCTGGCTTGTGTTCTATTGTAACAGGTGTCTGAAATTGCGATTTGACCAGAAATGTAAAGCGCTTTGTGTGGCTGTTGCAGCTAGAAAAGCGCTATATAAAATACAACTTGATTCATTGATAGATTGAACTCAAGACAGTCGCTAAGAATCAAAATAAACAAGATTAAAGGAACATATAAGGTGTATGTTGTAGATATGGCCAGTAGGTGTCAGTATTCAACCAGACAGGTCTTAACGGGGACTTTTGGAAGTGAAAGGGTGAGGAAGAGGATGATGAGGTTGTGGATGAGCGGAGCAGCCAGGCTTGCTCTGTAACACCCTCTACAGTCAGAATAGGCAAGTTATTTTCCTTGTATTGTCATAGGGATGAGCACAACGACATTTTGGCTGTGGCAGACTGGGGACAGAAGTTGTCCTTCTATCAGCTCAGTGGTAAGCAGGTGAGTAATAAAGTTCTATGCTTCAACAACACCAAATGCCCAAGCGCCACACAGTTCTCCTAAGTACAAACAACAAGATGGCTTGCTAATATACATGTCTATACCAAATCCCATTAATGGTCTTCTGATTTGTGTTCACAATTTGCATCTCTACCGCACAAGTGTTGTGCTCCCCACTACAAACAGGTCAAAGGGTCTGTTGAGCAAAGGGAGGCAATCCTGGGTCTTCAAGTCCTCTATCCCTAATTGATTGGATTAAGGAACCCCAACAGTCTGTGTGTTGCCATTCATTCACGTTACTATAGCAACAAGAAACTGACATATTTGATAACCTTTTGTCTAAAACATAAGGTATGAATAACACTTGACTGCACTTTAAGGACTGTATTTCCTGTTGTAATCAAGCTGCCAGGCTTTATTAAAACCATAACATGGCATTGGAAGTAATCCTGCTAGATTTTGTAATACTACTGGTCCCCTCACTGCTTCTCCTTCCTGCTCAGTGCCCCTGGGTAGTACCATAATTATAGACAAATATGCACCCTTCATTATTCTGCCATGAAACATTCAGCTCCTGTATTGTCACTGGTTCATTTATCTTTTTAAGTAAACATGCTGTTTTCATTACAGCCCTTGGAATAGTTTGTAATAAAAGAAAATGAACTTGTCTAAAATGTGTATTTCAGTGTAGTATGTACTGTCAGATGGTTCTTTTACGCGGTGAGGAGAAACAGATGCGTGGAGTTGAGGAACTGATATTACCTTGTGCTAATGGACCTGGCGTACCGATGCAATAAAAGCTATTTAGAAGAGATAGCATGTTTCTTTCTTTCCCCCATCTTTTATTCAAGTGCTCAAAGGAATTGTTGGACATGTTTTCTGCTTTGATGAGTGTGGGCCCAGATGCGGCAAAGTGTTAGCCCAGACCTCTCTCCATAAATAAGAGAGGTACTTATTTTAATGGCGACCTCTCTCTTTTATTTTGCTCAGATTGGGAAAGACAGAACTCTCACCTATGACCCATGCTGCGTCAGCTACTTTTCCAAGGGCGAGTACATAGTTATGGGTGGCTCTGACAAACAGGCCTCCCTCTATACTAGAGATGGCGTGCGGCTTGGCACCATCGGAGAGCAGAACTCCTGGGTGTGGACGTGCCGGGTCAAGCCCGACTCCAACTATGTGGTGGGTCCACATCTTGGGAACACATATGTCCTATTAAGTGATCAGACATTCAGTCACTGATGTGCTTCAGTGTGATAGAGACAGAGTACTGCAAAGTAAAACAGCAATGATGAGCTGAGATTTGCAATCAAAACTGATTTGTTTCGACATATTTTCTCGATTTGATACAACAGTACCACTTATGCTTCACAGATACATGAGTCATTTTATCTCACTGTGTAAAATATTTCGCCCACAGTAACACCTCTTCATCATTTCCTTTCACTAAATTTAACTGAAAGTGACGAGGCATATGGGAGAGAAGTGGTTGCTGGCAGATTTTCTACCATGATAGACTGGGCTCAAACAACAGGAACATCCTGTTGCTCTCACATTTTTTTCTTAGAGGTGTTAATAGGATGTACTGCTATGTTGTTATCTCTTTTCAAGGTGTTGGGCTGCCAGGATGGGACTATTGCCTTTTTCCAGCTCATCTTCAGCACAGTTCACGGCCTCTACAAAGATCGTTATGCTTACAGAGACAGCATGACTGATGTCATTGTCCAGCACCTCATCACTGAACAAAAAGGTGCATTCGTTATTTTACAACAGAAGTATTTAGTCAAAGCAAGTCTGAAACTGTATACTTGAATTATAAACTTTCCAAAATACTATGCAATCTTTTTTGACATTTTATCGGTCTTTAATTCAAAGGTGTATTTGATTTTGTTCTTAAAATCTTAATAACCTTAAAGAGACAATTTAAGAGGACTCATATGACTCATCACTATATCGGTAATCCATACTTACCTTCTCTTTCAGGTCCACAATAATTTCAAGAGTCTGTGTCAATTTTCCAATGTTGGAAATATTGTACCAAATTAATAAAATGTTCTAATTTTTGATTTTTTTAATAATAAAGAGTGCACAGGCTTTAAGCATTCCATTTTCTTTTTCTTCTTCTTCTTTTTTTGAATTTCTCCCCAATTGTATTTGGCCAATTACCCTATTCTCTGAGTCGTCCCAGTCGCTGCTCTACCCCCTCTGCCGATCCGGGGAGGGCTGCAGACTACCACATGCCTCCTCCGATATATGTGGGGTCGCCAGCTGCTTCTTTTCGCCTAACAGTGAGGAGTTTCGCCAGGTAGACGTAACACGTGGGAGGATCATGCTATTCCCCCCATTTCCTCCTCCCCCCTGAACAGGCGCCCTGACTGACCAGAGGAGGTGCTAGTGCAGCGACCAGGACACATACCCACATCCGGCTTCCCACCCGCAGACACGGCCAATTGCGTCTGTAGGGACGCCTGACCAAGCCAGAGGTAACACGGGGATTCGAACCGGCAATCCCCATGTTGGTACACAATGGAATAGACCGCCACGCTACCCGGATGCCCAGTATTCCATTTTTGCCAGATTCAGTAAAAAGTGGCTTAAAGGTCTGTAGAGACATTTCTGACAGGATAGCAGTTATTTGAACCCATGAACCATGGTCAGATAGACACAACCAAAGAGCAGGAGGCAGGGGTATTTTGGCTTTACTGACCTTTCTTCCATGCTCATTATCTCCTTCTCCCTACTCCATCCTCAGTAAGGATCAAATGCCGTGAGCTGGTGAAGAAGATTGCTATCTACAGGAACCGTCTGGCCATCCAGCTGCCCGAGAAGATTCTCATCTATGAGCTCTACTCGGACGACTCCTCAGACATGCACTACCGCATCAAGGAGAAGATCTGTAGGAAGTTTGAATGCAACTTGCTGGTGGTTTGCTCTCAGCATATCATCCTGTGTCAGGTCAGATGGAGGAGAGATTGTGAGAGCTTTGTCACGGAGTACACTGGCACACACAAAGAATAATCTTTTTTGTCAGTTAAAAAATGTGCCTGATCACAGTTCAGAAACTCTGCTCTTAATGTTCTGTGACATAGAGCTCTACTTAATTTCTTCTTTTCAGCTGACCTGCAGAGACATTCCTGTCCTATGTAAATTTCATTAATGCATGGTTGACAGATTGTGGAAGAGCCTAAAGAGACGTTTGTGCACTATGAACATGATGGAAACACAGTGAATTAGCGGTTAACTGCATGCTGCTACTTAACACAGCCAAGAGAAAAGAGATAGTGGCCTGGTTTTTCCCAGATGTTTCTGCCTTTCCTGTAAAAGACTCCAGCTGTGTTTGTGTGCTCTGCTGGCTCTGTTCACCCCCTTTCAGTCCTTTTTCAACTGAATAAGTGAGAGACAGGGGATGGAGAGGAAAGGGCCAAAGTCTGTGGAACCACGGGTGTCTCTGGGGGTTTCTCTCTGCTTCTTGTCTCTCCACGTGTTTGACAGAGGCTGGTTGGGGGAGTAGCAGCCATAACACAGAGGTTACATCCCTGCAGGTCTGTCTGAGAGGTGCATCGGATCTCTCTCTAATAGGCCCTGTTGGTGTTTCATGCCTCAGACAGCTTTTAAGCCATATAAATGGGCTGTGGTTGTATGGGACATGCATGTTGGTGTCAGATCAAATCAACATTCATCTTCAAGGTGTTTCTTTCAGATACCACACCCCAATTTACTGTCTTTAATATGACACTGAAGCAGTAGGTTGAGATTGCTGAGAATATTTTTAAGACAATTTAAGAGAATGTTTAAATAAATTAAGAGGACTAGTTTAACAGAATGTTAAATTATGAGGCCAAAATAATTTGAGTTGGCCATATCAAAGGAATTCCAATGAAGCTGAGTGAGTATTTCATGGGGTATTTGTAATTGTGGTCTCATCTGTTCCACTAACCTCTTTCTAATGTAGGAGAAGAGGCTCCAGTGCTTGTCCTTCAATAGTGTCAAGGAGAAGGAATGGCTGATGGAGTCTCTGATTCGGTACATCAAAGTGATTGGTGGGCCTCCTGGCAGAGAGGGCCTGCTAGTAGGGCTGAAGAATGGAGCCGTGAGTACTTTGAGGAGAAGCGTCCCTAAGTTAGATAACTTATTAAAATGGTCAGCGAGGTGTATGTTGAAATCAGAATTTGACTAGAGAAGGTAAATACGGTTTCAGCCCAACAAACCAAAAATATTTTGGGTGAGCATCTGGGTAGCGTAGTGATCTAATCCGTTGCCTACCAACATGGGGTTGCTGGTTTGAATCCCCGTGTTACCTCCAGCTTGGTCGGGTCCCTACAGACACAATACGGGTGGGAAGCCAGATGTGGGTATGTGTCCTGGTCGCTGCACTAGCGCCTCCTGTGGTCAGTCGGGGCAGCTGTTGGGGGGGGGGACTGGGGGGAATAGCGTGATCCTCCCACGTGTTACATCCCCCTGGCGAAACTCCTCACTGTCAGGCGAAAAGAAGCTGCTGGCGACTCTACATGTATCGGAGGAGGCATGTGGCAGTCTGCAGCCCTCCCCGGATTGGCAGAGGGGTTGGAGCAGTGACCAGGACGACTCGGAAAATAGGGTAATTGGCCAAGTACAACTGGGCAGAAAAAGGGGGGCGGGGGAATACATATTTTGGGCGTGGTAAGAGTTCTTTGGGACAACATTACTTCTTCTTTTTTTTTATCTAACCAAAAGCATTCCCAGTAGCCTTTCAAGCTCTCACACTTTGCATCCTGTGTCTATTGTTTTGCAGTTCACATCTTATCATTTTGATCATCTTTGCATCATCAGCAGTGCTCCTCTGTTAATTTGTTCGGTTTTATCTCTTTTCTCGGCTGTAGATCTTGAAGATATTTGTTGACAACCCGCTTGCTATCACTCTGCTGAAGCTGTCAACATCAGTGCGCTGCCTGGACATGAGCAGCTCCCGCAATAAGTTGGCTGTGGTGGACGAGCATAACACCTGTCTGGTCTATGACATTAATACCAAAGAACTGCTGTTTCAGGTTAGCAGCCAGAGGAAAGCATGTTGCTTAGGGACCCCACATTTCTAAGACACAGCCGAACAAACATATCTCTGTAGATAGTTTTACTTTATATTTTTTTTACCATAGCCTACGACACATCTAAAGAATTTATACATATCAACATACTTCCTAATGTTCTACCCTGTCTGTCTTCCACGTTCAATCCTATAATTTGTTTTTTCCTATTATCTTCTGTACCCTCACCACTCCTCTCCTCCTCCGCCTTCCCTGGACCCTAGGAGCCCAATGCTAACAGCGTAGCCTGGAACACACAGTGTGAGGACATGCTGTGTTTCTCAGGCAGTGGTTACCTCAACATCAAAGCAAGCAACTTCCCTGTGCATCAGCAGAAACTGCAAGGCTTTGTGGTTGGCTACAATGGCTCAAAGATCTTCTGCCTCCACGTTTACTCCATGTCTGCCGTGGAGGTCCCTCAGGTGGGCATACAGAACAAAGGTTGCATCTGTTGTAGACGATGGCACTACTATGGGTGGTTATTTGGGAGAGATCATATAGACATTGTTCATTTGTTACCACACAGTAAATGTTTAGATATTGGGAATATTGCTCGGTGTTGTGCTCAAAAGGTCATTTGTAATACCGCAAAACTGTCTGTCAGTGATGCAGGGAACTGGTGAGCATATCATTCTGTCAGCAGCCAAGAATCTTTTATTGCTGCTCTCAAAATTTAAAGTTGGCAACTCATTTTTGATGATTATTCCATATCCGGGCGGCATGGTGGCGCAGTGGTTAGCGCGGTCGCCTCACAGCAAGAAGGTCCTGGGTTTGAGCCCCGGGGTAGTCCATCCAACCTTGGTGGGTCATCCCGGGTCGTCCTGTGTGTGGAGTTTGCATGTTCTCCCCTTATCTGCGTGGGTTTCCTCCTGGGGCTCTGGTTTCCTGCCACAGTCCAAAGACATGTAAGTCAGGTGAATTGGCCATACTACATTGTCCCTAGGTATGAATGTGTGTGTGTGTGTGTGTGTGTATGTGTGTGTGTGTTTGGGTCCTGTGTTGACCTGGCGGCCTGTCCAAGGTGTCTCCCCGCCTGCCGCCCAGCGACTGCTGGAATAGGCTCCGGCATCCCCGTGACCCTGAGAGCAGGATAAGCGGTTAAGATAATGGATGGATGGATGGATTCCATATCCGATGCAAGGGTCTAAGGATAGGATGTTGTATTGCTGTAAAGCCCCTTGAGGCAAATTTATAATTTGTGATATTGGGCTATACAAATAAAATTGGCTTGACTTGACTATGCTGTTACTCTCTGTAGTCAGCGCCCATGTACCAGTACCTGGAGAGGAAAATGTTTAAGGAGGCATACCAGATCGCCTGTCTGGGCGTGACAGACAATGACTGGAGGGACCTGGCCACAGAGGCTCTGGAGGGACTTGACTTTGACACAGCCAAGAAGGCAAGTCAGGCATGTCTTTGTGATTAGGACCAGTGGTGTGATCAACACACAAATGCACATATCATACATATAGCAAACGCAGATAGACAGGCAGGCAGGCATACAGGAAGACAGACACATCCATATCAGCACACAGGCATGTATTTGCACATATACACATTCACACTCACAAAAACAAACATAATACATACAGTACACAACCACCAAGTGCCATTCCTCTATCCATCACTAGATGGGGCAGCCTGTCACAAATACTTTTGTCCTATCTAGCAGCCAGGGTATTAGAACACTAGAGAGAGTAAAGTGTTATGGTATCAATCAACAGTAACATTAAACGCTGTGATGTTAAGTGTTATAAATAACACAGTGAGAGGCTCCATCCTTTGAAGGATTTGTCTTGTTTTTCCTTTTGCAGGCCTTCATTAGAGTCAGAGATCTGCGCTACCTGGAGCTCATCAACAGCATCGAGGTAAAACTGGAGTGGGAGAACTGCACCTCTCCAAATCAAATGAGGCAATCAATTGAGTTCAGCGTCTTCTGTCACAGAGAGAAGAAAACAGGGCTTAGACCTGTTTAAAGGGTAGAGCAACAAACTGTTCTCTGGCTGGCCAGAACTGGCCCTCACTGCGTCCTTAATGGGAGATGGGTGGTGGTGGTGGTGGTGGTGGTGGTGGGAGGGGGGGCTTGGAGAGTTGTCTGATCACATGTACTACCCTCAGAATATATTTAACAGCAAGGCCTTCCCCTTGGCTTACACTTCAGAATCCTAGATCAGGGTACAACATACGTATATCTGGATGACCCTCTATTTTCCATATAAACACACACACACACACACAGGCATTTTCAGACATTAGCACACACTCATACAGAAAACTCTATTAAGGGGAGGAAAGTGTGTAATTTGAACTTGGCTGATCCTTGGGGAATGTTTCATTCAGGCTCATAGTGGGAATATAAATGCATTCATGTGCTTTTATATTTTCACGGACATTCTTTACGATAAGATTAGCCTTGCTCTGAGCGCTACTTCTTGAAAAAGGGAGTCTTTGATAGAGTATTTTTTTTTAGTTGATTTGGGAAGAAAGGATCATTGAATCCCAAGAAAATGGCATTTGTTCTCCCATTCCTTTACAGCTGGTGGTGTTAAGAGTTTCTGTGGGGTGATTCAGTGGTGAGGCTGATTCACCCTGCAAGCCGATAATTTTCTCCATATTCTCCCAGTGTATGCGTGACTCTGTGTCAGCATCACTGTGCATATGTTCACAGTTGTGACTTGAATGTGTGCATGTCTGTGCATCTGTATATGGCTTTGTGTGCTCATGCGCCACCAATTCATCCCTTGCTCGCACTCTTGTGTTTGTATCCAACCTGCAGGAGAGGAAGAAGCGGGGTGAGAACGACAATGATCTGTTCCTGGCAGATGTTTGTGCCTACCAGGGGAAATTCCACGAGGCTGCCAAGCTCTACAAACGCACCGGCCAAGACTCAAGAGCCCTGAGCATGTACACGGACCTGCGCATGTTCGAACACGCCAAAGTGAGTATGTCACATTGAAGAATAAAAGATGGAAAAAATATATATAAATGCACACCAACACGTGCACAAACACTTTGTTACAATAGAGACATAGAAGACCGGAGTGCATTTCATGTTTTAATGTCGTAGGGCATGTGTTTTACTTCACCGTGTGCAGTCGTGCCAAGTTGGGGCCCTGCATCATGTGTTCAAATGGACCTCCTTCACAGTCTGTCTTTCGTCTCCTCATATATCACTGCAATCTCCACATATATCATGCAGTCAGTGCATGTGCACACACACACATGACACACGCACAGGCAGTTTGTCCATTTGCACATGAATCCTTGGGGAACACTAAGCTACGTTACACATACATGCAATTGGAGAGAGAGAGAGGGAGAGAGAGCTGTAAATCAATACTCTGTCGAGGAGTTCAGCTGGAGTTGAGAATAACCTGTGTTTGTGTGTTTGGGTGTGGGGGACACTTTGATCCTTGGCAATGCATTCAAATAGCCAGAGCAGATGACACAGCCATGACTTGTGTGTATTTGCTTGTGTGTGTGTGTTTGATCTGACTGCTGTATATTTATGTGACTGTGAGGCCATCTGGTCCTTGTGGCCATTTGTTTAAGGTAGGAAGGACACTGGAGGGGAAGGCCTGCTTGCCTGGTGGTGTTTCTGTCACTCTCTTCCTCCTGTCAGGGCCTTGACTCAGTTGGTCCTCTCTGCCTGCCTTAGTTGGACTTCCCTGGTCTTTTCACAGAGCAGATGTTTTAATCCTGATGTATTAGGCTTAGTCTTGTGACATTAGTAATGTCACACTCTCAATTTTGTCATGTGGGTTATTAAGGAGGCGGCACAGTGGCACAGTGGATAGCATAGTTGCCTCACAGCAAGAAGGTCCTGCGTTCGAGCCCCGGGGTAGTCCAACCTTGGGGGTCGTCCTCTGTGTGGAGTTTGCATGTTCTCCCCGTGTCTGCGTGGGTTTCCTCTGGGTGCTCCGGTTTCCTCCCACAGTCCAAAGACATGTAGGTCAGGTGAATCACCCGTGCTAAATTGTCTCTAGGTGTGAATGTGTGTGTCGGCCCTGTGATGGCCTGGCAGCCTGTCCAAGGTGTCTTCACGCCTGCTGCCCAATGACTGCTGGGATAGGCTCCAGCATCCCCGTGACCCTGAGAGCAGGATAAGCGGTTTGGACAATGGATGGATGGATGGATGGTTATTAAGGAATTCTCAGGTAGCAAATACTTTGTCAGTGCTGAATTACCCTTAACAATATCCTCCTTCACACTCTCTCCCTCTCTGCAGGAGTTTATAGGAGCGACAGACCCTAAGAATTCACGAATACTGATGACCAAGCAGGCGGACTGGGCTAAGAACAGCAAGGAGCCTCGGGCTGCTGCGGAGATGTACCTGTCCGCAGGAGAACATCTCAAAGCCATTGACATCATAGGAGAGCACGGCTGGGCAGACATGTGGGTGACAATCACTGTAAAACATTCAAAATCTGTCTGAAAGCAAAAAGAATCCACCTGGAATGTAATTCAAATTTATTTTAATGGCTGTGTTTTTCAGCTGCTCTCCTTAAACTGATCTGTGAGGAAAACCAAAACCAGAAACAAAAGAGATGATATTTTTTATCAGAGCTTTTGTTCATATGAAAAAGTAAAGTGGGACAGAGACATTGTGGGTTCCACTGCATTGCCTAGATTGTTTTCGGCTCACTACAGATCTCACTACAATTTCCAATTAAAAAATGTTGATATTACATTGTAATACATTTAATTTGGTTATAAAAGCTACTGTTTGCATTCTGAATCCAAAATGTTACTGTCCCATTTTATTGTCAAAAAAGGAACTCTGGATTCTTTGGTTTTCTTATTTTGGAAAAGCTCACTAACCTTGACCGAATTGCCATTCGAAGACCATTGAAATAGCATGGTGATTCTGTTTTACGCTGATGTTTTTCTTTGCTTCAACCAGTAATATCCTTCCATCAGCAGGAAGACATAGCAAGAGTCCAAAAACGATGACACACTTTTGATTTGAATCAATTAGAAGGGGACATATATAGCCCCAATCCCTGCTGCTCACCTAGTTGCCCTGGGTAATGTTAATGTTGATATCAAGAAGCGCACTTCTTACACAGCGCCTGCCTGACAGTGTCAATAGGTGTTGCTGACATGGACTGCCGTAGGCCGTTAGAGTACAGAGTACAGGGTGAAAGCTGATAAAATACATTGTCATAACCTGAGTCATAACCTGAAAACATAGTTCATCTGCTTACTACATTAACACACACACACACACACACACACACACACACACACACACACACACACACACACACACACACACACACACACACACACACACACACACACACACACACACACACCAGTGTAAGCCATGGGAAAGCTGGGTGTGAATGTGTGTGGTTGGAAAGTAGGCAGATAGGACAGTCAGACACAAACTTATCCATATCAGAAGTCCCCGCAGACTGGTCCCTGGGAGACTGGGGCTGACATTGAGCCAAAACAAGAAATAACATGAGTGAACACCATCGACCTTGTCAGGCTTTATCAGACCCCACTATTGACATTGACTGGGTGGGAGTGAGGTCTCTCTTTCTCTATGGTGTTATGAGAAGAGTAAGGTTGGTTGAGGTTGTAATTGGCCCTACTATAAAGCGTTATCTGCACACACACACACACACACACACACGCACACATTCACTATACACCTCCTTTTCCCATGATCGAACTTCTCTCTCCTCTTATCTAGGCTGATCGACTTAGCTCGAAAGTTGGATAAAGCAGAGCGTGAACCTCTGGCCAAGTGTGCGCTCTACTTCAAGAAGCTGAAGCACCATGGCTATGCCTCTGAGACCTACTCCAAGATGGGAGACTTACAGGCACTGGTGCAGTTGCATGTGGAGGCCCGCCATTGGGACGAGGTCTGGAATACTTACACACCTGAAAGGCACACCTGCTCTGCTCATAATCACACACACACACACACACACACACACACACACACACACACACACACACACACACACACACACACACACACACACACACACCATAGCAGCTGTGCTCCATGAATGAGAATACTGTATTATAAATGGTATATCATAAACAAAAGCCATTTTCATACATCTTATTACAGCAAAAGCCTACAGAAAAAGTTTTTTGTCTGTGCTATTGTATCCAGAGCCTTTAGTCAACAATGACACCATAAGCCAGCATAATTTTCCGACACTGACAAATGCAACCCATCTTCACAACACCAGCAGAGCTAATAAGCCAGCATGAGATTTCTCTGAATCCGCTCCCGCACTACGATTAGAGAGTGAGAAGCACAAAACGTTCTAATGGACTACAACAGCATCAGATTTAAGCTCCGTTCTGTTACCAATCAAGCCCCTCCATTGGGATGGCTCGTGAAGCACGGACATGAAAAAGATGTTGCATTTCCTTAATCCATGTGCAGTGTTTAATCGAGTTACAGGTGTTGCTGAGATCGATACTGGCAATTTTGCATGGAATGAAAGCCAAAAACAGCATCAAATCACTCTCACATGCTCTTGCAACAATGTCTGAGGAAGCCCTCTTAGATATTCAACTGTGGGTAGAGAAAAAGAAAAAGAGGGCAAAGTGAGGGAGGTTAGGGTTGGGAAAGCTGTTATGCTGTATGTCCCTCACTGGGGGAGGAGGACACCGAGAGACAACAGTGCACATACTGCTTTACAGTTTGGATCATATGGATGCTGCTAACTTGACTTACTGTATGATCTATTTCAAACCATAACATACTTTAGACTGTGTTTGGCTTGTCTTGGCTTATACGCACAGGCCCATCAACATGCATGTACACTCCTACTTAAACATTATGGTATGATTGATGTGTTTTTTTGACATAGATTTTGCCCAAAGACACCAAGGTTAATCAGTCTCCATGACTGATAGACATGCATCCACAGAGCACTCCAAGCCTTGCCACTCAAATGGCATCAGTAATTTAATAGTGTAAAATCTGCTTAGCTCATACACTTGTCTGTTTTCCACACTCATTCACGTTATTGTAGATATGTTTTGTCTTTATGTATGCACTGCATCTGTAGGACATATATATACACTGCTCAAAAAAATAAAGGGAACACATAAGCAATGCAATGTAGCTCCAAGTCAATCACACTTTTGAGATATCAACCTGTCCAGTTAGGAAGCAACACTGATTTGTGAATCAATTTCACCTGTTGGTAAATTGTCTAATTTCCACCTGGTGGAAATTAGACAATTTGCAAGACAACCCCTATAAAATGAATGGATTTGCAGGTGGTGGCCACAGACCATTTGCCTGTCCTCATCTTTTCTGGCCGATCTTTGGTTAGTTTTTCATTTTGCTAGTGCCCTCACCACTAGAGGTGGCATGAGGCGGTATCTGCAACCTACAGAAGTTGCTCAGGTAGTGCAGCTCATCCAGGATGGCACATCAATGTGTGCTGTGGCAAGAAGATTTGATGTGTCTCCCAGCACAGTGTCCAGAGCATGGAGGAGGTACCAGGAGACAGGCCAGTACACCAGGAGACGTGGAGGGGGCCGCAGGAGGACAACAACCCCGCAGCAGGACCGCTATCTGGTCCTTTGTGCAAGGAGGAACAGGAGGAGCACTGCCGGAGCCCTACAAAACGACCTTCAACAGGCCACTAATGTGCAGGTTTCTGCTCAAACAGTGAGAAACAGAATGCATGAGGATGGTATGAGGGCCCGACGTCCACAATTGGGGCCTGTGCTCACAGCCCAACACCGTGCAGCCCGATTGACCTTTGCCAGAGAACATCTTGGTTGGCAGATTCGCCATTGGCACCCTGTGCTCTTCGCAGATGAGAGCAGGTTCACACTGAACACATGTGACAGACGTGAGAGAGTCTGGAGACGCTGTGGAGAACGTTCTGCTGCCTGCAACATCCTCCAGCATGACCGGTTTGGCGGTGGGTCAGTGATGGTCTGGGGAGGCATATCCTTGGAGGGCCGCACAGACCTCTACGTGCTAGCCAGAGGTACCATGACTGCCATTAGGTACCGGGGTGAGATCCTCAGACCCATTGTCAGACCATATGCTGGTGCAGTGGGCCCTGGGTTCCTGCTCATGCATGACAATGCTCGTCCTCATGTGGCCAGAGTGTGTCAGCAGTTCCTGTATGTCGAGGGCATTGATGCTATGGACTGGCCTGCACGTTCCCCAGACCTGAATCCAATCGAGCACCTCTGGGACATCATGTCTCGTACCATCCGCCAACGCGATGTCGCACCACAGACTGTCCAGGAGTTGACCGATACCCTGATCCAGGTCTGGGAGGAGATCCCTCGGGAGACCATCCGTCGTCTCATCAGGAGCATGCCCAGACGTTGTAGGGAGTGCATACAGGCACGTGGAGGCCACACACACTACTGAGCCTCATTTTGAATCGTCTTGAAGAATTTCCACAGAAGTTGGATCAGCCTATGTTCTCATTTTCCATTTTGATTTTGAGTATGATTCTGAATCCAGACCTTAATGGGCTAATGATTTTGATTTCCATTGATCATTCTTAGGTTATTTTGCTCTAAACACATTCCTCTGTCTAATAAATAAAGATTTTCAGCTGAAATATTTCATTCATCGAGGTCTATATTGTGTTTTTTAGGTGTTCCCTTTATTTTTTTGAGCAGTATATATATACACTCACTGGCCACTTTATTAGGTACACCTTGCTAGTACCGGGTTGGACCCCCTTTTGCCTTCAGAACTGCCTTAATCCTTCGTGGCATAGATTCAACAAGGTACTGGAAACATTCCTCAGAGAGCTTGGTCCATATTGACATGATAGCATCACGCAGTTGCTGCAGATTTGTCGGCTGCACATCCATGATGCGAATCTCCCGGTCCACCACATCCCAAAGGTGCTCTATTGGATTGAGATCTGGTGACTGTGGAGGCCATTTGAGTACAGTGAACTCATTGTCATGTTCAAGAAACCAGTCTGAGATGATTCGAGCTTTATGACATAGCGCGTCATCCTGCTGGAAGTAGCCATCAGAAGATGGGAACACTGTGGTCATAAAGGGATGGACATGGTCAGCAACAATACTCAGGTAGGCTGTGGCATTGACAAGATGCTCAATTGGTACTAAGGGGCCCAAAGTGTGCCAAGAAAATATCCCCCACACCATTACACCACCACCACCAGCCTGAACTGTTGATACAAGGCAGGATGGATCCATGCTTTCATGTTGTTGACGCCAAATTCTGACCCTACCATCTGAATGTCGCAGCAGAAATCGAGACTCATCAGACCAGGCAACGTTTTTCCAATCTTCTATTGTCCAATTTTGGTGAGCCTGTGCGAATTGTAGCCTCAGTTTCCTGTTCTTAGCTGACAGGAGTGGCACCCGGTGTGATCTTCTGCTGCTCTGGCCCATCTGCCTCAAGGTTCGACGTGTTGTGCGTTCAGAGATGCTCTTCTGCATACCTCGGTTGTAATGAGTGGTTATTTGATGTACTGTTGCCTTTCTATCAGCTCGAACCAGTCTGGCCATTCTCCTCTGACCTCTGGCATCAAAAGGCATTTTCGCCCACAGAACTGCCGTTCACTGGATATTTTCTCTTTTTCGGACCATTCTCTGTAAACCCTAGAGATGGTTGTGCGTGAAAATCCCAGTAGATCAGCAGTTTCTGAAATACTCAGACCAGCCCGTCTGGCACCAACAACCATGCCACGTTCAAAGTCACTTAAATCACCTTTCTTCCCCATTCTGATGCTCGGTTTGAACTGCAGCAGATCGTCTTGACCATGTCTACATGCCTAAATGCATTGAGTTGCTGCCATGTGATTGGCTGATTAGAAATTTGCGTTAACGAGCAGTTGGACAGGTGTGCCTAATAAAGTGGCTGGTGAGTGTATATATACCCGACAAGCCCCGAAATTTCACAAATCATGTGAGCACATACATCAAATGTTTTTTTACAACCTGATTTGTTTCCTCTGTCCTTGTCTCTGTTGTGTCTCTCACGCATCTGTACCTCAGGCTTTTTCCCTGGTTGAGAAGTATACACAGTTCAGAGATGATGTCTATGTACCCTATGCCCAGTGGTTGGCTGAAAATGACCGCTTTGAGGAGGCACAAAAGGGTGAGTTTGCCTCATTAAGCATTTTGTGCTTGGTAACCTCCAGCCAACCCTTATATATGGGATGCTCTCAAATCCAGTCATTTGTTCTATTTCTCTTTGCTAAACTTTGTACATCGGGGATTATTTCAATGAAAAGCCAAAGTCGAGAGTGACCAGCCGATCTTTACATATGGAAACCATAAAGTGGCCAAGCCTGTACCCAGACATGTTTCACTGCCTCCCCTCGATTCTTTCATTCCACTGTAAAACACGATCCTCTCTGCTAGAGCATCAGAGAGCAGAGCAGAGCTGAGCAGCCCATCAGCTGAATGACATGCACGCACGCCTGTAATCACCACTACTACAAGCGGCTCTGATGATGATTACCAACTGTAACCATAGTTATAATCAGCTCATAGATTTATAATTATGATCCAGTATGCTCATTTCCTCCCTTGCATAATCTTGCCCTGCTTGGCTCTGTGTGGAAACGCGAGGCTGAACGGACCTGATTGTGTTGCAGCCTGCCTAGCGGCCTGACTAGTCATGCATTGTGCTGATTGTGTGTATTTTAGTCCAGTGGTGATGCGGTGTTGTGTTTTCAAGTGGATATAATTGAGTCTAAGGTCTTTGTGTGTCTCTTGACCAAGGCACTGGTGTTTCTCAATAAAGCCTCAGGGGTGTAGAGATGGCTAGCGTGATGCTAGGCTCAACACCAAGGAGAGATAGGGAATGAAATCTTAGCCCAGTGGCTCCCAATGGAATGTGGGAATCCCCAGGGGACCTTGGGGGGTTTCTAGGGGTCCTCATGCATGAGAAGGAGTAGTTTAGTTTCATGCTTAATGTATTCATTTGACATTAGGAGAGAAAATATTGAATAATAGTCAGTTAACAACAGAAGTAACAACAGTAATAAGTTACTCTGTTATGTACTAAATCATATTCAACATTGAACATCTTCTCGGATGGGGGTCCATCTGACAAAATCTTAGGGCCCTTGGCCTAATGTATATATTTATTTTAGGGGCCCTGACATTAATCCCTGCCAAGGTCCATATCCATCATTGTTAGCCTGTGTATATGTGTTCATGTAAGACACCAATCAAGGGGGAGCGGGGGCTCCTTCCTTACACTAACCAGCAGCAGCTGAGGCTGCTTTTTAACCGGTAGAGTGAACCGATAAATATTTGCCACTAATGGGCCTGCCCCTCCCTGTGGCTGTTGGGTACAGGGTCAGTGCAAGGGTTACCCTCCTGAAGCTGCTTCTTATTATCCAATGATAGGAACATGAAGAATAGGACAAACATTTGCTTGCACTATGCTGTCTGATGGGTGTGATGTCTGATTTTAAGGAGCAGTGTCTCCATTTAGTAGGACATAAATGACTTCTGCTTTTATTTATATCTAAAACGTGGGAAAAACATTCCCTCATTTTGTTAAATTACATATTGCCCCCAGGAATGAGGAGAAATAGGCCTGTATATGCTGCTAATTGAGATCTGAATCCAGAGGCTATAATGTAATATGTATGTTTGTCATGACTGTTTGATGTGTTTTGTATGTCTGTGATAAGTGTCACGTGCGTAACTGTCTGTTTAATTTGTGTGTTAATCTCTTGAACAGAACTGCCTAAGGATGCAAAATGAATTTCAGTTCAAACTGACAAAGCTGTATCATATTGTATGTGTGAGTGTGTATTTGTGTGCAGGTTTGTGGGTGTATGTTTTCTGTGTCTTTTTTTCATAATGTTATAAATTTCTGGCTGCCTGAGAATGCCATGATATGTAACAACACGTCAGCTCTCTCTTGATCTCTAAGGTTCAGGGCTCCTTTTCAAACAATATGAGCATGCAATATTAATGTATGAGTATGCTGTTACTTCTAGTCCATCTTTGCTACAGTATTTGGCAGATTTTGAGGACCGATACAAACCATTTTTTGCCTTCTCTTCTAAATCGGTCCCCTATCCCTATCCTCACCCCACCCCCACCTCCCATCCGAATCACAGCATTCCACAAAGCAGGGCGACAGAGTGAGGCTGTCAGAGTGCTGGAGCAGCTTACCCACAATGCAGTGGTGGAGAGCAGGTTCAATGATGCAGCGTACTATTACTGGATGCTGTCTATGCAGTGTCTTGACATCGCAAGGGGTGAGGACCACAGTCGTCACAAAAACACAAGTCAGAATCTGTGGAATTAACACAGCTATTTTGGTTTTTATTTGTCGATGCATTTGTTTTGTTTGTAGTTTGAGGGCTGATGCAGTTATTGATTTAATTGTTGACCTGTGTTTTGTGTATGTTTGTGTGTGTACCTATGTGTTTGAGCAAGACAATGAAGAGCAAAGGGATGAGATGCTGAAGAAATTTGAGCGTTTTCAACATTTGGCTGAACTCTATCATGTGTACCACTCCATCCAGCGTTACACGGTGAGAACATCACATCACATCAACCAAAAGGGGGGCTCAGGGTCAAGGTGAAGACAAGATAAGTGCATAAATTGTTTAGTTTGACATAAAGGTGAAAGAGGGGAGAATTTAATAATTACAATTTGCTTTCAAACTGCCGTTGAGGCTGTCTCAAAAATGTCCTCTAGTCAAAGTTCTGTTAGAAAACTCTTTAAGCTTGACATCCTCTCATTCCAATCACAATGGTTCACTTCCTGAACTCGTTGTGACCCCTATCACCACAGTGACTAGCTGATTGATTGATCATGATCACCACCTTGCCAGTGGTCTTCTGAAGCCACCCCCCCCTCCCCAACTCCCAACTTGATCATAAAACAAGCAATGTCTGATTATGGCCATTCTGGATGGGGTGACCTGGCAAGTGTCACTGTGTGTGTGTCAAGCCTTTGTTTGTTGTTTCAGTTCTCTGCTCTGCTGTGGTCACACCCCTGCAATAGAGGGATCACTGTGATCCAGACCAGAGCAGGAAACCTCTATATCTCACTTTAACTCTCCCAGGCAAGCACTCTGGACTTGAACCATCAACTGCTGCCAAAAAGAGCTGTACAAATGATTGCACCAGTAAACGCTCCTTTCACCTACAGCCTAACCATTTAAAGGAAGCCCTTAACCGTGAAGTGGGACAAGGCACAACACAGGGCCTGATTGGTTTTCAGTCCAGGTTGAAGACAGGAAAAGGAAAGGAGGAGAAAGAAAAAGAGTTGGCTGGGGTAGAAGAAACATTTAGTTCTAAGACTAGGGCCCGAAACTGAAAAACTTTTTTTTGTCCCCTTACTTCCTTTTCCACCCTTCCCCCTCTCCTATTTCCCTTTCTAGGATGAGCCTTTCAGCTCCCACATGCCAGAGACTCTCTTCAACATCTGTAGGTTCCTCCTGAACAACCTCTCAAAGGACGTACCGCTGGGCATTTCCAAAGTGTATCCTTGAACTTGAGAAGGTAGTCCCCAAGAACAATTAAGGTATCTAACAAGCATTCTAGTGGAAGGTATCTTGCTGCCTATCGTTCTTTAGCTAGGCAAAGTTCAATGCAGAATTGGCAACCTGAAATGAAGATAAGAAGAGATAGGAGTTAGGGAAAGAAAAGGGGCGATGATAGGACGGAGAAGATGGCGCCAGGAAGAGATGTGTCCTCAGTATCTTAAACAAATGCTGATTACTGCACTCACACATATTACACACACTCACACTTAGAATAGATCCTAATTGGAATGAACGCACACAAAACCACTCACATGTGTGCTTATACACACACGCGTGCACGTGCACGTGCACGCGCACACACCCACACACTCTTAGGGAGCTGAGTCCAAGGGTGAGGAAGGAAATCCCAGACCCTGTAGAGGAAATCAGGCTGGGTAGCCGGAATCCTCTCAAGCCAAACAGAGTCCCTCGGAAAACTTTGAACTGGGATTTATGGATTTAACTGGGCTGGGATGGAACAGGGCTACACAATGTCACTGAAAAATTTCAAACAACAGGCACAATAGGGGGAGATGCATTCATCAACAGTTGGTCAGAAGTGGGTGTGTGGAAAGTGGGAGAGGGAAGAATGGTGGAAAGGAAGGGAGTGGAGCGGAGTTACAGTTTAGTTGATGGAAGAGTGCCAGGTTAGAGCTGCTGCAGCTGCAATTCATTGACCTGCCTTTACCATTCTCATAGCTCCTCACCCCAACAGTCTGCTTCCATATAAATACAAACAAGCAAGTTTCTTCTTCTCAGACACACACATATAAGCATACACAAACTCGCATATACATTTGAGCACAAGCCTTACATAAACGCAGACAACCAATGACAAACGTATTACTTCTGAGGCATTTAATCTTCTTCCCTGATCTGCAGGGTAGAATGAAATGCTTTATGTTCATGGTGCCTCAGAATGGTCAGAATTAGACAAAACAACTTAACCATGACATCATTTTCAGACCAGTTGTACAGGCTGGTTCTTCTGAATAGAAATTGTACACTCAACTGCTGGCACACCAAATTAAGATTAGTCATCAACTGGGGCGTCTGAGTGGCGTAGCAGTCTATTCCGCTGTCTACCAACATGGGGATCTTCGGTTTGAATCTCCATGTTACCTCCGGCTTGGTCGGGCGTCCCTACAGAAACAACTGGCCGTTTGTGCGGGTGGGAAGCCAGGTGTGAGTATGTGTCCTGGTCACTGCGCTAGCGCCTCCTCTGGTCGGTCGGGGCGCCTGTTGGGGGGGGGGCGGGACTGGAGGGAATAGTGTGATCCTCCCACACGCAAAGTCCCCCTGGTGAAACTCCTCACTGTCAGGTGAAAAGAAATGGCTGGCAACTCCACATGTATCAGAGGAGGCATGTGGTAGGCTGCAGCCCTCCCTGGATTGGCAGAGGGGGTGGAGCAGTGACCGGGACAGCTCGGAACAGTGGGGTAATTGGCCAAATATAATTGGGGAGAAAAAAGGAGGAAAATCCCCCCCCCCCAGAAAAAAGACTAGTCGTCTATGAACAGATGCTTGCACACTTGTGTGTATTTTATAAGCCCTGCCAATGTAACAGGGACAGCCATTAAAAGTTTTCTACTTCACTCACATTTGAATCGCCACCTCTGCCTTTTACATGACAGGCCTAGTTTTCCTTGACCCGCTGGTTAGTAACACCTTGTATGCCTTGGCAAAGCAGAGTCGAAAACTGGGTGCTTATAAGCTTGCCAGATATGCCTACGAGAAGCTTCAGGAGCTCCACGTTCCCTCCCGCTTCCTGGAGTCTGTAGAACTGGGGAGCCTCACCATCGGCTCCAAACCCTTCCACGACAGTGAGGTGCGTTACGGAGTGTGTGACTGTATCGATGATCACAGAAAACACAGGTGTACTTTACCTGTCCTAGATTGCATGTCCATAAAATTGTCTCTGAAAAGTGTTATGACCTTAATTTAATATCTAGGGGAACATGGGGAGTAACATAACAAGTACCCAAAGTCTTTGCAAAAATTGGAACCAAAACAACAAGAGGCTGCTGAAACACTTAGTGTAACAATTATTTATAGAAAATGATTAGTGATAAACCATACAAAATTGCAGAAATGAAAGCAAATGAGGCGTCAGTGTCTCCAAGGCCTTAATAACAAAAAAGAAAAACCCATACTAACTAGAAAATAAAAAGCTCAATTGGTCTACAGAATCAAGCAGATAAACAATATGCTCCCTAACTAAAAGGGGGAGCAAAATAAACGGCAGGGAACCCCTACAAGGCTTCCTTAAATTTACCAAGACAAGTTCCAACAAGGCACTTCTACCAACTAGTCAGCAAAGACAAAGGATAAGCTAAACGAAGCTGTATCAATCTATCAAAAACACACTGTTTCAGGCATCTGGGTAGCATAGCCTACCAACACGGGGGTCGCCAGTTCAAATCCTCGTGTTACCTCCGGCTTGGTCGGCGTCCCTACAGACACAATTGGCACAGTTGGTCTGCGAGTGGGAAACCGGATGTGGGTATGTGTCCTGGTCGCTGCACTAGCACCTCCTCTGGTCGGTTGGGGCGCCTGTTTGGACGGGAGGGGGAACTGGGGGGAATGGTGTAATCCTCCCATACGCTACGCGTCCCCCTGGCAAAACTCCTCACTGTCAAATGAAAAGAAGCGGCTTGCGACTCCACATGTATTGGAGGAGGCATGTGGCAGTGACCGGGGCAGCTCAGAAGAGTGGGGTAATTGGACGGGTACAATCTGGGAGAAAAAAAGGGGGAAACCCCCCCCCCCAAAAAACCCCAAAACAAAACAGTATTTCAACAGCAGCAGTAACCCAATAAACAGCTCACTGGCCAAATGGCAAGGGGCACTAGTTCTGGGGGTTGATATACAGCGCCACTGATAATCAAATGAAGGTGGTAGGTGGTCCAAGCACTCAGAGGGGCATGGCAGACCTGAAATACGGTGAGAGAGACAGCGCTCTTCCAAAAAGAGGCCGGAGGAAAGTCAGTGGACATAACAGAAGTATTGCTACTCTATCAGCCATGCATTTGAAAGCGCATGGCTGTGATCTGTGTGTGTCTGTCACAGGATCTTATAGAGGGAATGATGTGCTACCGCTGCTCCACCAACAACCCCCTACTGAACAGCCAGGGTAGTGTGTGCATCAACTGCAAACAGCCTTTCATCTACTCAGCTTCGTCATATGGTTGGTTGCACAAATACCCACACACACTGTCCAATTTTAGATTGCAGAGAGAACATATTTGCTATTAAGTAATATTGTGTTATTAATATTTCTTTTTATAGAGGTGCTCCCACTGGTGCAGTTCTACCTAGAGGAGGGCATCGGTGATGAGGAAGCTGTTTCTCTAATTGACCTGGAGGTCCCTCACGTAGACAGGAAGGCTGCACGCTGGCAGCACATGGGCAGTGGTGGTATCCTTTGATTAACTAATACCCCCCACACATGCACATGCACATCACCACACACACACACACACATGATTAACATGCTTCCACTAATGTGCCATGATTAACTCTGCTCTGCTGCACTGGGGAGATTTCATCCACGCCCATAGACTTCTCTTAGAAATTAAGCATATGACACTGCCCGCCTGGTGACAGTTCTGAGAAGTTGTTTTAGTCCATGTTGGCCTTGATTCTGCGCTGGTGGGTAAGCTGTCAGAGCTAAGTCATCTTAGCTCTTGGAGCTAATAGGGTTAGAGAGGCTCTCCTGTCTCATCTTAATGACACTAACCCTCTGAGAGCCGCAGCCAGAACCTCAGCACAGGGATTAACCTGCATTAGCCAGCAGACCCTCAAGGGCACTGAGGTCTGCTCTGCGCATGCAAAGCCACACCACAATTGACTGGCATTTTTAACATTCCTCGTTCCTAAAATGGCTCCCAAGGGATGCATTTATTACCCGCTGCTTTTGTTTCCATATTATTGCATGAAATAAGTATATAAAATGACATCAGTGTGAACGTTCTGTTGTGGTCAGGGGCCATATTTCTTAAATAACTCCAATCAGCATCCCAGTCTTTAAAGCTGGATGACAATGTGGAAGACATAGAGGAAGACCCTTTCACGGCCAAAATGAGCTTTGAGGTAAGGAGATGAGGTGAGGAGCAGAGGAACCAATTGGTCTGTGAAAGGAGGAGATCAATAAAATATGACTGTGTTGGAATTTTACATCCCCGTATTTGTGTTCCACAGCAGGGGGGCTCTAACTTTGTCCCAGTGAAAGTGAATCGCTCAGTGCTGCGCTCCATGAGCAGGAGGGATGTCCTGATCAAGCGCTGGCCCAGGCCACTCAAGTGGGAGTATTTCCGCTCCCTGCTGCCTGATGTGAGCATCACCATGTGCCCCACCTGCTTCAAGGTACAACACACACTTGAACACGTGCACATACACACAGTATACCCTGACATAAAACACACATGGACGAGTTTTTCTCTCTCTCTCTCTCTCTCTCTCTCTCTCTCTCTCTCTCTCTCTCTCGCTCATATACAGGCATACAGGTTTTGTTAATTTCATTTCTCAGCTGTCGTGTTGCTTGTCTCTGTGTGGCTACAGAGGGATCTCTGCTCTGGGTTGTTAATGTACTTGTTTATGGGTTTATTGTTTTGCAGATGTTCCACAGTGAGGATTATGAGCTTCTTGTACTTCAGCACAACTGCTGCCCTTACTGTCGCAGACCCATTGATGAGCCAAACTGATCTGTAGTCAGCTAGAGCAATTTTTTTAACACTTTTTGTTTTGTGTTTCTTACCCTTCACTTCTTCTATTGTTTTTATTTCATCTGTCCTTTGGTTTGCATCGATTTGTTTCTGTAAAAGTCAGCAGTATAATATTCGTTGTAATATTAATTGTACAGGTATGTTCCTCCATTTGCTCCCTTTTATTGCCCTAGAGCTGTTGATTGAAATGTAAGTGTTTGTGTGTTGGTCAGTGTAGACTTTAAGAAAAGCGCGTTGTCAGCTAGTCGACGCGAGCGGCTTATTAGGCTCAGATTACTTAGGGCTGTCACTAATTACATCATCACCTGAAAGGGAGCATGACTGCACAATGTGTGAAATACCGCTAGAGAAAATACCTTAAGAAAATAAGATGAGGGGGGAAAAAAATCTAAACTTTTAACTTAAGCAAATATATTTACTGTTGGTATGTGCAACATGACATGATTGACACTGTGGAAAAAAGACGTCTGTCTAAACAAGTGCCGTTAACATATTTTCACGCTTCAACTATATATTTTGTGATGATATCGCATAGGTTTTTGTACAAATATTTTTCTACTGCTGATAGAAAAACTACAGCTTTTTCAAAAAAGATATCTCAGTATTTTCTAAAGTAGGCTTTGTGTGCTTTGTGTTCGACTTTGTAATGAGTATCTATACTGAAGCGGTCATCATGGAGTTTTTTTTGTTTTGTTGTGATGTTACATTGGCGGCTTCAGTAATGACAACTTGCTACTCTCCCAGACTGCTGTAGGATGTGAGAGTGACAGAATGGGGAAGAAAGAAGCACGCTTTGTGCAATATGTCATGATGAGTCTGATCACACCCAGAGTATGGCTTTCCACTTATGATTTGATTTGAGGTCAGTTTTATTTAGTTAAGGATTAGGTTTACACTTATGTAAATTAGCTGGAAATCTCATTTTGTAGTCTGTGGGCTGTAAACAGTTTAAATTTCTGCCCTTTCTAAGTTTCCTGACATGTCAGGCTGAATAAGGTTGGCCTCCCATTCACTTACCTTCCCACTCTTGGAGAGTGTGTGTAATGTGGTGATGACTCTTTTGGGAGAGTCAAATAACCTCTGCCCTCAAAAATAGTTAACATATATTTATCTCAGGGGTCTTCTTCTGTAAAGCTGCATGTGTGTGTGTGTGTGTGTGTGTGTGTTTGTGTGTGTTTTGTTGCTATGTGAAAGAGAGCGTAGAGAGAGTGGCCTAAATCTTTCCAAGCAAACCTTTTGGTCTACGCACCTCCCTAATCCTGCTGGCCTGTTAAAAGCAGCTGTCTCAGGGGGCTGCAGAGCACACCTCCCTTATCGCCAACACCTTGAAGCGTCCGTCCTTTCTTCCCTGGTTTCATCTCTAAGGTGTCTCCCTTGTAGTATTTCCCCGTCTTCTCTGAGGAGCAGAGCTGTTTATTAACTCTCGAGCTCTCACAGGGGAGAAAAGCAGAGAGGCGCATCGTCCCACCACCGCCACCACCACCGCCAGCTATGAATGGAACCGAAGGCCCCAACTTCTACGTGCCCATGTCTAACAAGACTGGGGTGGTGCGCAGCCCATTCGATTACCCTCAGTACTACCTGGCTGAGCCTTGGAAGTTCTCTCTCTTGGCTGCCTACATGCTGTTCCTCATCATCACTGCTTTCCCCATCAACTTCCTCACCCTTTATGTCACTGTCAAGCACAAGAAACTGAGGACCCCCCTAAACTACGTTCTGCTCAACCTGGCGGTGGCTGACCTCTTCATGGTGGTCGGGGGGTTCACCGTCGCCCTCTACACAGCCCTGCATGGATACTTTGTCCTTGGGGTCAACGGCTGCAACATTGAAGGGTTCTTCGCCACCTTGGGAGGTAAGAGATGAGGGGGGGTGGTCTCTAGTTCTTTGGGTTCTGAGCAACACGATAAGGGAAATTTTCATATGTTTACAACAAGTGTAAGCTATGCTTTAAATAGGTTTATAGTATATCATCCCACGCATGTGATTTAGATGTCACTCAACCTTTGCAGTGTGTTTGAAAGCAATTGACATTTTCAGTGTTTTGGAAGTATAGTAATAATTCTTAAAATGTTGAACGTCACTTGAAGTTCATGTTTGCTTAGCATTAAGTGAAAGTGCAAATGCTGTACTACTTTTTTATATATGCCATAGGGGAGATTGCCCTTTGGTCTCTGGTGGTATTGGCCATTGAACGCTACATTGTGGTCTGCAAACCATTTAGCAACTTCCGCTTTGGGGAGAGACACGCCATTATGGGACTGGCATTCACGTGGATCATGGCCTTGACCTGTGCTGTGCCTCCTCTGTTGGGATGGTCCCGGTACTGTATTTTTTTGGTGTATAGATCTTGCTGCCAAACACCTAGAAAAGATTAACACACTGCCACACAGCCACTTAAAATGCAAACATTTGTACCTAAAAGCACCATGAGAGACTATTTTCTGTTTGCAATGAAATTGGTTTATTTATTGGCTTGTGTCAAAAATGTAATTTTGTTGAATGAAATTCTAAAATGGGAATATTTTGTTTGCGGATGCAGGTACATCCCAGAGGGCATGCAGTGTTCCTGTGGGATTGACTACTACACTCCTAAGCCCGAGCTCAACAACACCTCATTTGTCATCTATATGTTCGTCCTCCATTTCTGCATCCCTCTCATCATCATCTTCTTTTGCTACAGTCGTCTGCTCTGCACTGTCCGGGCGGTGGGTACACCAATACCACATGCAATATTAAGGATAATGGTGGCATAATAATGAGATATTTAAACTTGTACCTCTGGGAAAATTCACCTCTTGTTGCCCTTCAAAGTGAGGTCTGAGTGCAGGGTTACCTACAATACAGCAGACCGTATGCATGCTGACATGGGTTTGGCACCCGGGTCACCTAGTCGAAGGCATTTCCAACTTCTCACACACTACCCTGCTGCCCCTGTAAAAGCACTGTTTTAATAACATCAGATAGCTGACATTGTTTTTAAAGTTAAACTGTAAACTTCCGGATTACACCTGGAAGGGTGAGTGTGCAGACAAATTGTATGCATGGCTGTTTTTAATCAATCGAGCTGTATCTGTGCCCAGGCCGCAGCCCAGCAGCAGGAGTCTGAAACCACCCAGCGAGCAGAAAAGGAAGTGACACGCATGGTAATCGTCATGGTCATCTCCTTCTTGTTATGCTGGGTGCCTTATGCCAGTGTGGCCTGGTACATCTTTGCCAATCAGGGAGCTGAATTTGGACCGGTTTTCATGACCGCTCCGGCCTTCTTTGCCAAGAGTGCCGCACTCTACAACCCAGTCATCTACATTCTTCTGAACAGACAGGTACCACACTCGAACATGTGATTTGGTCTGCATATGTATGTGACAGAATGAGTGTTTTATGGAAACTGGCTGTGAGTCTCCTCTTCCTCTTGTCTTCTCTCAGTTCAGGAACTGCATGCTAACCACAGTTTGCTGCGGAAAGAACCCGTTCGGAGAGGAAGAGAGCACCACCACCGTCTCATCCAAAACCCAAACCTCCTCTGTCTCCTCCAGCCAGGTCGCCCCTGCTTGACTTACAACCCCTGTTCCCTTTAAGGAAATTTCTGATGTTTTTTTAACCTTAGCTCTATTTTCCTTCTGTTAGGAGTCAAACCTGAGTGATGGGCAGCAGAATCTTTTAAGTTGATTCAGTATTGAGCAAGCTCACAATAGCCAACTGGTGCACACCAAGCTACAATGTCAGGCCAATAGTGCTCGTCAAATAATGTCCATTAAAAGAGCTCTTTTTTTGACACTCCCAGACTCAGAATGTTAATTTATATAGATATTAATGTTTCTCACATGGAGCAGGTCTCATTCTGTAATCCCGGAAGGAGTGAGTTGTTGTAGGAAAACAACAGTGGAGGTATGAGACAATTGGACACAAGTGCAAAAAAGAAAATGTGGAAAAAAGTCTATCAGTGCGTTGGCGGACTGTACTGGGATTGTCTTTTCATAATGTTCTCAGACAATCCTCAAAACATTGAGTCTGTTAGTCTCTTTTTGTAGACATTATTTGGCGAGCCGAGGGATTACGTTTCAGCTTGGTGTGCAGGTGTTGGCTGATGCTAGCTTGGTCGATACTGGATCAGTTTAAAAGATTCTGCTACCCACCGCCCAGTTTGACTCCTAATGATAGTACAAATAAGGCTTAGGTTAAAATGACCGGTTACCCTTTAACACCGCGTCACCTTTCCCTGTGCATCGGAGGAATTGCCAGTGCCAGGCAGTACTGCGTGTTATTGGCCAGTCCTCCTGACTTTACCTCTGTCTGTCTGCACTGCACCAGTATAACTGCACCTGGCTGCTTCAGTGGGACTGACGTCATACATCCATATTTGAGGGCCATATGTGTACAGTTAATCAAATAACCCATGGTTAGTGTTCAGCTGGGATCACTGGTTTCAACTCAGCGTGGCCAGGGCGCCACCTTGGTGAGTGTCCAACTGAATGCATTCCATGGGTCTCACCTCCCTTAAAAACACTTGAAATGACATAATAGCAAAGACTGCAATCCAACAAAACACTGAATGACATCATTCACACCAACTCTCGTAGTCACATAGTTTTTGTGATTGTAGCAAGGAAATTTGCTTTAAGCATGTATTTGTTAAGTGAATATTCTAGCTGGAATTAGTTTTGAATTTGTTTAGACAATATCGTCCATGACTGTCAACCCTTGGGCAGGTCTCCTTGTCTCATTGTCTCTCCTATTGTGGCTGTAACTATGAAGCTGAGGTGGTTAGTTGGTTAAATGACATTTGATGGTACATATGTGTTTACAGACAGACCTGCAAAGAACCTCTGAAGAGACAGAGGTTGCCTGACCTGCCAGAGATTGCAAGGTTGTGTGTGTGTGTGTGTGTGTGTGTGTGCGCAAGCGTGTGTGTGTGCATATAAAAGGGTGGAAAAATGTGTGTGTGAGTGCATAAGAGAGATGTGGAGATGTGTTGATTATTTAAGTGGAAGGATGTTGCTGAAGTAAAGTTGTTCTGTCCTGTAATAAAAGTGAAGTGAAATATCTGCAAGATTTTTTTTCCTTGCCCATTCGTTTCATAAAAGCATTTACAAGGCTCCCCGAAATGTTCCAGATGCGACTTTTAAGCATTTGGGGTTGTATGCCAGGTTGTAATAGTTTTCAAATGTTAATCAAAAGTGCAAAGTATTTCGAAAAGAAGCATTTGGAGAACCACTGCAATAATTGTCATGATTAGACACATTAAAATTCTAAATACAGTCATTTATTTCACAAACTCTGGAAGGTCATTTGGCATCACAAATACAGTCATGTAATTCTTGGACTATACTGAGCTCACGCTTCTTTCTATAAACTTAAAGTTCCCTCTTGTCCATTGGTCGAACATGATAATCATCCATTTATAAGCACACTGATGAACATTTTGAAATGATGTAGCTCTTCCCATTAAACTACATTTACTCTGATCCAATATAGTACTTCAGTCATTTTGCAGGCAGGTCTGTGACACAAAGAGATTACCAATATAAAGCTGTTTTGATTCATTTACACTCCCCCTAAACCTGTCATCTACCTGCAAAGTACATTGGGAAAGGTAGTTCAAAGCACCAATGGAGGTGAGTCGCTTATCTTCGCTGGTCACACCTGAGAACACTGCAGGCTTTAGGAAATGGTGGAAGAGTTTGTCACGGTCATTCTTACTCATACTATTGGACAGGCCACTTGAAAGCATTAGAACACATCTATAAATATTGCTATGGACATTATAATACAGTACAGTGCATCATTGGCTCGTTCCCTTAAGAAGGGCATCAGTGCGTAAGATTGCCACCAGGGCTTTATGTCCCAGTAACTGTGACATTATCCAGAGCGAACTGGAGAGTCCCATCTCCAGATTATTACATCTTAACTCTGTCTCTCGCTAAAGCAAAGTTGAACCAGACTGTAATTCTTTCTGTGTCTTGGTAAACACTCTTGGAAAATGAAGTGGCACTCCATGATGTAGAGGAAATGCAGAGTACTTCACAAATGAGGGACATTTTAACAGGCAGCGGGGAGTCTCTGGTCCGGCCACTTTCTCAATTGTTCCAGCCTGTGCGCTTTTCAGGAGAGGAATAATGAGACTCGTGATTGGTAATTCTTTGGGGACAGACATTCCCGGGTAATATAGTAGGTAGGAGACAGGCAGTCGGCAGCAGTAGAGGTGGCGAGAAGAGGAAAATTTGGCAGATTTAGGCCTCACTGCTGCACTCATAGATGTTGTCCTCCACGAGAGCAATGACCTGCTCAAACTTGTGGTGCAGCTGAGTGCGACGAGCGGTGGGGTTGGACTCCAGAGCATTCACCACCTGACAGTGGGCGGAGGGGAGGGAGGGGGGGAGAGAGAGAGAGAGAGAGAGAGACTGAGCACGTAACAAAGATAACTTTCAGTGGCTGTCGAGCGCTCATGCATCTCGGCGAGAGGAGGAAATCAGCCACCTGCCTGGACACAGAACATGAACGGGGGAGATGGAGGGAGAGGATGAGAGCGCAGAAGAAAACAAGTGGAGTGCTTCAAGCTCTCCTTCAGCCTTCACACATGCCTCCACACCACAAAAGCCTTTCCTCTTCATATATTAACAAAACCCACATCTGGTCTGTTTTTCACGCTTCATAGGTAGTTGTACCCAGCTCAGTGGGCTTTGCGGGCTCTTATAGCGGCTGTGTGCTGCCAGGCAGAGAGAGTGGAGCTGGGCAAGAGAATAGGCAATCAGAGGGCCATTCATAGAGCTCTGGAAATCAGAGTCTAAGCTCCCAGGCCTGTGCCAGTGTGGTAGCATGACACGGGAGAGCAGCTAAATGGTATTATGATGAGGGCCCTCTATTAGCGAACAGTCACCGCTGACTAAGCCTCTGCAGAGAACAGTCCGTGAGTGGCAATGAGGGGTTGATGAGAGAGCAAGCGGGCGGGCGGGCGGGCGGGGGGGGCGTCTACAAGGGCTGAAGAGGGCAAGTTGAAAACGCAATGGAGGATAGATATGGAAAAGTAACTTAACACTATCGTCAAACAGATAAGGGTGCCGGATGAGGTCTTGTGCAGCAAAACAAGACCGGGGGAGAGGGCAGACAGCACGTAGGTTGTTTTAGGTTGCAGGGTACATATGGGTCGGCACAAAACAGTCTAACAGTCTGCTGTAAAGTCGGCTGATCTCTCGCCGATAATCCGTCCGTTGGCAAAGGGAAGTTAGTGTAAAGTAAGTGTTGTAGCGCGAAGGTATTTGGCCTGTTTGGCGACCGGTTGTTTGAGTGACAGGTTGTGGGGCAATCCCAAAGCGAACTAGATCTCTAAACTTGTCTATTATCTCCCACGCTCTGATTGGATGCATGCACTCTCGATTCCCATCTCCACCTTTGAAACTTAACACGGCATGTCGGGGTAAAACAAGGTGATAAGGCTGGCTTGAAGGCCAGTTTAAACATGAGAAACCCTATAATCTCGATCTAAGGTCAGGAGAGAGAGAGCGTGACGGGAAAATAGAGGTGGCGAGAAGGCGGCATGTAGACTCTTACCTGTATTCTGTATTTCTTGGCATATTTGTAGATCTCTGTCAAGGCCAGGTTGGTGTTAAATTCATTTCGGTATTTCTGCAGGATGGAAAACAGTATTGAACAACAATAAATTCAGGAAAATAAGCATGGAATTGGAAATAAAACTGGGAAAAACCAAAATGCAAGCAAGGTAAACCTCAGCGACTGAACGTTAAGGCATTATGAATCGATGCCTTGACCGCTCATGTTTTGCTCACCCGTGACTCCTCGGCCAAGTGAGCATTCATCTCCTGCTCGCTGAGCGGTGCCATCTCCTGGATCTGCTTGTAGTAGCACTGCACCCTCTTCTTATACTCCGGGATTTCCTTGGCATATAATAACTTGTTGGTGGGCGAGTCCTGAAACAACAAATATGGCATTGTGCTCCTTTAACCTCTGCTGATTTCCCCCGCTCAGTCATGATAACTGAGTTACTCCCAGCTGTTTCATTCAAAGTGAAAGAACGCCAGATTTACAGCCCATCTAATGCTGAGCATATCGACTGATAATTTCGTGTGTCGTTGATCGATCCCGACAGCACCAGTAACGTGTTGGTTTAGTACATGGCACTCTGACAAACCAAAGTGTTACGCCATAATGAAATGAAAGCCACTTTATTCGACACTGTATTCTTACAATGAATGCGTTCTCTGCATTTAACCCATCCTATTGTATAGGAGCAGCGGGCAGCTGCAGCACCTGGCGACCAACTCCAGTTCTTCTTTCCATTGCCTTGCTCAGGGGCAGAGACAGGAGTATTAACCCTAACATGCATGTCTTTTTGATGGTGGGAGGAAACCGGAGCACCCGGAGGAAACCCACACAGACACGGGGAGAACATGCAAACTCCACACAGAAAGGACCTGGGACAGCCTGGGGTTCGAACCCAGCACCTTCTTGCTGTGAGGCAACAATGCTAACCACTGGGCCACCATGCCGCCAGAATGCTGCTCATACAAATTTTTGCTACCCAATAGCGATTGTAACGATTTGGGCCACCTTTCACTGTTGATAATCATCTTCGGGAGTCCTATTCTCTCAGGTCCAAAGAGTCCTAAAAATGATCTTCTTCTTTAACCAAAATCAGCTTCTCATCTTCCTGCTTTACAGCTTTACAGTGTTTTCATACTGGGTGACAGCTGAAGGCTCCTCTTCCTCTTGTTTTAATTGTCCTGGTGAAGGCAGCGCCTGCTCACTGACTCCATATATATCAGTACTCTACTGTACAGTGCTCACAATATTGCAGTTGTTGAAAACATTTTTGCCTTGCTCAGGGGCACAGACAGGAGTATTAACCCTAACATGCATGTCTTTTTGATGGCAGGAGGAAACCCACGCAGACACTAGGGGAGAACATGCAAACTCCACACAGAAAGGACCTGGGACGGCTTGGGGTTCGAACCCAGGACCTTCTTGCTGTGAGGCAACAGTGCTAACCACTGGGCCACCGTGCTGTCACACTAATGCAAAGGAAGTGGACAACACGCCACAAATACGCTGTTCTCAAGGCAGCGCTAAGTCCTCGGTCCTGTCACTTTCTCACTCCTTCCAATCTATGGCTTTTCAGGTAGGGAATAATGAGACTTATGAGGCAGTATTACTGTTCTTACTCAAGATTGGTCAGTGACCTTATTTTCCATAACCAAACTTAGCTGATCACTAGCACACAAAAAAAAATCCATCTTTGCTGTAATTAGGATTTAGCAGGCAAGTATGATAAAAAAAGAAAAGAAAAAAAAGTTGCTGTATATGTTTAAGGTCTCTACAGAAGACACAAGACCAGGCCTAGTCCAGCACCTAGTCAGACTGTAGCTGAGACCAGGCCTAGTCCAGGTAGCTGAGTGTTATTTCATGATGAGACGATCAGAAACATCACAGCCTCAGACAATGGAGGGAGGGAACCTGGCTTCCTCTCCTCACAATTGGAAACTCACACAGGCTCTACTCGCACAGGCGGGGGGAACATGCCAGTCAAAATAACACCCTTTACATACCTCCGCATCTCTCCTGAGTCATTCTGCGCTCTCAGACCAGCGCTCATTCAAGCAGAAAGAACAGCAGCGAGGCTAAGAGGCATGCATGGGTCTTAGCTATGACTACTGTTGTTAGCGTGTGTATGTTTGCATCAGTGTGTGTGTGTGTGTGTTTCAGCAAATGTGTGTGTGTGTGTGTGTGTGTGTGTGTGTGTGTGTGTGTGTGTGTGTGTGTGTGTGTGTGAGAGAGGGAAAAAGAGGGTAAGAGAGAAAGTAGGACAGAGAGAAAGAGGGGGTAAAAGAGATGGGCGGCCTTGCCTTTCAGCATTAGTGAATATGCTTACAGTGCACCTTAATATTTCTATGTGTCATGAGTTATTTGTGTCACTGTTTTGTCTGTGTATGTGTTTGTTTGTGTGTGCGTGTGTGTGTGTGTGATTTAAGGTGGCAGGGGGAGTAAGACTGACTCTGCCGCTCCTTCTGATAGGGAACCCTCTCTTCCTGTCCACAAGGTCACTTCCTGTGGTTCGTCCATCTGCCTGGTAACCCCCTGTGACCCTGTGGCCCTACATGCCTGTAGCCAGCCAGATAAGAGGGTTTCCGTGGAAACAGCGAGCGCCGCTGAGTTTCCTATCTACCTCTCACCCCCGCCGAGCTCTAACTAATCCAGACCCCATACCCTTCGCTGCCCCGACTGCATCCCGAGACTATCATACACACACACACACACACACACACACACACACACACACACACACACACACACACACACACACACACAGACTGGCACATACAAGTATGGAGAAACAAATGAAAAAACGTCCCTCTCCTCCACCTGCAGGAGAACTCATAATCACATCCGAGAAACTGGCGACCCAGTGTGTCAGGGTGTTGGCACCGACAGAACACAACCGAATGCAACCAAACACAACCAACACAACCAAATTTCCAAACCGATGTGGGGAAAAAGGTTGAGTAATTGGTTTTTATATGGGGAATAGGATGTACGGGTGTGGGTTTGAGTTTCTAGTATCTGTTTGTGTGTGCCCTGTTTTGTGTGTGAGCGCTAGGGTATGTCACGATTGTCTGCATATGTGTTCATGCATCTATGTGTCGGCCATTGAATATAACCGCGGTGTGCACACTCGCTGTCTGGCACCGACCGAGTGTATGAGTCCGAGTGCTTCTCAGTGAAAGAGGAGCATTATTTGATGAGTGCTGGGCTCTCTCCGGGGAGGAAGCCAGTCAGAGAGACAGGAAGCAGAGTGTGCTCAGGGTCAGAGTGTCTGAAGGATGAGACGGATTCGTGAGAAGTGAGGACATTGACATGCAAGCGTGCACACGCACACACACGCACGCACACGCACACACACACACACACCACCTTGGAGACACAAAGGCAGTTGAACATACACGCACGCACACACACACCCGTGCACACACAGCGCAAGAAGAGGTCCCTGGCGCTCATGACCTTGGCTCCGCCAGGTGGGCTGAAATAAGTCGAGGAAAGTAGACGGAGTTGACAAACTGAGGGTTTAGGTATGAGGTTTCATGGGGGAACTCAGATGGTTCAGAGTACACACACACACACACACACACACACACATATATATATATAGTGTTTTTTCCAGAAACCATCAATGGTTTTGTTGATAAAAGTGCTCAATAAATGAGGAGCGGACCATTGATGGTTTCTGGAGAAAAAAAAATGCTATTTCTGCTCCTTATCCTGTTGAGCACTTTTGGACGCAGTGAAAATCTATGTTTATATATATATATATATATATATATATATATATATGGATTTCTCTCTCTCTCTCTCTCTATATATATATATATATATATATATATATATATATATATACATACACTACCGTTCAAAAGTTTGGGATCACCCAAACAATTTCGTGTTTTCCATGAAAAGTCACACTTATTCACCACCATATGTTGTGAAATGAATAGAAAATAGAGTCAAGACATTGACAAGGTTAGAAATAATGATTTGTATTTGAAATAAGATTTTTTTTACATCAAACTTTGCTTTCGTCAAAGAATCCTCCATTTGCAGCAATTACAGCATTGCAGACCTTTGGCATTCTAGCTGTTAATTTGTTGAGGTAATCTGGAGAAATTGCACCCCACGCTTCCAGAAGCAGCTCCCACAAGTTGGATTGGTTGGATGGGCACTTCTTTGAGCAGATTGAGTTTCTGGAGCATCACATTTGTGGGGTCAATTAAACGCTCAAAATGGCCAGAAAAAGAGAACTTTCATCTGAAACTCGACAGTCTATTCTTGTTCTTAGAAATGAAGGCTATTCCATGCGAGAAATTGCTAAGAAATTGAAGATTTCCTACACCGGTGTGTACTACTCCCTTCAGAGGACAGCACAAACAGGCTCTAACAGGTACTATTTAATGAAGATGCCAGTTGGGGACCTGTGAGGCGTCTGTTTCTCAAACTAGAGACTCTAATGTACTTATCTTCTTGCTCAGTTGTGCAACGCGGCCTCCCACTTCTTTTTCTACTCTGGTTAGAGCCTGTTTGTGCTGTCCTCTGAAGGGAGTAGTACACACCGGTGTAGGAAATCTTCAATTTCTTAGCAATTTCTCGCATGGAATAGCCTTCATTTCTAAGAACAAGAATAGACTGTCGAGTTTCAGATGAAAGTTCTCTTTTTCTGGCCATTTTGAGCGTTTAATTGACCCCACAAATGTGATGCTCCAGAAACTCAATCTGCTCAAAGAAGTGCCCATCCAACCAATCCAACTTGTGGGAGCTGCTTCTGGAAGCGTGGGGTGCAATTTCTCCAGATTACCTCAACAAATTAACAGCTAGAATGCCAAAGGTCTGCAATGCTGTAATTGCTGCAAATGGAGGATTCTTTGACGAAAGCAAAGTTTGATGTAAAAAAAATCTTATTTCAAATACAAATCATTATTTCTAACCTTGTCAATGTCTTGACTCTATTTTCTATTCATTTCACAACATATGGTGGTGAATAAGTGTGACTTTTCATGGAAAACACGAAATTGTTTGGGTGATCCCAAACTTTTGAACGGTAGTGTATATACATACATATATATATACGAAAACCCAGCCACTGAAGATGCACAAGCCAGTGCATTCTTAGTGCCGGTCCCAAGCCCGGATAAATGGGGAGGGTTGTGTCAGCAAGGGCATCTGGCATAACAACTTTGCCAAATCAAATATGCGGATCTTAAATCAGATTTCCATGCCAGACTGGTCGAGACCCGGGTTACCAACAACTGCCACTGGTACTGTTGGCCAGCAGGGTGCCGGTGGAAACTATGCTACTGTTGGGCAAAGGAGATGGAGAGGGGGGAGGCATGTCCAGAGGCAGCGGGAGAGGAGGAAGCGTAAGGGTATGGAGGTGAGAGTTGGAAATTTGAATGTTGGCACTATGACTGGTAAAGGGAGAGAGCTGGCTGATACGAATGAGAGAAGGAAGGTAGATATACTGTGTGTGCAAGAGACCAGGTAGAAGTGGAGTAAGGCCAGGAGCATAGGAGGTGGGTTCAAACTCTTCTACCATGGTTCGGATATGTATGGAGGAGAGATGCTGGGTATATTGGGGGAAGGATACTAAATATGGAGCTGCCAGGGAAGAGGAAAAGAGGAAAACCAAAGAGGAGGTTTATGGATGTGGTGAGAGAGGACATGCAGGTGGCTAGTGTGACAGAGGAAGATGCAGAGGGCAGGAAGAAATGGAAACGGATGATCTGCTGTGGCGACCCCTAACGGGAGCAACTGAAAGTCGTGTATATATATATATATATATATATATATATATAGACAAATTCAACTATCATGATATGTTTCCTATACCTTGATATTGCTAATGTGATGATATTTTAAAGGATTACTATTTACGCTTTCATAAGAAATGTACATGCAAGATCATTTTGATATATGATCATTAGTGATGCGGATATGGTGACCAAGCAGGTAGAGGAGTTCACTGTTCAAGTCACCCAGCTAAAAACAAAAAAGTTCAGAAATATGTATCACTGTATCACGCAGCCTTTAAGAAAAGGGAATGACACCATTTAAGTTCTATCATGATATCATGATAACCAAAACCCCAGACCGTGTGTAGTTTTTATCACGATATAGATATGATTTCAATATATTGCACAGGTGCACAGGATATGAAGACAATTAGAACTGTACAAATACTTTAATGTTGGACATGTATATGCAGATAGACATATAAAGAGACACAGAGAGGGAGGGAGGGAGAGAAAGAGAGAGAGCATCATCGTCTCACCTTGCCAAGCTGCAGGTCAGAGATGGAACAGGCGTCTATAAAGGCCTGTGCAATGACAGACAGACAGGCATCCATGTGGTCCGTTTTATCGATGTCAAACACAAACTGAGGGTTCTTCAGGATGTTCACCCAAAAGCGCAGAGGTAAGCTGCAGGATGAGGAAGATACAGTGAGACCCTGTAAATACACCAGCAGGCTCACACTTAAAACACCTGGTACAGTAGGTGACCAAAGGGATTCTAACTTGGTGTCTGTTATCTTACCTGTTTGTCTTCCAGATGTGTAGGGTGTCTGGGTCTGTGATGCCCCGTTTGTCTGCCTGCTCCTCCAGGAAGTCAAAAAAGTATTTGACAGCCAATGGGGGGCGCTCTGGAGGGATGCTGAGGATGGCCTGGAACAGGTCATCCAAAAACTTCTGCAGCGTCCCCTACGGAGGAACGATAAATACAGATCTAAGCTAGTGTAGGGAACGACTCCCACCATGCCTGATTCATGTATCACTTACTTGCACAACAACGATTAGATACATGTGCCAGCACTCAGGCCACAAACATCCCGAATTAATTAGCATGCAATTTAAAAATATGACAGTAATTGAATACAGAGGCTGTTCCAACTGCCACTAGTTTACAGATGTGGTCCAGTGTATTGTTATAAAAAAAAAGAAGTAGAAAAACACCGAGCATCCTTTTTACATGTTGCTTGTTTTGCATCAGCCTGCCTATCAATCACACCGCTATGAGAGAGGGCCTGCATATAAAGGCTGTTTTTCATAAATACATATGGCATTGCAGCCTGACCCGTGAAAGCTGAAATATCTCACAAGCTCTTGTGCAAACGAGCCGCGGTAAAGACCCAAAAAAGAAACAAAACAAACCATACAGTACAAGGATAAAAGATGGCACCGAGGTAGGTAGGATGCGATGCTCACGTAATGTCAAGATCTATTAATAATAACTGTCTATTTAAGGTGCCAACACCATGTAGACTAGTTATTTCTGGAACTCAAGATGCTGTGAGTACGTGTTCACCTTGGTAGACAGCAGGCGTGTCAGGTAGATTTCCGGCAGGACCTTCTTGCGGTGGCTCTGCCTGTGAGACTTCTTGGTCTCCATTAACTCATCATGGGGGAGGACCTGAGACACCAGGGGTCAAAGGTTAGCAAACCACAGTTGGCAATAAACCACCGTCCTAAGTGGCTAGCTGAGCTGGTGTCTCAGCTCTTCGACTGGAATCTACTCGCCGCATACCTGAGACACATGATCCAGAAAACCGCATCGGGGTGTTTTGGATCGCCAACTGAACATATTGAATTTAGTGTTTGTGGAGCTGGAAAGAAAAAAAAATCTGGGGGATTTTCTTTGGTTGGTGGTATACAGAATTGTGCATTCGACAAGCTTGTACAGGTCTAAATTAAGGGTAGGGAAAAGAATGACGCACTTGAAAATTCATCTCACCACCCCCCCCCCCGCCGCCTTGTCTAAAGAGCACAGCCACCTCAAGTAGAAAGCTGCTCAACAAAAACTAACTATTCACCCAGCAGAACGTGTTTCAGGGAACTCATTATTCTAAAGTCAAGGGGGCCCCTATCTTGGGCTGACTTTTATAAAAGGGTATAAAAGAGCTTAAGCGGCATTAGTGCTGTCATGTCCTCTCAGCAGCAGCAACCCCCCCCCCACATTCACTTCCATTCACCCCGTCCTCTGTGTCATCAGGGCTGCTCCGAGCTGACTAACACTGGCACACAATGGAGAAGCCTACAGTAACCACCCGCGGAACAACTGTGTTAATAAGAGCAGCTTCGAGGGGCGTTTGGGTGGCGTAGCAGTCTATTCTGTTGCCTACCAACACAGGGTTCGCCGGTTTGAATCCCCGTGTTACCGTCGGCTTGGTCGGGCGTCCCTACAGACACAATTGGCCATGTCTGCAGGTGGGAAGCCAGATCTGGGTATGTGTCCTGGTTGCTGTATTAGCGCCTCCTCTGTTTGGTCAGGGTGCCTGATCGGGGGGGGGGTCTGGGGGGAATAGCGTGATCCTCCCACGTGCTACGTCCCCCTGGTGAAACTCCTCACCGTCAGGTGAAAAGAAGCGGCTGGCGACTCCACATGTATCGGAGGAGGCATGTGATAGTCTGCAGCCCTCCCCGGATTGGTAGAGGGGGTGGAGCAGCGACCGGGACAGCTCGGAAGAGTGGGGTAATTGGCCTGATACAATTGGGAAGAAAAGGGGGGGAAACTCCCCCCCCCCCAAAAAGAGCGGCTTCGATTGTCCAAGAGGAAGCACGTGCAATAGCAAAGGGAACTCACCAAGTGTACATACTTCTCTGTATCCAGGTCTTTGACTATTGAGAGGGAGAGAGAGAGAGAGAGAGAGAGAGAGAGAGAGAGAGAGAGAGAGAGAGAGAGAGAGAGAGAGAGAGAGAGAGAGAGAAACAAGTCATGAAACAATGAGCAATCAGAAAGGTGGCGACCTGTGAGAATAAAAGGAGACAAAAGGAGACAAGAGGCAGGGAAACGAGTGCGACAGATAGGAGAGGTAGAGGGAAAAGGAGAGAGAGAGAGAGAGAGAGAGAGAGAGGGAAAGGGGGAGAGAGAGAGTGACAGGAGCAAGGGAGATGGAGTAAACGCCGCAGAGAGAAAGTGATTAAGGTGGACGGTGGGCAGGGGGAAGGGAGGGGAGCTGTCTGAGAGAATGAAGGAGAAAGATTACGAGTTGAGGGGGAGAGAGAGAAAAAGGGAGATTAGGAGAGACAGACGTGCAGAGTGTATGATTGCTTCTGGAGCCAGTGTAATGAGACGGTACTGCTCAGGCTTCGTTAGGGAAGCAGCTTTAGACCTTGCTGGTTTATATATAGATCTAAACACAAACAGCAAGAGCGCTGAGCGAGAGCACTCACTAACTCACTCACGCACGCGCACAAAATATACATACAATATACATACCTACAGCTACATGCACATGTGCAAAATATACAAACACTGACAAACATGCACAAAGGGACACACACACACACAAACAAAGCCCCTGCCCAACCAAGCTTGGTGCTGGCGGTGTTTCCCTGTCAGTGATGCTGTGGCCCGGCAGGCTCCGGTCCAGACCCTCTGCACTGATCACAGGCAGACAGGGAGGTGTTTTGTATTAGGCAATATGAGGGAAGACTACAGTCCCATTAGAGCCTCTCAGTGCTTTGAACCCGCAGCCAGGTTTGGCCCACAACAGGCTCATTCTGGCTTACTATAAATGAGAGGAGAAGCTGTGATGGACAAAGCATGACCAGAACAAGGCCCTGCTCTGGTACAGATTATGGAGGGTAGACTTTATGCACAGATGGACAAGGCCATTAAAGGCTGTATGCAAACTCATCTGTCATCAGGGAGAGAGCCGACTTTATTCGACATGGAGGCAGCACATTGGGTCAAATTGTGCTCCAGAGTTGACGTCTTGCTAATGAAATACATCTCTAACATGGAAATACATCTGGGTAAAAGAAAAGTGAACAGGACAGTAGCATACTTCCATATGCAGCGGGGTAGCGCATGTGTTGTGACTGATTAAGTGTGAGTGTGTTTATATGTCCACTGCACGGATGGGGACCGGGGCCACGTCTATGTTTGTGGTGTCATGTGTGTTTATATGAAGGTATCATGTTTGTGTGGTTTCCTGTGATTGAGTGAGGGTGTGTGTTCCCCTAAATGCCCGTGTGTGTGTATGTGACACCCCCCCCCCCCCACACACACACACACAGTGAGTGTGAGAGAGAGAGAGAGAGAGAGAGAGAGAGAGAGAGAGAGAGAGAGAGAGAGAGAGAGAGAGAGAGAGAGAGAGAGAGAGAGAGAGAGAGAGAGAGACGAGGTGACAGCGGGTTGTGTGACGATGACATACCTCTCCCCAGGGTGTTATCTCTCTTGTCCTTCATGCTCATGGCCAGCGAGGCACCTTCTGGGATCTGTGGAGGGGTTGGAAAGGGGGGATTGGAGGGTTGCAGAGGGCACAGGGTCAAGGGTCGAGTCGAGGAGCAGCCCAGAACAGCATCATTAAGCATGCCCTCTAGGTTAGAGTTGTGTCGAGTGTTGTGTGTGTGTGTGTGTGTGTGTGTGTGGGGGACAGCGTGTGTGAGCGTCTATGTGTTTCTGTGACTGCGTGTGCCTAGAGTGGCGGCGAGCCTGTGGAAGACTGGCTGTGCTCATTAAAGTCAGCCCAGGGTGAAATGGATTGAGCAGCCTTGCCAGTGAACCCAGACTGTTGGTACACGCTGCGGCTTGCTGCTTTCACAGCTCCTTCCCCGTGGCTCAGCAAAAACTAAACAGAGCACTTAACAAGTACAGTTAACAGGGCAAAGGCCAAGGGTCACCGAATGTCTGTTTACTCACGCCCAAATGAACATGGACATAGGCAAACACACATACTTGCTGGATGGAGATTCTTAAGGGAATACCTTGAAATTTTAGGTTTTAGTTGGTTTTCTTCACTGGAAAATTTTGGGAGCGAAAACAAAAAAAATTTGGGCATTTGCCTTTTTCTTCTGCATTACAATTATTGCCAGTAGGGGCGTCCGGGTAGCGTGGTGGTCTATTCCGTTGCCTACCGACATGGGGATCGCCGGTTCGAATCCCCAGAAGCCGGATGTGGGTATGTGTCCTGGTCGCTGCACCAGTACCTCCTCTGGTTGGTTGGGGCACCTGTTCTGAGGGGGGGGAATAGCGTGATCCTCCCATGTGCTGCATCCCCCTGGCGAAACTCCTCACTATCAGGTGAAAAGAAGCGGCTGGTGACTCCACATGTATCGGAGGAGGCATGTGGTAGTCTGCAGCAGAGGGAACGGAAAAGCGACCGGGATGGCTTGGAAGAGTGGGGTAATTGGCTGGATACAATTGGAAGAAAAAAAGGGGGGGATTGTTGACAGTATTGCCATCGCTATTCGCAAACACGCAACACGGATGTCTGCAAGTGAAAATTCACAATGTCGACTTCTCTCTGTGCCTTGGTGCACAAAAAGCAGAAATGCTGGAAAAAAATACAAAGCTACACAACAACAGTGGAAATGCACCAAATGGACTGTGCAACAAATACCATCAACAAAGACAAATACCATCTGGGTAGAAGCACTCACACATATGGAAAGCCACAGAAACACAGAAAGTGCCCCCACCCCACTCACGGACAACTAGTGACACCACTTACAGAGAGTTCTCACTTCCTCCACCCCTGCTGTCACTGCTACAATATTAGGGACACGTGGGGACATGATAACAACACCTACGGCAGGGGTCAAACACACACACACACACACACACACACACACACACACACACACACACACACACACACACACACACACACACACACTCACACACGCACACACACACACACCTGGTAGTGGAAGACCGTGTTGAGCTTCTTCCGGCCATCCTCCATCTCCGAGGTGTTATCCAGGTCCTGCAGAATCCTGCTGTTACTGCCGGAGTCAAACCACTCTGGAGGAGAGAGAGGAGGGGTGTGAGACATGAAGATGGTGGTTTGGGGGAGAGATTTAATTCTAAAATTCGGGGGAGAATGACTCAGAGACAGTGACAGAGGGCAGCCTCACGCTGACCTCCTGTCTCACAACCTGTGGATATATTCCGGGGCCATTAATCAAATCAGCACTTCGGGCTCCTCAGCCCACGAAAGCAATAACTCTTTGTGATTATTACTGTACACTCTCCCCGCTGCAGTCTGTCATCTATTATATTGTTGCCTCAGGTTAGTTTTGCTTTATAAGAGGAATTGACCTTTTTCAAGGGAGATTACTTTATCTCTGCAGTATGGAGAAGAGAAGGATGAATTGATGAGAGAAAGTGTCCTCTTACCCAGGTCTACATCCTCGGCCCGAGGCCACTGGGAGAAGGGGAGATTTTTATAAAAGGCTTCGATGATCTTTTCCTTCACCTGGCAGATAGTGTCTGAGTTCATGACCCGGACAGACAGAGAGTCCATGCCACAGCCTTGGAAGGACACGTTGATGTTCTGTAAAGGCACACGGAGAGCATGACAGTATGGCGATATGGGCTAGAGTGATTTAGTTTGACTTATGGTCGTTAGTTATTAAACCACCATAAACAATATGGTGGTTTAATAACATTAAACAATATGGTGGTGAATCCAAATAAATATTTAATGATGTTGAAAACACTTTAGGTGCCAACTTATGAAAATTATTGTAGGCACTCATCTAAAAGTACAGATATAAAGCACTTATAGCTTATACCCCCCCCCCCCATTTTCTACTGTCAGAAAATAAAATGGGGACGACCCTTCTGCACACCAAAACTCCATATACTATGTTATCTACCGATGAGAAAATGTTATATAGTTTTGATAGGCACGTTTAAAGCCGGCAGTCGCCGACAGCTTAATGTCACATATTTGGTAACGTTAGAAAAACACAATGTTGATGGTTGGTAACGCAACCAATCTCATTCCTGTTCCAGCTCTTAAAAGAGATTGACAGGACCGGAGGGTGTGCTGCAGTTATCGGGGCATCGGCCTCCCTGGGAAAGTCTAATCTAGGGTGCTGGAAAGGAGGCTCCGACCGATTGTTGAACCTCGGATCCAGGAGGAACAATGCGGATTCCGTCCTGGCCGTGGAACAACGGACCAACTCCTTTGCCTTGCAGAAGTGCTGAGGGGGGAATGGAAGTTTGACAAGCCAGTCTACATGTGTTTTGTGGACTTGAGGAAGGCTTACGACAGTGTACCCCAGGGCACTCTGTGGGGGGTACTGCGGGAGTATGGGGTACCGGGGCAGTTGCTACAAGCCATCCAGTCCTTGTATAACCAAAGTGAGAGCTGTGTCCGTATTCTCGGCACACAATTAAAGACGTTTTCGGTGGGTGTCGGACTCCGCCAAGGTTGTCGCTTGTCTCCGATTCTGTTTGTGATATTCATGGAGAGGCTCTCAAGGCGCAGCCAAGGTGAGGAGTGTGTTCATTTTGGGAACCTCAGAGTTGCATCTCTGCTCTTCGCAGATGATGTGGTTTAGTTGACTTCATAGGAAAGCGACCTCCAGCGCGCACTGGGGTGGTTTGCAGCTGAGTGTGAAGTGAGCGCGATGAGAGTCAGCACCTCCCAGTCTGAGACCATGGTTCTCTACCAGAACATGGTGGATTGCTCCCTCCGGGTTGGGGATGAGTTGTTGCCTCAAGTGAAGGAGTTCAAGCAACAGAGATTGAGCTACTCAATAATGTCTTTTAGATTTGGCTTTGCATATATATTTATCATTTTATTTTACTTATTTTTTTAAGATTTTTTTGGCATTTTTTGCCTTTATGACCAAGGTGGCCGACAGAAAACAATGGGAGAGAGAGATGGGTACGACATGCAACAAATGGCTGGAATCGAACCAGGCAAATTTGTAATTTGTGATATTGGGCTATACAAATAAAATTGACTTGACTTGACATTGGTAAGTAGTAAATGTTAAAATGACTGCATTTATATAGTGCTTTTCTAGTCTACCGACCACTCAAAGTGCTTTACAGTGTATGCCTCACATTTACCCATTCACACACACATTCATACACTGATGGAGAAGGCTGCCATGCAAAGCACCAACCTGCTCATCAGGAGCAGTTACAAGTTCAGTGTCTTGCTCAAGGACACTTCGACACACTCTCTGGAGGAGGCTGGGATAGAACCAGCAGCCTTCTGATTACTAGACGACCCACTCTACCTCCTGAGCCATGCTGTCGTAACGTTGCTGTTATGTGGCATGCGCTGCAACCATTCAGCTGCCGGGGCGCCATTTAATTTAAATTTTTAGATGGGGGGGGGCTCCTCACCACCCACAGAGCTAGCAGCATTTCAGCATTCACTCAGCAATCTTCTTTTTTTTTTTACAGTGGAAAAGTTCAGCAGCCCCTCTCTCTGACCTTTGACCTGTGTATGTGTGAGGCATCTGACCTGTGGCTTGGCCTCGATGTTTTCCCGCAGCAGCCACTCCTCATTGAGGGTGTAGCGGGCCTTTCCTGTGATGGCGTCTGTGGAGCCCTTGTTGATCTGCTGCTTGATGGCACACAGCAGCAAGAAGAATGGCTCACCCACTGTCTCCTGAAGAATATGAAGATAAATGGTTTCAGAGGCCGGTTATTAGAGCACCAAGGTTCCCTTTTGACAGTAGAGGCGTTCGATGAGCAAATTCTTCATAATCAACTTTGCAAGGACCTGACGCCACTGATGCACACGTGCACGCACACGCACATCCTCTCTGACACATGCTTGCTTTGCTCTGCTCCCCCCTTTCACACACTCGCCTTGAGGTAGCTGTACATGCAGATGGACATCCAGTTGGTCAGCATCTTCTCCACCACAGACTCGGTGCGACGAAGCATCAGTTTGGGGTTCTTCGAAGCTGAGGCGTCGATCAGGTCAACCAGCAGGTCCTTCATGATGCTGGTGTAGTACTCAAGTTTGCCATGGAGGGCGATGGTGAGCAATGAGGCCAAGCTACATCTGAGGGGTTGAGTGAACAGACAGGAAAAAAAAGGCAGATGAGAGGACAGCCAGCTCTCAATAACGGGCACACGCTACATGCCCATGCTAATGTGTGAGGCCAGTTTAGATTTGAAAATAACTCCATTTACAGACACAACAAGGCTCGGTTTTGTGCTGCTCACCACATGTGACTGCAGTGCCAAATAAAAGTCTGACCTAGTGTCAGGATGAGTAAGTCCAGAGGTGCAGGGGATTTCCATAACAAATCCCTTTCAATCCAGGCTGGCAAAGCAACATCAATCTAAGTAGGATGTGTTTTTGTCACTGGAATTTCTCTCTGGTCCTAAAGGATCTTCCACATTGACTGATCGGTTTTAAGACATATTAGAACATGGCCAGGTATCACTGTACACTGAACGTGTATACTATGGTGGCATCGAACATGGACACAAACATTGACTGTACTGTATGTATTAACTAAAGAAAGTTAGTGTGTCCTTATGACGTCTTGGATTCCTTATGCTTTGCACATTTTTTTTTGGATCCCCCCGCCCCCTTTTCTCCCCAATTGTGTCCCGCCAATTAATAACCACACTCTTCTGAGCTGTCCCGGTCGCTGCCCCACCCCCTCTGCCGATCCGGGGAGGGCTGCAAGACTACCACATGCCTCCTCTGATCCACGTGGAGTCACCAGCTGCTTCTTTTCACCTGACAGTGAGGAGTTTCACCAGGGGGATGTAGCACGTGGGAGGATCACACTATTCCCCCCAGTTCCCTCTCCTTCTTGAACAGGCAGCCCCAACCGACCAGAGGAGGTGCTAGTGCAGCGACCAGAACACATACCCACATCCGGCTTCCCACCCGTAGACACGGTCAATTGTGTCTGTAGGGATGCCCGACCAAGCCAGAGGTAACACGAGGATTCGAACCGGCGATCCCTGTGTTGGTAGGCAATGGAATAGACCGCTATGCTACCTGGACATCCATGCTGGACGTCCTCAAGGAACCCCTATCCTGCAGATTTTCATTGTAACCCTGCATAGGCATCCCTGCTTGTACTTACTCAACCAATCATCTCACAGCACTTAATTATGCAAGGTGCGCAACATCTGACATAATTCATTGCTGATTGGTTGAATAACTACAAACAGGTACCTAGTCAGGGTTGCAAAGAAAATCTGCAGGATAGGGGTTCCTTGAGGACTGGGTTGGGAAACACTGCTATAATCTATGTATTAACTGTATATCCTCTACATTACCTCGCTCTGTGTGCAATCTCTGGCTGCACGTTGGCATTGCTACTCTTGTCTACTTGGTACATTCGACAACAATTGCATGTCTGTCCGTCCTAAAAGAAGGATCCCTCCTCTACCCCCCCCCCCCCAAGTTTCCTCTCATTTTCTTTCCTGATAAGGTTTTTCTTGTGCAATTTTCCTCATTCATATTACATGGATTGTAAATCCCTTTGGAACTACTTTGGAGATTTTAGGCTACACAAATAAACATGAGTTAAATTATGACTACACTTGACAAAGTTTGGTTTGCAGTGTAATAAAATCCTGCGGGTAAAATCCTACTGGCTTTTTTATGATCTTAAGTCGATGTTTGTTTGAGGTTTCCTGCTCGGTTAATAGTGTTTGGGATGTGTTGCAGTTGATATATATACCTGTCTCGCACAGCGAAGTCCTTCTGCTGCTCCAAGGCGTGGACGAAGGTGATCAGAAAGTGCTTGTTGTTGAGAAGTGTGGAGAAAAGAGTGATGCCCTCCTCCATGTTTGGCCGTGTCGTGTTGGAGGACTAGAGAGCGAGACAGAGCGAGACAGAGAGAGACAGAGAGACAAGGTAAAGGAGTTGTATCTCTGTAGCTCATTTTACCTGCACTGCAGCTGCTGTGACCTTCCTGAAATATATTTCCAGTTGCTTGGCTTGAGTGACACATCTGGCGACCATTCTTTCTTAACTATCACAGTTCCTCCTTCAGCTTCACTGGGCTTCCTCTCTCTGCCCCTTATTCTCCTTGTCTCACTGTATCTCTCTCTTTCTGTGAACTCTGACTGAATGTGATTGTCTCCTAAATGTGCCGAGTCGACTTAATGAGCTCGGGCCCGTCTATGGCTGCGATTAAACTCCAGCGTGATGAAGTCTTCCTTCTGGATCGTTGCCATATGGTGTGCCTTGCAGCCTGACAGAAGGAGAACGGGGGTGTCCATTAAGATAAATGCCCGCCTGTGAGATTTATTTGCTGTGACCTGGAAAACACTTCTTGGGAAGACGGTGTGGATCAGAGGCACTTCATCACCGCCAGACAGGCTCCCCTGGCTGTCGACCCAAAACTAGCACCACAACCGCTACTTTCTTCCTCTTCCTTCTTCCTCCCTCAGTCTAGCATACGTGCGTGCAGCAAAATGTGAATGTGCATGGGTGTAGTCTCTCTCGCACATGCACAGATGCACGCACACACACACACACACACACACACACACACACACACACACACGGAAAGATGGAGGCCTATAAGGTCACAAAAGAGGAGTATATACAGTTCAGTTGTCCAGGAGATGGCAGGAAGTGTGCTGTCATCCTCTCGGCGGGCAAACTGACGTTTGACAAGCTGAAAAATCTCGGTTTCACGCTAAGTGGCAACCGCTGAATGACATGCTTTAGTATTCACAAGCACACAGACACACACACACACACACACACACGTGTCCGCACAAATGAATGGGCACATACGTTCACACCCAACCCACGCACTTGTGCACGCACCCGGAGACTCAAAGAAAATCCAGACACACAAAGACAAACATATACGCATGCCCAAAGCACAAGCGGAACACGCGGACACGCATGCCTTGTGCATGCATGCACGTGCGCACGCACGCACACACGCACGCACACACGCACACACACACACACACACACACACACACACACACACAGATGGTGAACTATAACAAGCAGGCAGAGACACAAACATGCTTCATGTGCTTTTCTTTACTCCTCATCAACAACGCCACAGCGAAACCTTAACAAGCGCCAGTGTGACCCAGTTGAGGGGCAGGGAAGTGGGGAAAAAAAGGAAGCTAAATCAAGGCACTCGTGGTTTGAGGACGCACAATGTTATTTTATCATGACCTAACGAGGCTAACCCTTTACCTGCCAGTCCTGGAGGAGTGGGTGGGTCTCTGGGAGAGCGCGTGGGCCCAAGCCGTCATTCTCAAAGGTGGGCTGGACCACCAGACTCTTCTCATAATCCGAACACATCTGAAACACACACACACAAAGATATGGTCCAATCAATAGAGACCTATAGAAAAGCCTAAGCTAGTCTTAGAAAGAGTGGAAGAGACGAACAGGGCGAGACCGGCAGAGCCCCAGACATAGTAGTTGGCCTCGAGACTTTGGCAACAGCTTTTCAGAATGGAAACAAAAGGGCTCAACTTTTAAAAACAGGCCCTGAATAAGCCCTTTGTGACCATGAAAAAGGAAACCTGACAATGGGGACACGAAAGATCATATGTCTTACCGGTTTCAGAGGCAAACTGACCGAGAGCCAAGTGGGCAGCCTTTACGCTCTCAGCATTTCATTCTGAATCAGTGTGAAGATGAGAAAGCGACGTTTGGCCTCTGCTCAAAACGTATCATCACAGCGTTTTGTGTGCCCAACTCTGTGTGTGTACTCCCAACTGCTAAAGAGACGAGTTTGTAAGAGCGTCTGGTAGCCAGAGCGAAACGCTCAGGATGGAGGTGTGCAGTGTGCTGCAGGCTGGGGGCCAGCGCCATCCATTGTCTGCACGCTGTCTCGGTGGAAAACTATGGGGAGACGGTACAGAGGCAACGACATGTGTATTTACGTTCCATCTGTGCAGCTTCTCAGCACTTTCCCATCTCACTTCCTTCACGACCACAAACACGGCCCAGTGGCCACTACAACACAAGGACAGTTCTCATTGTGCAAGAGTGCTTCCAAAATATGCTGCATGTGCATGTGTATGTTTGTGTGTGTGTGTGTGTGTGTGTGTGTGTGTGAGCGAGACAGCGAGAGTGGCAGTATTTTTTAGGAAAGAAGGGAAAGTTTTCTTGTCCGGGTGCCCACTATTGTTCTGTCTCCTGCAGAGTCCATGCCTGTGGTTGGAAGGCTGAGCCCGCTGAGCAGTGTCTGTCTGTATCAGTGGAAAAATACCCACCCACAGATAGAGCACCAGTCTACCTTCGGGGTGGATAAAATGTCTCGCAAAATGCTTACCTATAGAGAACACATTAGCTCTGCTCCGGGGAGCTGAAACAAGCAACGGTTCACGCATGTTCGAAAACTACCCCCCGTGTCAAACCCTACAGTGTGTCGGCGCACTTTGGGGTTTGCAGGGAGAAAAACGGCGCTGATGAAACTAGCACTGTCTCACCTTGGGGAAGAAGGTGCGTGTGACAAACTGTTTGTACTCCAAAAAGGGTATGCCCTGGCTGCGGTTCAGCTCCTTAGTCAGGTCCGTCATGTCCGTCTGCAGCTCTGCAAAGCCTGAGGAGGACAACATACACATAGGGACTTAGTAAGACAGTTCAAAAGCCCCCCCCCCGCCCCCTTTTTTTCTCGCCAATTGTACTTGGCCAATTACCCCACTATTCCGAGCCATCCCGGTCGCTGCTCCACTCCCCTCTGCCGATCCGGGGAGGGCTGCAGACTACCACATGTCCCCTCTGATACATGTGGAGTCGCCAGCCGCTTCTTTTCACCTGACAGTGAGGAGTTTCACCAGGGGGATGCAGCATGTTGGGAGGATCACGCTATAGACCCTTTTAGAGCCTACGTAATGATTACGTCAGGGCGTCAG